>NC_090000.1:2712500-3012500 GCF_036417845.1 Apteryx mantelli
CCTCTCCGTCCTCCTCCCAAAGACAAAGAGTTGGAGCTCATCAGGAACCGTATTCATAGTCCCATATGTGCAGCCCGTTACTGCGCGCAGGATAGTTGAGCCAAAGTCAGGGCTTGCACTGGGCATGCTCGTGGGGAGCTGCTGGGGGAGTAGCAAGCTACATGTCATACGGTTCCTATAGAAACGCTTCAGCTTACGAGATGCAGGCCCAGGACTGAGTTGGGGAAACATCTGAAACCTATTTCCAGCAATCGTTCTCACGCGGAACCTGCTGCGTGCAAGAGATTTTCAAACCCACCAAACACAGCGAGCTCTGTCCGGCGTGGGGGCAGGGAGAGAGCAGGAAGGAGAACGGCAAACAGCAGATGTCTTGCTTAGTTAGGGAAGTTAGAGGGAAGACTGGAACAGCCTTCAGCTTTAACTCTCAGCAAAGGGTCAGCAGCCCTGAAGAAAGAGCAGCGTTTTCAGCAACCCCTGGAGAGGCAGGAAATGGCAACCAGGCTACAGCGTAGCTAGTAACATTTACACAGTACTAGGCTTCACTCTAGCTGCCATGCAAAGAACTTGAGGAATTAAAAACAAAAGAAAGAAAACTTTCAAAATAGAATTAAATACAATTGCCAGCAAAGTTTCTAAATCAATAATAATTGCATTCATTCCAGAAAACAGCTACCAAATATCTCCAGGCAGTCCCTCAAACTCCACCTCATCTTAGAGGAAATGCCAGAAGAAAACATGAAAAACCTCTAAGAATGGCTGAAGCCACCTTCTGCCAGAGGCTCTAGCTGCCAATCCACAGAGCAACAGTACAAGTACTGTCCAGTGACATTCAGGCTTGCCTTCAGATTTCATAATATTTGGTTTTGACCAAGCATTTCCAAGTGAGAAGACACATTTAAAAACAAACATGTTTTTCAGCCTAAGTATTGGAAGGATCTGGAGGAAAAAGCAATGGCAAATTTTTATCATGCTAATATTCTCTCCACCACATCTGGAGAGGTGCAGCTAAAATTCAGAAAGACAAGCAATAGGTCATTCACTACTATTACCAATCCCATTCATTCAAAAAGGAGCTAGCCACCTCCCCAAAAATAACATATGAGTTTTAAATTATTTATTTATGTTTGTCTTCCTTACATACTTTTAATAATTCAGTGTGAACTAAGATTTTAATGTTATCATTGATTGTACTACCACAGCTGTTAAACAAAATAATAAATATTGTGAGGCTTTGCATAAAATTCTTGAGAGTTGGCACTGCTGATGGTTAGCACCATGATCCAGCCTGCATTTGAGATGCAAAATGGCTAATTAGATGTCGATAAATATTTATCCACAATTTGTACAATGCAATCAAGTAGATTGTGCCCTTGCAGTTTCAAGCAAATTTCATACATAATCTGAATAAATGGTTTCCCCATCAGACAGAAAGTGACCTCATTTGAGCCTTTTCTATGGACTTTACTATGATATTCTTGACTAATATTCTCAAAGAAAGGTCATATTTACTATCTGTTTTTCAATGCTACATAGTAAATATACATTCATAGCAGATTTCTAATATTAACAGGTGAGAATGCTAAGGTCAACCCTTCCCTATACTGCTTGAATTTATGGAATAAAGAAAAACAAACTCAAGGTGTACTGAAAATCAAATGCATTCTGGCTGCACAGAGAGGTGGCAGATGGCTGTTAGATGTTCTCTGGTTTTAGAATTTATTTTATGAATTTGATAGCAGATTAAATATTATATGCTCATAATCCTCACAAGCTCTAGATATTGGTACTTGTCCTTTGAAGAGGAGAGAAGCCATAGGCAGGCAGTCCCTAGTCACAGATTTTACACTGGAGACATGACACAAATTCACAGGATTTAAAAAATAAATAAAAATAAGAATAAAGAAATAATCTGTTCAAACAGTACAGAAATAAGAAGCACACACAGGATTTAATTTGTAAAGCGTATTGTTTAAATCATGATAAGCTGATAAACTGAGAAAAATGGTTCATTTATCATGATCCCCAGTGGCATTTAGTGGGTGTCCTGTTGCATTAGCAGTGGGCAAAGATGAGGCACTTACTGTTAGTGCTTGCACTCCGTCATGTAAGGACTACAAAGCATTTGGGCAACAGCAGGATATAGGAACTGCCATTAAGTCACTGCTTGCTGTGCAACCGGTATTTGACTATAGAAGCTTTATGTGAGGTTTTGACAGGCATCTCCAGTTTGTCAGGGATGCAGACTGGCTGTGTTCAGAAGTCAGACACAGCTATTTGATCATCTAAACTCAAAACAATTCCAGGCTCCCAGTACAAGCTCTCTGTGGCACTAGCCCCAATCAGAGCCCCAACGATGAGGCAATTGCACGATACCTCACACATTTGTCAGTCCGCGCATGCACTTTTTTTACCCCTAGTCCCTCTACCCCTATTTACTGGCACAAATGAGAGGACCTAAAGCCAGATGTGTCACCTATAATACAGTAGTTCCATCCCTGAGAAATGCAGAAAGACTGTCTCAGCTGAACACACTAGTGGAGCTGTGAAGAAGCTGCTTTGGATTGGAGAGCCTATTCAGGTTAGAAGCCCTCCGCTGCCTGCCTTTTTGGATCACCAAGAGAAGCTGGGAGTGAAACATGAAATTCAGGTGTTTCCTTTCAGTCCTGTATCCCTATTGTGGACCTTCTACCTACTCGAACACCAACACAGCAAAGGGCAAGGTGTTGTCCTAAGTGTCAGGTTCAGGTACAGACCTCCTCACAGCATGTTTCCCATCAGAGATCTTGTCATCAAAGATTTGCTTCTATATGGGGATTCTTATCTCTGAAACAGAACTGCCTCGTTTTGACAATATGAACGTCAGAGAATAGAAAGTAGGCCACTTCTGCTGGCTAGCCTGAGCGGCAGAGCATGCTGGGCCCTCCTTTTGTTTGTAACAGTAACACAAATGCAGCTGGGGGGGGTGTGTGCTGAAATACCTTTTTTTAATTATAACCCAGCTCTCTCCTCTTTGTGTTTCACTCTTTTACTCTTGAAGTAGGAACCATATTTTTCTTTCAGTTTTATAGCATCATACAAGAGGCCTTTGAATGCTAACTTTGCAAGAAGCAAACAAAAGAGCTTCTATCTAAAAACTAATGCTTCACAATTCTCCCTTTCAAGAGTGACTTTTAAAACTCCCTGAAGGTGAATCCAAAATGAAGGGGACTGGGCAGTGATATCAAAAGGGCCTTGGCGTCTACTGTTCTGGGTGTGAGTGACCTTCAAAACAAACACCTAGGACATCAGTTTGGTTGGTGGCATTGCCCTCTCCCGGCCAATTTCAGCATAACCCTTGTACATTCCCACTGTCAAAGCATGGGCCAGGCACATTACAAAGCCCTGTTACTTCTCTATTTCATGTTTTCATGGTGTGACTGTCATGGTGTCACAGGATCACCACCAGTACAAACACCTAGGCCTTCCTTCAAGCCTCCCCTCCAAGGATTTTAAAACATTTTATCAACATTCACCAACTGTTCCTTTCCACAGCTCTCAGGAAAGAGAGAAGGATCCATGGCTTCATTTCGGATCTCGCTGGTAAAAATTGGGTTGGGGAAATAAGGGCAAGTGAGTTTGATTCTGAAACAAAGTATGGGAGGCCACAACTGCAGGAACAGCACAAAGAGCTGCCCAGTGCAACTAATGCCTTCATGTCACTGAGCTTCTTCCCCCCACCAGCACCCAGAAGAGAGGACAGGTCCAATAAGGACTCCAGGAAACTTACAGAAGATGCAGCAGGCTGTGACGTGCGACAGGGAACCACATCTACCAGAGTTCCCATGCTGGTTGCCACAACTTAAGACAATGCTAAGGGGAATGTACCAGTACTCCGTCCTCCTTGAAACCTGAGGAGGAGAAGCAAATGTATTAAACACAAAGGGAAGAAACTTCTTAGGGAGAAAAAGGGGGGGGGGGGGACTTACTAAGGCAAATCCTTAATTTGACCAGAACAAAGGAGGAAAGTTGCCACCTTCTTTTGTTGCCTTCAGCAAATATATTTAAGGGCTATAGTCTTAGGACCTAGGGAAAGTTACACATTTCTGTATCCTATTTCACATGTGAACTATGTACAGTGGACAGAATTCCCTTGAAACGTATGTAACATCAGGATTCCTGGTTACATTGGCTCATACTGCGCAAGGGATCTAATTATCTCTTTACATGTGTAGAGGGGGAATCCAAATGAAGCAGAGGTTAAATACGCCAGGCAGTAGGAAGTTTGCCTTCAGGAACCAAGTTACTGTCAAATACTGAGGCTATTACTTAATTCAGTATTAAAGGACCCAAGCAGTAAAGATCCATAAATAACATTAGGAAACAATTCCACATACTGACTTATCTGCATTTAGGAACTTTTAGTAATCTACATTTGCATAGTCTTCTTTTAGAGGTCTGGAGTAAAGTTCAGTGAAAGCAAAAGTGGGGGTGTTTGGAAGAGGTAACAGAATGCAAAATGCTAAGATTCCTTTAGACAGACTCCTCAGAGTGGAAAAAAAAAAACAAAAAAACCCAGCTGGAATCATTATTCCTAAAAATTACTTAGAGGTGGGCAAAATGTATTCCTGCAGTAGCTGGTTACTATTCTCCCTGGTGTGCCACCCCAGTCGGGTACCGCTAGGACCAAAGCTCAGGGGGTATCAGGTGAGAGCGGAGAGGTAACGGGGCAGCGCCGAGGCAGGCGCAGAGGCACCATCAGGCCCAGCCTGCGGAGGAGGCTGGCAGCGAGGGGGCGCGGAGGCTGCGAGGCCGTGGAGGGGCTGCGAGACCCAGGATGCCTCTGGGAGCAGGGCTGCACAGGGGTTGGTGTGTGGGGAAGGGGGCCAGGATCCCTGGAGAGGGGCAGGCTGGGGCACTGGGATAGGGGGAAGGGGGCCGGGATCCCTGGAAAGGGGCAGGCCGGGGCATTGAGATTGGGGGAAGGGGGCCGGGATCCCTGGAGGGGGGCAGGCTGGGGCACTGGGATAGGGGGAAGGGGGTCGGGATCCCTGGAGAGGGGCAGCCTGGGGCATTGGGATTGGGGGAAGGGGGCCGGGATCCCTGGAAAGGGGCAGGCCGGGGCATTGAGATAGGGGGAAGGGGGCCGGGATCCCTGGAGAGGGGCAGCCCGGGGCATTGGGATAGGGGGAAGGGGGCCGAGATCCCCGGAGAGGGGCAGCCCGGGGCATCGGGATCGGGGGAAGGGGGCCGGGATCCCTGGAGAGGGGCAGCCCGGGGCATTGGGATAGGGGGAAGGGGGCCGGGATCCCTGGAGGGGGGCAGCCCGGGGCATCGGGATCGGGGGAAGGGGGCCGGGACCCCTGGCGAGGGGCAGCCCGGGGCTCTGGGGCGGGAAGGGGCCGGGAGCCCGCGGCGGGGCGGCCCGGGCCGGGCCCTACCTGCGGCGGGCGCGGGCGGCGGGCGCAGGCCCGGGCCGGGCCCGGCGCGTTGCCGTTGCCATGGCGGCGGGGGCGGCCCGCTGCGGCCTGGCCCGGCCCGGCAGCTCAGGCCGCGCCCCGGCCGGCGGCTCCGCCGTTAAAAATACGTGTGTTGCCCCTGCCTCGTTCCCGGTCCTGCAGCCCCAGAGGCGGCGGAACTTGCATCCCCTCTCGACAGAAACGGTTTAATTCCCCCAGGTTGTTTCCAAGCACGGTTGATTCCCGAATAAAAACCGATTTCTCTGCCAGTGAGTATCGGCTTCACGTTTCCCGCAGCAGGCAGGGAGAAATTTCCTTCATACACCTTTTTTTTTTTTTTTTTAAGGAAAAGCAAAGCGTAAGGAATTGTAAAAGCCAGCGGAGCGGCGGTCCTGGAGGAGCGCACGCACAAGCGGCGCGCGAGTGCGGACAGCCGGCCTGAGCCGCCCCGGTGACCGCGCGAAAAAGTGCACCTTTATTAGTTAAAACTAAAATTAAACCTTTGACATTCAAGGAACATTTGATAGGTTAACGCTGGTTTAACCCCTAAACATAACAATCCTGGGGAACACAAGAGATACATTTGCAGACACTGCTAATATTCAGTGCAAAAACGGGTCCTTTAGAGAAATCTGCCATTCCAAAGCACGTGACTTTCACATTTTTATCCACTCAAGGTCTGTTAAACAGGCAAAATTTTTCCTGCTGCTGCGCAGAGCGTTTGATTGCCTGTGAGACGCGCCGTGCCTCTCACAGCAGCCAGGCGCCTGCCCGCGGGGGCAGCGGGGCTCCCCGGGGAACACGAGATAAAATACCAGCCGGGACTTCGAGGAGCTCATTAAAGCACAGTTTCTGTCGCAGCTCCCACTAGTTCAGGGTAGAAAAGAGCCAAGGACTCGATTAATCCGCAGATCAATAAAACTAAGTGACGTGCCCAGAAAGCGAGCTCCTCCGAGCCGAGCCCCGTCTGCATCTCTGCTCCCTGCAAAACTGGTGTAGCTGTACGGATGTGCAAATTTAGGCCACTCCGGGCCCCGCAGCTGGAGCTCAGTGTTTGTGCAGCCTTCTGTCCCCAGCCCCAGCTCTTCCTGGGGGAGAAGAGCTTCGGTACCGTCGAAGAGCCTTCGCTGTGCGTGCCACTGCAGGAATGGGCTGTTTCACTTAAATTGTCCTTAAAAACGACCGGCTGGATTCTGTACCTTCTCGAACGCCTCCCGCCTGCTAAATTATGATCCATGTTTAATAATGCATATAAAAAACTCAGTGTAATAAACCTGCTTCTTCCTACGCTGAGGAAGGCTGGACTAGACCTGAAGCCAGTGTCCCTTTTCAGCCTTTGTACCGGCGAGTCAGCGGAAGAAGGTCCCTGACGGACCAGGGCTGGGTCCCCAGCTCCACCTCCGGCCGCCGGGCCGGCAGGACGGAGCCCTCACGTACCTGTCCGACACACGCTTGCAGTTGAAGCCTGCGTCCATCCTGTCCTGCCTGGTCCAAAGGGCAGGGCGTTGGGCTGAGCATGGAGTACCGGCAGGAATTCAGAGGAGCAGGAAGAGGAATCCTTGGCGCTCAGGAGAACTAGCCCTTCCAATAACATAATACTGCGTCTATTATAAATAAAGGGCCTTACCCTGCAAACCTTACTCTGGCCTTACGATAGCCCCACTGAGGTCTGCTGGATAGCATGGGCGAAAAGAGCTGTTTAGGTAGAAAAATGCTGGGCTTGGTCCTCTGAACACTTCCATGCCAGCACACGCTGCCTGGGCCAACTTCGCTGTTTATAATGAGCAGGAACTGCTTCGTGCTTTTTACACTCAGCTCAGCCATAACATGCAAAATGATATACGTTTATAAAATGTAGCAGGATGCCCATCTTTAAACACCAGCAATAAACAGGTCGTCCCACATTCTGCATTTAGCTATTCAGACCATCAGTTAGGAGCAGAACATGCCAAGCATTGATTTAGTGTCTGAAGATACTGCTGGGGAGCCCTGTTCAGCTGCCAGCACAGCAAATTCAGTCCAGCAGCAGAAGTCTTTTGGAAGGTTGCTCTACTGCATTACTAACACTATTTTAAATCCATAAAGAGATTCCCAAAGGTATATCTGGGAAGGACAGCAGGATAAAAACGCACGGCATGAGCTCTATGTTTCAGGGCTTTATAACTGGGGCTGCTAATACAAAATAATAAGACAAAGGTGGAGAAAAACTCCAAAGCCCTTGCTGAAGTTGGCCAGGATTCATTCCCAGTGTCACAGGCATGCAAACAGCTACTTTACTCTAAGGACTCGATAACTACCCCTAAATGTTGGCAATGGCTTTTAAATGTCTGTCTTAAAGGTAAATTGTGAATTTTGCTTGTTTCATTTCCAGTCAGAGCCAAGAGCCTGCTGCTCACTACCACACGTGCTAGGGGAAGGATGCCTATCTGTGCAGCCCTTCAGCAAAAGCAATTGTTCTGTACCCCTCAGCCACTTCTGCATTTCTGGTCTTGGTCCTAGAGTGCTGTGCATGGTCACAAAACACTATTTTTTGAGCAAAGGGGGTGCAGCTAGTGCTTGAGGCCTGCAGTGTGCAGTGGCTGGTGTTGGAGGAAGACATTGTGGCAGACACTGTTAGAGGTTTCATGCCGTTTCCTCACGGTATCATCCACATGTCATTTTCTATAGCATGTTGCAGAATTTTCTTAGCATTGACATAAAATCCAGTGGCAACATATCTTTTATCCCAGGATCTAATCCCATTTGCTGTGTTCCCAAGTCTGCCTGCAGAGCAGCACTCAGGGAGACCTCAGCTACAGCAGAAACCTTCTCCCTGCAGCTCTGGGCTGCAGCTTTAGCCTTCATCAACCGCAGAGCAGTTCTACCTTCTCATGGAGCCCAGAGTAGATGGGTTGCTAGCTTCAGAAGCGACCCAGGTTTTCCGAAGAGGAGAGGTGTCTTTTGCCAGCAGAACCAGATAGAACTATTCCTCATGTGAGGATAAGTATGTCTGCAACCTCCAAAGCCAAATGCAGGTGGAAGACACAGCCTCTCTGCACCTTCTCAGGGAGACTTGATCTGTCCATGAGCCCGGCTTGGGTCTACAGCATCTCTAAACCTGTGAAATTCTTTCGCTGCTGAAGGAGGAGAGGGCCATCAAGCCCCTTACACCAGGGTCCCGTTCTTGCTGTCGTATTTCAGCCTGGGCCTGGGGAAGTTGAGGGTGGCATACTCTGTGGCATTCTGCATTTGCAAGTTCTTCACCTCCTCTGCAGAGCGCTCCCGGGCCTTGGTGAACACCTGGATGTCCGCGTAATGAATGCTGTCATCCTGTTTCACACTCTTGGGCTTATTCACGGTGGCATAGACAGGAAACTCCGGGACATCTTCGTACATCGGAGCCTTTAGGGAGAAAGAGCTCTAGATGGTCAGCTCCCATGGCTGCTGCTGCAGCTGGCTTCCCCCGATCCCGGGGGAGACACCCTGCACACCGCCACCGGCAGCATCCAGCTCCCCGATGGCTCAGGCTAACTGTGTTAGCAGCACCTTACTGCTCCATCCAGGGGAAAAGGATGGGCCCACATCACCGTGCAGCAATGCACGTTGTTCCCACCACCATCCCAGCCTACACAGGATGACACATCCCGGCTCAAAATAAACTGTCCCGTGTCCTTCCAACCCATTTAGCCTAGAAAGTGATGGTCAGCCCTGTCCTTGCGATGCCCCGTTAGCAAAACATTTCTAGGAATCTGTTTACCTTCCTGCCATGCTGGTGCTGTTGGCTCTCATGTCTCACTCTAGTTCCTGAAAAAGAAACACCAGCGGATCAGGTTAACACAACTGTTTATTGTTCCATCTTTGAATGCAGAAATGCAGTGTCTGGCACATAGGCTCTCCCCACTGGAAACATATCGAATTTCTGGCCCATCTGACATCCTCACCCTAATCCTGGCATTGAGGCTCGCCTCCGAGAAGAAAGCCTGGGCTTGTTGCTTTGGAAAAAAAATAAGGTTTCCCGAGATGACAACATGCTGTGGACCGCAATGTTCTTGGCAGAACCCAGGAGGACGTACACAGCACAGACAGCTTCCTTGTCAGGCTCTTGGAGAAGTCAGATCCAGTTTTAACTTTGTTATTTCCTTTGCTGTCTGGCAAACATGTTTTGCCAAGCTTGATCCAAAGGCCACAGGGCACAAGTGGGCCACTTAGCGAATGCACTTGGTGGCCAGAGAGCTGATGTCAGAGGGGCATTTGCAGCTCTCACTGGAGCATGACGCAACTTCTGCCTTGCTGCTGCTTGAGGGTACTCACATGCTTTTTGGTGAGAGACTCGGGCATTTTAAAGAAAATGCTGAAGTCCCTTCCCTCCCCCTTGCCAGTCTCATGGCACATCACACACTTTCTTCTAAGTTTTAAAGAAACCTTGCCTCTTGCCTCAGCCAAACTTCTCTTCGGGAAAGTTAGGTACAAAAGAGTTTGGGAGGGCACCTCAGCCTCCGGGATCCAGCTCACACTCAGCACTGACTGATGTCAGCTAACCAGGGGTTAAGCTGCTCCCCCTGCTCTCATTCCCTAAAGCAGCTTTGCAAATCCTTACCTTGCTTTTCCTTCTTTCTTTTAAAAGGTGAAGGACACTTCCTGAAATCAGAGAGAGATGTTAGCCCTGAGCAGCCCCAGCCTCCGCTCTGCTATTGCATAACACGCGCACCCAAATGCACCACACCAGGGTGTCCCCTCTGTGGGCAGCTCCCCAGCTGAGATGAGATCATGACAACACTGCAGCAGGGGACCCGGGAGCAGCTTGACCAGAGCCCATTTGCTCTACCAGCTCTGGTTTTGGGGACCTGGAAACGCCAGAGACTTCAGGGCATTTTGCAGCTCTGCATGAGCAGCTCTGCGGGCTCCTGTCCTGCTTGCTAAATGGGATGTCCCATGAACCAGAGCCACTTTTGCAGGAAGAGGGTCCAAAGGAAAGATCTGGCAATGTCTTTCCTGCTTTTGTGGCACTTCTACCATACCCCACAGACATCCCCAACTCTCCTTGCCTTTCAGCCCTGTCTGGCTGTCCAATGTGCACATGCATCAGAGTGAATGAGAGCAGATTTCACTGCAGTTTTGCAGCCACATTTCCACAGCTGTGCAATCAGAGGTGCAGGGTGCAGAGCATGCTCTGGGTTGGCACGAAACATTTCTCTTAGGGCCAGATGCTCTGATAGTCCCATACCCTTGGCATCCTTGACCAAGGAGCAGCTGTGCACAGACCTTGTGCTAATTTAATTTTTCAGATTGTTTTTCCTCTTCTCAATTTTCCACTTCAACACAACCAAGACAAACACAACCAAACCAAACAAGCTATGCGCTTTGTATAAGCCAAGCCAAACTCTACCCTCGGCTGTACCTGTGCAACGAGAGAGAGACAGGCCAAATACAGCTATGTCCCAGCCAGGCTGCGAACAGCAGCCAAATTCATTCCTGCTGTAAAAACACAGATGGGAGCGGAGCCCCCGCAGGCCAGCGCTGGCAAGGGGAGCGCAGGGTGGCCGAGCAGAGACGTGTCACATTCTGGGCCAGATGCATGAAGCAAATGTTATCGTTCCAGCGTGCTTGGAGGGCTGGAGGAGAGCAGGTGCCAGCCCTTGTACGGCTCCTCCTGTGCACGCTGGGCTGCGTCTCTGCTGCGGCACGCGCAGTGGCTGAACAAGGGCAGCTAGCACTTTTTAATGGGACAGGAGAGTCACCAGATGGTACCCAAGGAGCATGATATGTCCCACAGCGTCTGCATTTGCCAGACAACCCTGCCACAGCCGGGAACGACGCAGTGCCTGCGGCAGAGCTTGGCCTCTGCCAGTTTTAAGAGGCAGTTTTGGCGGGGGGGCAGGCGAGCAGGGCAGAGTGTGTGCGATAATGGCTTTGGTGCTTTAAGAGCAAAACAAAAAAAAAAAAAACATGAATGAGAGCAAAGAACTTGGAGACCTTCAAAGTGGCCAGTAATGATTAACCAGCCTTGCTAGAGCTGGGAAGCGCAGTGGCAGGAAGGCCGTGCTGGCTGCGTCGGGGTCAAACCAGGGGCTGGCCCAGCGCTAGCCCGTTGCCCAAGGGCTGCACGAGTAAAGGGTCTAACCCTGCTCCTCGCGCCTCTGCCGTGCGCTGCTCTGCGGAGGTCCCACGGGCTGCCGAGACCCCAGCGCTCATCGGACAGCAGCTGGGGGGCTGCCCCAGGGCCGGGGCCAGCTCAGGGCAGCAGGGCTCTGCCTTGGGGCGCTTCTCTCCCGCCTCTGCCGGCTCCACGAGGCTGCAGAGCACATTGCTTCTCTGCAGCATTCAGGCAGGTTGCGCAGTGTAATTAAAATAGCTTTGCTTTAGATAGGATCAGCGGGGTCCCTGGCTTCTTTCCTGGGATGGTGGTTCCAGCTTTCCAGGCTGCTTTCGCTTGTTTTGGTTGCCTTCCTTTGCAGAGAGCGAGTTAGACGCCAGTCTGTAGGCTGGAGCTATTCTGAGGCTGTCTGCAGGCTGGTCACAGCCAGGCAGGAGGTGGCATCTCCCAGCCTCCGATCTGCGGTAATTAGAACAGATGTGGCAAGGGAAAGAAGAGCAGGGCAAACCTCTCCCTCCTTCTGCTCGAAACCAGGTCAGACATGTTGCACCAGCTCACAGCCCGCTAGAGGCACACTGTATTCTGAGCGACAGCACGCACATCCCTGCCTCTGTATCGCGTCCTCCCCTTCGCCAACATCAACACCTTCCTGATTTCTGCCCTATGCAAGTCCGCTTTGCAGTGGGTCCCAAATCTCAGCATCCGTTGCAATCCATGCGCACTGCATAATCCAGCCGGGAGCGCTCCCTGGAAGGGAGAAAGCCTTCCCGCCGCAGGGCGGCACGCACAGATGTGCCCAGACCTGGGGGCACATTCCTTCCTCGGTAACTTCCCTCTGTGACTAAATCTGCTTTCCTGTAAAGCCTTCAGGAACCTCCTCAGGCTCTCACCATCTGCTGTGTGTCCCTTAGGGCCCACACGTCGGTGGTGACGATGACGAGGCTCTTCCATCCGGGAGGAGGTGGGTGCCTACCTCCCCTCAGCCCTGTTGCAAGTCTCAGCTTTATTTAGAAAGCCCAGCTCTTTGCTGACATAGCTAGGGTGCTTCAGAGACAGCAAATAGCCAGAAATAAAGCAGTATCGATGCCTGGAAACACCTGAACTAAAACTAAGTACCATTTTTTCCCCTCTGTCACCGAGGCAAAGCTATGAATCATCCAAACCTCTGCTGTGGGGCTTCAACATGCCACAGTCTGCTCTTAGTCATGGTCCTTTGTAGATGCTCACAAGCCCACATTACCAACAGCACGTTCCCGTTGGCTTCCTCCCTCCTCGTCAGGAGCCCTTTCACGCTGGCTGCACAGCGCGCCGGCAGCCTGGGAGCCTCAGGCTCTTCTTCACCCATGTGTTTTCCCGTGCAAGGTGGGGAATGATGCTCCTGGGGAGAGAGCTCTGCTTTCCCCTCCCTGCACAGCCTCTAAGGTAGATGTTAGCACTTCAGTCCTGCAGGGTCGCTGGGAGCACTTGTTCTGCGTCTTTGCCCTTGGCGGGAGGAATCCGCCGCAGGGCAGCAGTGGGAGGGTTGCGACACCCATAGCAGAAATACTGCTCCGGCTTCTTAGTTTCCATGCAACCTCTGGAAAAAAATCAAGCAGGACATAGGAGCCCCCGTCGTGTAGCCTAGGGAGAGCAGCATTTGACGCTGCCCCAGGGGAACAGGTAGGAGAGAGCCTGCTGCAGCGCCGCTGCCCGAAGGGAGCGGAAAGCCGCGCTCCTGCAGGGCCCTGCCCAGGCGAGTCACCTTCAAATTCTGGTTCGTGCTTCCTTCCGTGGGCAGAGGTGTTTGTGCCCGGCCTGGCACCGCCTGGGCCTGGCACTGACGCTGCAACATGTGCTGAAACGCTGTTGCTTGTGCTCAGGAGTCCCTGGCTTTGCCAGCCGTGCGGCGCCCAGGGCCTGCAGCTCGGCTCTCCTCGCTGCACGGCCCCGAGGAGCAGGGCCGGGACGTGCAGCTCCCTTCAAGGCAACCAGTCTGCGCCCCAGGGGTTCTCGCTCCTGAATCCCGGACTCCCCCACCCTCCAACTGGGGCTTGGGCCAGAGGACCCAGGAGTCCTGACCCCCATCCTCTGTTCCAGCCACTAGGTGATGCTGTACCTCTCTTAATTATTAAAAAGCAATGATGGCTTTTTAATACTTCAGCAAATGCAGTGCTGGAGAGAGTGTCCTCTGGACTTCAGCTGATATTCATGGCTCTTCCCGCTTGTACCACTCTCAGAGCAGCAAATATTTCCACTTGGCATTGAATAATGCTCCGCTGTGCCCTTTTTCTGCAAGCCGGAGGTCCAGGGCATCATGTGAGCCTGGAGGGATTAAACTGGCACCCTCCCTCGTAGGGGGAAAAAACCAACAGCATCTGAAAAACGTGGCCAGGGTTTCCTGAGCGCAGATAAAACCCAGGCAGACACAGGCAGGGAGAGGGGCTGGGGACGCCGCGAGCAGGACGGGGAAGCTCACCCAAAGCCCTTGGTGCCAGCCCTGCCCCAGGGACGCCAAGGGGACACCTTAGGGTGCGTACCTGGCTGGAGAGCGCTGGGTCACGCACGAGGGTTTTAGCTAAATCCTTCCTGGAACCGCGCTATTCTCAGCTACCGGCACGGCTGTGGGAGTGCGAGGCTGCCGGTCCCGGAGGTGCCACAGCCCGTCTGGGCTGGGAGATGGGAGCGGCGAAGCCCCCTTTCCCGTCCCCGCTTGGGCAGCCGGAGCCCCTCCGCCTGCCCCGGCACCTGCACGCAGCCGCCCGACCCGCCACCCCGGCGCTTGCGCTGGGTGCCTGCGGGAGCGGGCAGGGTGCCGGGCTCGGAGCCCCACGGCAGCCCTGGGAAACTCAGCGCCGGCAAGCAAAGCTTGCAAAGTCCACCCAAACTTTTGCTCAGGCTGCCCCGAGCCCTCGCTGGCCATCCTCGTCCCCGGCGGACGCCGTACTCACCACGCTCGCCCGCAGCTGCAGAGATTGCCCATGTCGCTCCCTCCTCCATGAAGCAGCAGTGTTTTCTGGACAGGGAGAGCTTGTATTTCCTGGTTCCCCGCTCGGCCCCTGGCTATTCTAAGGGAGTGTCTGGCAGTGTCAGATTTCTCTCCATCACCGCAGCGAGGCTTCGCTAGGCCCGAGCGTGCCATCTACCGGAGGGCTCACCCGGGGCTCCCCGGCCCCCGGGGTCTGCGCTCCCCTCCTGCCGCCCGCCGAGGAGAGCGCCAGGTCGCACCGTGCCTCCAGGCCTCGGCCCCGGGGTTAAAACGCTGCTTTCCGATCTGTACAGCGGCTGCCCCTCCGCTATCCCCCTCTCCTGCCAGTGCCGCCCCGTGGATGCCAGCAGCGATGCGAAAGAGGACGGAGGAGAGATTTCAAATGTCCCTGAATGGGGGGAGAAACTCCAGGGAGGCCCTGGGGGAGAGGAGCTGTCAGTCCTGTTCACGCTCCAATTGTTGCTGCGTCGCCGCCGGTGGGATGCCAGAAAACTGGGTCGCCTGGGCTGGCAGCACCTGGGCATGCGAGCGAGTCTCCCCGGGAGGGAGGCCAGGCGCCGGCCACACGTGGCAGCAGGGTGGCCCCGCAGGTCCACTCTCGGCTGAGATTTAGTGCTGCTGCACCTGCCCGGACAGAAGGTGCGCGTAACCTAAGGCACATTACTGTGCATCCAGGTTTTTTAAAGTCCAGGTCTTTATGTAGACCAGAAAGTACAGATTTGTGCTTTTGAGAATCTCATGAGGGACATAGCACCATTAAGGACCTACAATACTGCCCTTTGGCTCAGCCCCTAGCCTGTCAGACAGGGACATTAATCTGTCTTTCACCTGCCTTTTGTACCTCTTGCTGAGAGCTCTTCAGACGGCAGCTGTCAGCTCCTGGCCTGCCCAGCAAGGCCCTGATCTCCAGCAGCTGTAAGAGAGCTGACACCCAGCACTAAAAGATATCATGTTAACATAGCCAAAACTGTGTGCTCCAGAGCTGAGATTCAGCAGTCAGCCCAGCTCTGCGCAGCCCTCACAGGCAGGTTTTAATTCACCCTGCTGGCTAGCGGCGTTGAGCTGCATGGCACGCGCAGCCCTCGCAGGTCCCTCGCCTCCTCCAGCTCTGCCAGTCCCAGGCTGCAGCTCACGGGTTGACTAAGGGGCCGGCTTGGCCCCTGCTCTCAGCTGGGTTCACGGTACCCTCTATCATCTGCCCAAACGCAGAGTGAGGCTTGTGGCTGTCCTTGGATGGACTGCGGGACATAGATGCCCTCCAGATCCTGGATCAGCTGCACCTTGAGCTGCAGAGCCTGGTCTTACCCTGACACGGCTCCCCAGTGTGCGGCAGGGAGCTTGCCAGCGCACACAGCACCCCGAGCCCTGGAGGATTTAGGGTCTGGCTGGTGCAGGCACATGGGATTGAGTCCTGGCCCCAACTGGACCGTGTTCTCCGGCTCCTGCAAAAACCAGTTGGTCTCAGGAGTCTGTGTCCCCTTCGGAAGTTGCAGACTACGTGTCTCCTAATTTGCCACAGACACTGTTGGTTTAGCGAGCCAGTCTCTGTTTTGATTTCAGGGATAACTTGGGCTTTGTTGCTTTGTGGAAAGAGAGAAAAAAAAAAAGGCTGAGAGCCTGTTCCCATCGGCCCCTGACACAAATGCTGGAGCTGCTGGTTTGAGCTCCATCAGAGAAACAGAAAGGCATCAAAAACATTGGCAGAGCTGGAAAACATTTGGCTGCCGTTCTGCATTCCCTTTTCAGTCTGCGTCTGCAGGGATAAAAGCGAGCCTGGCTTCCAGCGCTCCCGCTTTGCAAAGCGATCACGCTATTTTGTGCAAAGCCTGCAAGGCTCCAGCGGCACAGCCCACTGCCGCACGCCAGGCAGTGCCAGCCCCCCTCGCTGCATCGCCGCGCACAGCAGCTGGTTTAATGCACCCAGAGACATCGTCCGGGTAACAAGCTGTGCAGCTGCCACAGGGCAAGCCTGCAAGAGCCCAGCAACAGAGAATGAACTCATAAGAGAGCAAAGACAGAGCTAAAAAAGCCAGAGGGAGAGCAGAACTGTGTAATGACTATTAATTTGTACTGCAGTAGTAGCGAGGTACCTCATACACCAAGGAACAGGACCACGCTGCGATAGGTGTGGTGCAGGCACACAGTGAGCTGGCA
Source organism: Apteryx mantelli (assembly GCF_036417845.1). Taxonomy (NCBI): domain Eukaryota; kingdom Metazoa; phylum Chordata; class Aves; order Apterygiformes; family Apterygidae; genus Apteryx; species Apteryx mantelli. The sequence goes on from NC_090000.1 coordinate 2,729,128, forward strand.
TTTCGAAGACTGAAGAAGAGCGAGCTCTGAACTGATTTGGCCACTTTTGCCTTAGAATTGGCACCGTTTGGAGCCCTAGCCCAGGCCACGCAGCCGTTTTCAGCCCCCAGCGGCTCGGCGACCCGCAGCCCTTGCGCTGCACGGTCAGAGCAGGGCCAGGTGGTACTGCATCCTCCAGCGCGTGCCCCGTCTGCATTACGAGTCTGTGCGCCCGCCCGTTCAGCCAGGCACCCCTTGTCCAGCCTGCGGTTTTGCCGAACGCAGACGCAGGTCTGCGCCCTCGGCAGAGGGATAGGGCAGCCTGCCCGGAGCGAGGGCCTGGGCTGGGTGCTGCTGCGCGTGGGACGCATGCGCGTGTTGGACGCGGTGCATGCAGAAGCAATTCCTGCTTTCACAAGCAGCCTCTTCAGGTCGTTGAAAGTCAATAGCCCAGTGTTATCTCTGAGATTATTATTAACGACCTAGACAAAGCCTGTTGTACAGGTGGGTTTTATTTCAACAGCATCTTCTGAAACACTCACTGGCAGCTGTTTATCTGGTCCTACTTCCCTGGGAAAGGCATCCCTCAGCGGCACAGACCCAGGTGGGACAGAGGCTTTGCTGCCCTCCCTCTCCCTCTCTCCAGGTGCTGGCAAGGCCCTCAGGGCTGCTCTTAATTTCACTCCGATCCTCACTGCTGGCAGGGGTCCCGAGGAGCAGAAAATAGCTGCGCAGTGGTTTGCTCTGGTCTGGGTCCTGCTTTGCCTGGCGAGAGCGAAAGAGCAGCCTTACAGCCCTGCTTGAGCAGCCCAGGAGGCAGGCTGCGGGGGCCAGGCTCCTGCGGGGAGCGCTGCTGGCCCTATTTCTTCACCGGGGCAGCGCTCAGGGCCAGCAGAGCAGCTCCCAGCAGGGCGAGAGCGATGCTCCCCCAAGCCCCCGCCGCCGGGGCCTGCGAGCCTGCTCTCTCCCCGCGGGAGGGCCGCACTGAGGCATGCCAGGGACCCCCATATTTGGTCGGTGACACAGCGTTTTAGCTGCTTTAATTGGCACTGACGAGGCTGGAGACAGGCACCGGCTGAGCCCTCGGGGCCAGCCGGGGCAGCAGCTGCAGCCAACGGTTGCACACGCGATCCCTGGCTTGGTATCACAAGACCAGGGAGACATTCCTCATGTACCCTGAGCATCACGGCGCTTGCAAAGGGGGCCCCGTGCACCCGCTCCATGCCTCCGCGGAGAGCGCCGGGGTGCCAGCAAGGCACTTGGACATGCACAGTGAGCCTCCAAGAGCCCATTGCCCTAAACCTTTCCTCCTGGAGGTTTCTGCCTGCCGGGGGCTCCCTGCAGGGGTGAGTGACCCTGGCTGTGCTGGAGCGGGGAGGGATGGCAGAGGTCCCCCGGGCTGCCCTCCGAGTCCCCCTTGATGCCTTTTCCACCGCCAAGCTCAGTGGGAACTCCTCACCGCTCTGCTCACCAAGGCGCCATCCATGCTCTCTACTGCAGAGTAACTTGGCCGGAGCAATAGGAAGCCGAGGCAAGGGAGAGAGGATCAGAGTCAGATTTATTCCTTTTTCGTCCCGACAGCTGCGGGCACTTTTACAGATCAGCAGGCACCTTCCATCTGCAGCACTCTCCACAGAGGTCAGCCGCCGGCTCAGAAGTGAGGCACCGGGATGCTCCCTTCCCTCTTCCCAGCACCCTGGAAAAGCAGCCCCTTCCAGGCTAGAGCACAGATGTTAAGTCTGCTGCAATGCAGCCTGGCTCTCTAGGCTAAGAGCAACCCTTGCAATCTGGGATGGGCGAAGAGCACCCTGCATGGTGCTCAGCGGGCACCTGACTTAGGAGAAAACTTACATTACAGTTCCTCACACTAACACTTCAGTCCCCCTCTTTTTTCAGTCCCAAGCCCCTTTTTCCAACCAGCAGCCTTCAGAAGCAGGAGTCTGGCATGTGCACCTCTCCGGTCTCACACCCCCGCTAAGCACTGGTGGTGAGAAACAGGGGTCTGGCACCGAGACATCCCCCCCACCCCCTGCTCCAGCCCAGCTCTGGGGCCTTTAGGACTCTTCTTTCTCTTTCTCTTTCTCTTTCTCTTTCTCTTTCTCTTTCTCTTTCTCTTCCTTGGGCTGTTCTTCCTTCCCTTCCGGCTGCTTCTGGTGGGTTATCTTCACCTCATTGACTCTGGCCTTCACCTCTTTCCCGGTCCGGGGAGCCACAATGCTTAAGATGCCGTCGTGGGACAAGGTGGCTCTCACCAGCAAGGGGTCGACATCCAGCGGGAGGATGTAGGTCCTGGTGAACTCTCGGGAGATGAAGCCGTGGCGGTCAGACTTTTGCGGGTGCTGCCCCATCACCTCCAGCAGGTTGTCGACAGTGCGGACAGTGAGCTCATCCGGCAAGAAGTGACAGACGTCCAGGAATACCTGGAATTTGTGGTCGTTGAGGCTGATCTCGGAGGTGCCTCGATCCAGCTGCTTGTTGATCCGTGGCCTGATGTAGTAGCCATGATACAGGGCCGGGGCTAAAATCTCGCATGGGGACACACCTGAAAATGAGACCCAGTGAGGAGCCTGGGGTTTCCAGGGGAAGGAGGGGAGGGAGGGGCTGGCAGCAGAGCTGATGGGGGCAGGAGGAGGCTGGGATGTGGCAAACAGGTTCCTTGGTTTTGCCGCTGCATCAGCCGCACAACAGGAACCGAGTGTCCAGCCGTTCTTGCCTTTGTGTCTCCGAAACACATGCTCGGAGCCAGCCGCCGGCTGGCCACCGCCTCCCCCTGGGCAAGCAAGGGCTGGTGGCCAGCCATCGGGTATCTGCCGGGCGGGCAGGGGGGCACTGGTAGGTACACTGGGTGCTCTGCGGAGCCAAGCCCAGGGCTGGGCACAGAAAATGCTGACGGGGAAGAAACTGGCCCGAGGAACTAAAGCCCTTTTGTGCGCCATTGTCTGGGGGCTTTTCTTGGGGCTTTTTGCCTTTTCACGCTGCTGTGCGGGTGCTGAATGGTTCTGCTGCTGCCCACATTCCTTCCCCGCTGCCAGCCGCTGCCGGGCTTTGTGCTCAACACCCCAGCTCAGCTTTTCTCCACTGCCCCCGGCTGCAAAAACGCCTCCCTGCGCTAGCACTTTCCAAAAGGGCCTAATTTCCATCCCTTCCCCTGGCACCCCGGCAGGGGCCCTTCTGCTGAGGGCAGCGGGGTAGGAGCTCTGCCCGGTGGCTGCTCACAGCAGCTGGGGTGGGCAGGCGGGCAGGTGGGGGTCCTCGCTCAGCCGTCCCTTATTAGCGAAGGAGAGCGTGGAGACAGCCCCTGTACAGGCTTGTGACCATAAGGCCTTCTGCTGGGGTTAGCATGGGGCACGAGGTGCCCGTGGGCTGTCGGGTGACGGCAGCCGGACGTGCAGAAGGGTTGCAGAGGGGCGTTTTGCTCTGTTTGCACCGCGCGCACATGAATGCCAGAAAGGTGGGGGTGTGAGGGAGGGGAGGAGAGGAACGAGGCAGGGATGGAGGGAGCAAACCAGCAGAGAGAAGTCACAGGCACTCTCCGGATATGCCCCCTCATCTGACCTGCGTTCCTACGCTCAGCAGCTCCCCTGGCTCCAGCCTCGCTGGCCCACTCCGGAGGCGAATCCCTCCAGAGGGACGCTGCCAGCTCTCCTGCGTCAGAGGACAGAAAGGTGCCGGAGGGACCCCGGCTTCGTCCTTACCTTCCCCAAAGTTCTGGTCGTAGATCTTGCTGGGGCTGGCAAACTCGTACTCCGAACTCATGGGGTAGGCGTGGGGGACGGTCCGTGCAGCCATGGCGCGTCCGGGACGGGGACCTTCCGAGCGCTTGCTCCCTCTGAGAGTGAAGGCTGCAGATTGCAAGGCTTTAATGGGGTGAATTCCACAGGGAGGAGTGTGTGATAAAAAGACGGACCAAAATAGCCACGCGCACAGGCCCAGGGACGCCTCGCCAGGGTGACGAGGGAAGCTCCTTGCTGCATTCCTGCGGGCAGTCCAGGCACTGCTGCAGGCGGGAGCGCCTGGGGAAAATCCTGCGCCTCCCCTGGGACTCCCTCCTTGAGCAGGGTGCGTGGAGGCGAGCGGGCACGGGGGTGAGCTGGGGGAGGCCGTGGAGCAGGAGAGAGCCGGCCGGATCCTGCGCACTGCTGCCTACCTTTCTTATGCCCTACGCGAAGGAGCTTGGTTTTCCCAGGAGCTGAGTGGAGGCACGAGCCTTTTGCTCCTGCGAGCGCTGAAGTCCTGCAGGTAGTTAAACTGGCCTAGACAGGATCCAGATCCCGCTATTGGCATGTCCACAGCCCAGACTGTGCTTCTGAGAGATGGCCATCTACCCTGTCCTGGACCTCAGCACTGTCTGATGAGACCTGGAGAAATGCCCGGGCCAGAGACCATCACTTAACTGGGGAGCTGAAGTTGGCATAGGTCAAGTTTACTGAACTGGGAGCGTTAGTCCTTTTCTCTAGTGGGGAAAAGCTGAGCTGGGGTGTTGAGCACAAAGCTCCTTGTACCCTGAAACCAGAGATTGCCCTGAGTCCACGTCCCTGCAGCAGGAGCGAGCAGGTGCTCTGCTGTTGATATAACGTGGAATTGGAGGAGGCCTTTACAGCCTGGGCTGCTGCACAGAGCAAATGCTGCTCCGCAGCCCAGCAGGCAAGCTGAGAGGAAGCGGGCCAGAGCCCTGGGCAAGGAACTAGTGGTGCTAGCAGCAAGGATGACGTGCTGCTGAGCCAGTAATCTGTATTTAAGTTGCAAGCTCTCAGAAGCAGCTCTTGTCCTGTAAGGACAGCCCCGAGGCTGAACCTTGTCCCATGATTTGGGTTCACAAGCACTGCAGGAGTTAAAGCAAATGTACGAGTTGGGGCATATGAGGAGCATTAATTATAGGAAATGAGCTTACTGCAGGGGCAGAGGCAGAGAGAGGCAGGCAAGCACGCAGCTTGCCCCCATGAGAGGGCACGTCCCTGTGCAGGGGCCCTTCCTGCACCACGGGGGCCGTCAGCGCGCCACGTCTATCCCCGCTCGCAGCTGGGGCACCTGAGCTCACGAGCGTCAGGCTCTTCTGCTCTCTCCAGCGCAGTGGTTTCTGCAGTGGGCAAAGTGGCTTGAGGCACTGTGGAGGAAGGCATCCTTCATTCGCACCCCCAGCAGCGGGCCTGCACTAAGGCGGCTGGCTCGCTCACGTCGCCTGCGTGTGCCGGGCTGCAGGGCGCCACGCAGTCACACCTCACGGGCGCTTTCCTGACTTCCCCCTGATCAAACCAGCCGTGGCTTCCTTTGCCCGAAGGAGAGGCAGAGCTCTCCCCAGCCCCGTGGGCGATGCCGGGAGCCAGAGCCCCAAGGCTGGCAGCAGAAACAACGGCCCCTTGTCATTTTCCGTGTGAGCCAAAGATAGGAGCTGCATTGATCCTGCTGGCATCCGAAGCAGCTGGGAGCATCAGCCAAGCCGGCTTGGGGCTCTGCGGATAAACAGCACGTGGGGGAGCAGGGCGGGCGGCGGGGCAGTCTGGCTTCTTGCTGCCCCGTCAGGCTCCTTTTCTTCTTCTCCCCTTGCCCCTCCTCCTCAGCAGCATGCTCAAATCCCCCGGACAGCTACCGGGCACGGCTGAAGGGACCGGCCCGGGAGCGGGACAATAAAATCCCTGACATCACGGTTGGCGCGGGCTCGGCGGGGGGAGGCCAGGCCAGCCACACGGCTATAAAGCTGCCCCCGCTCCCCACAGAGCGTTGCAGCGCAGTCGCCAGCCCGGCTCCTCCCGCACACTCCAATGGATATCACCATTCACAACCCCCTGATCCGCCGGCCCCTCTTATCTGTGCTGGCGCCGAGTCGCATCTTCAACCAGACGTTCGGGGAGCATCTGCAGGAGTCAGAGCTGCTTCCTACCTCCCCTGGCCTCAGCACCTTCCTGATGCGATCCCCCATCTTTCGGATGCCCAGCTGGATAGAGACGGGGCTCTCTGAGGTAACCTTCCCTTCTTACTGCTCTTTGCTATTGCTGCGTGCGCATCCTGATGTCTCTGGAGCTGGGGACCCGTGACAGCTGAGAGCTGGGAAGCTGCTTGCAGGCGGTTGTTAGGAAAAGCCTGGGGGAAAAAGTGCTGTGCTTGTGTCTGCTCCTCTGCAGTGGGCAAGAACCTCTGCCCGCTCCGCTAGCCGCCTGGGACTGTGAGCAAGCATTGCCATAGCCTTGGGCACGGAGGCAAGCTGAGCTGACTTTGTGCTGCACATGACTCTAAGAGTTGAGGGGAGAAAGGACGAAACCTAAATTCCCTGTCTGCTCTGCGAAACTTTCAAACCCACTCCCTGCCGAGAAGGAAAGAGAGCGCAGGAGTGGTGGGCTCCTCGTGCCAGGCACTGTGGGAGGTCCGGGCGGCTGGGTACAAGGGGGCCCGTTTTGAGGAGCTGCTGCTGAGCAGAGCACCACTTCGAGAAATACACAGGACCCAACCGATCATGGAATAGCCCTCCGGCCCTGCCTGTCTCCCTCACTCCCTTGTTCTGCCAACAGTGAGAGCTGCTTCGCATTTCTGGACCTGCTTGCATGTCCATAGTGATCCCAGAGGTGAAGAAGACATTTATCCTGGCCAGAGTGCTCCAGGGAGGCTAGAGGAAAACCTAGCAAGGAATGGCTCTCCCTCGGAGGCCGGAGTGGTCCTGCATCCCGGAGCAGCTGCTGGGATACATCACCACTGGGCACATCTGTGCTGAGCTGAGGAGGCTGCATCTAGGTGTTAGCACAGGACAGAGATCCTGGGTGGATTTTAGGACCAAATCCTGCCTGTCTGTAACTCAGGAGACACAGTGCCCTTGACAGTATTTGCTGCAGCACAGCCACTAGCGGGGGGAACCAAGCTGCATGGCCTTCCTCCTAAAAGGAGGGTGGCCGAGCCCTGCCGCTGCTGCCTGCTGCAGAAGACCCAGCGCATGACGGGGCGGACTTGCCTCCCGCTGACCACCTCTCCTCCTGCACTCGCCTTGGAGCCCCAGCACCTTCTGCGGAGAAGAGCCAGGAAAATCCTCTCTCCAAACCACTTTTTCCCTAGACATCGTGTCGCCTCTGAGCAGAAGGTCTGCAGCTCACAGCTCTCCGATGGTTCCCACGCTGGTTTGCCCTGCACTGGCTACACCAGCCCCAATCATTGACCATGATCCTGGCACCTCACCGGCAAGTGTCCACTGTGGCTGGCAGAGCCCGGGAAGCCCAGGGCTGCCCTCGCTCGGGGCCCTCCAGCCTTCGCTCGGCTCACACCAAGTCCCGCAGCCAGGAGCAGCACAGGAAAAGCAGCAGCTCTTGTAGCAGTGACGGAGCTGGGGGATTAATACACAACCTGTCCAGCCGGGTGGTAAATCTGCTCCATCGCGGTGGCCCTGGGGCAGGGAGACAAGGGGCCGCTGTGCATCCCTAGCAGCCCTGGATGCTGTGGGGGTGGTGAGATGCTAGTTTGCAACTGGACTCGCGCAGTCTTACGGGCGCTACAGACCCAACAGTAGCTCTTCTGGCTGGAAGAGGCAGTGCTGCAGGGGCTGAGCCAAGGGGTGCGCAGCTCCAAGGGCCTTGCCTGGTCTGCAAGTCAGCTGTCTATTTACAAGTATCTGGTAGAGCTATTCTAAGCCAAAGGAGCAAAAGGAAAGTATTTTCTTAATCTTTCCATAATGTTTCCCTTGATTTATCAAGCTGGGTCTGGCTGTCCAGTGAAGCAGCCACGTTAAGCACCACAGAAAATGACATCCCGCTGCCTCAGTGGAGAAATCTCCTTCACAAATACACTTGAAGAAGGAGAAGGAAGCAAAAACCAGCAAGCCTAGAGCTGGCACGGAGGCTACCTCCACGTCCCAGAGCAGAGCTCCGGGAGGCTTGCATGCTCCCTCCCACGAATGCAATAGGAAGGCAGAGATAGCCAGCTCACATAGCAAAGTCCCAGGAGCTTGCCCAAGCCAGGGAGGTAGGTGATGGGCAGCAAATGTGAATTCAACCTCAGGAACCAGCAAAAAGCAGCATTTGCTAGAGGTGATAAAGTGTAAAATGAAAGAGAAGGAGGCAAGATTAGCAGCAGGTGACTCAGAGTTTCGTCAGAAATCCTGCTGCTCAGATAAGAGAGGCAGGCAGTGAGGTGGCAGTGTTTGCCAGTGAGGCGTTATTTTGGCTACTAAAGAGTGACAATAGAGGGGAGAGCCTGCAAGTGGCACAGATGAGCTGCTGTCAGCTGCAGTTAGGCTTCTTTAGAGACCTTGCGAAATCCAGTTACAGGGACTGGAAATCTCCAGACATTCTGTAAAAAGAACCAGATACAAAACCTGTAGGCTAACTAATGAGTTAGTTTTAACAAATTTAGGTTGAAAGAGTCTCTTCACCATCCCTGGGAAAATATTTATCCCATGTAATCAAGAGAAAGAAAGGCATCACACTTTAGTGATGGGCATTAATGTAACAGGCAAGAAGGAGACAAATCCAGCCAGGTCAGAGTCCCAGGACTGGATGAAGGAGGTCAGATGGTGCTGTTTCTTCTCAGCTTTTTGGGTGAGGGCATGTGGAGGTACCAGCTTAAGTCTTGAACTGTTATATTCTGAGCACGCTTTAAGGCTGAAACCCTCACCTGCTCTTTTCTGAAGTCATCTCCTTGTTTTGCAGATGCGACTGGAGAAGGACAAGTTTTCTGTAAACCTTGATGTGAAGCATTTTTCCCCTGAGGAGCTGAAAGTCAAGGTGTTAGGGGACATGATAGATATTCATGGGAAACATGAGGAGCGCCAGGTACTTCTGCTTATACTTTGGGACTGATAGAGTCAGTTCTGAACTTTCTCATCTGTGGTTAAACAAGGAGACTGCAAAACCATCCTGTCCTGTGCTCATTTGCAAACACTTCTAGCGGTTGTTATCAACTGATCCTAACAGAAGATGATCTGTGTAATCCCCCCCACTGACCCCAGACTGGGCAGCAGCAGGGTAGAGATTTATTGCTGGTGTTGTATGAACTGTGAACTGAACTGGAAAATCAACTTTGAAATGTGCATTTCTGAGCCTTCCTCTTGCTGGGAAGAGGCCAGGAATGCAGGGAGGCATTCAATAAGTTAACAATGAACTGTAATAATTAAGCCACATAATGAATAGTCCATTACCCTGTTCTGTTAGCAGGAGGTTATCTCTTCCTGAAAAAGGCCCATTTACCGGTTTGTAATCTTTAAGGGTTGTATTCTGTTGCCGGTCATCCCACCGCCTGCTGGCCCTAGAGACGCGTGTGCCAGCCAGGCAGAGAAAAGTCAAAAGCCATGTACAAAGCTGTACAAAACAGGGTTTTCCAATTCCCCTTCCCTGCCTCAGCAGAAGGAAACAAATCCTGGTGGTAAAAGCAGCTATGCTAGTGTAACTGTCAGCACTAAGAGCTTCTGGGAGCACAGATTTGTCAGTCAGAAAACACAGCATTTCCTCACATAGTTGGGGGAAGGCTCTAATTCTGACATTGCTTCTGCAAAGTTTTCTGGCTAAGAAAATAATCAAATACTTTAGCAGAGATTAGCTCACTGGGAAACTCTGTTTTACAAGAACTCTGGAGACCCTTGGGAATCGGTGTGGGTGGTACTGGATACAGCTCCAGCTCCAGCATCTTAGGAACGGCAGCACGCTGCTGTGTGACAAAGGCAGTCTGGCTGGCACGAGAGCTGCAACGCAAAGCCTCCCTGTGCAAACGCTGGGCCCACAGGCACCTGCAGCCAGGGCAGGGCAGGGTCTGACTTCAGCCAGTCTTGGCACTTCATAAAGGCATCTCATGATAGAAACACTTAAAACTTTCAGAAATATCTTCCTTTGAGGGCTTGAGCTTCCTGAATTCAGACTGTATGCAAAGGGCCCATGGTTTAGTTGGAACTGAGTGAACACTTCTAATCAAGGTTGTTCCTTTTCTTCTCCTTTTGAAGGACGAGCATGGCTTTATTGCCAGGGAGTTCAACAGGAAATACAGGATTCCAGCTGACGTGGATCCCCTGACCATAACCTCGTCACTCTCTTTGGATGGTGTCCTGACAGTGAGTGCACCGAGGAAACTAAGTGACCTGCCTGAGCGCACGATCCCTATCACCCATGAGGAGAAGCCTGCCATTGCAGGAACCCAAAGGAAGTAGGCTGCTTTTTAAAGTCAGCCTTGGGCTTTTCAAGAACACTTCCCATCAGATGCCAGCTGTAGTGAATGGCCACTCTTATTTATGCTGAGTAAATTTACTAACAAATAAAACATGAATAAGCACTTTGTATTTTTTGTTTTTGAATGCTCAGGACAAGCGTTGTCTTAGGAAAGCTGCGTAAGCTTCCTGTGCAGGGAAACATACCTGGCATCATTCTTACTTGCAGCCTGAGCACTGGTGTGTCCAGGAGAGCTTGTCCCGGCGGTCAGAGCCACTTTGCTGGTTTCATTCCATTACTCTAATGTTTAGCAAACATCTAATTGCATGAGCCCTTTCCCTCAGTTTTTCTGGAGGATTTCTGAATGTGTTTCACAAGCAACAGGAAAGTCTCTCCAGTAGAGATGAGACTGGTAAGAAAGACAACTACATGACAGTTGCAACCCATTCTAAATATGGGTATTAGATAACAACTGAATGGGGGACAATTGTATCTTAAATCTCTAGAATGACTCATGGTATGGGGAAGTGTCCAAGTGCTGCAACCAATTCAGACCGGTTGCAAATGACAGTTGCATAGCTGCTGTAAACAGATACACCCAGAGCAGAGAAAAATGTCCTGCTCTCATGGTGCAAATCACATCACTTTGAAACTATGTGGCCAGTGCCCTTCAAACAATAAATAGCATCTGAAGTCTAAAATATTCATCTGATTTATGCTAACATTGTTGAGCAGTGCAAAATGCTACAAAGCTCTTCTCAGGTGCTACCAGCTGTTTAGCATCTCTGGTTTCAAAGAGATACCGGCAGAAAGGAAAATCTGTATTATTGGAATTGAATTTCTATAATTCTTGTCCAAAAGGACAGAATGCCACTAATATGTCCAGTAATGCCTAGATGGTCACATTCGGTTATGGCCCAATCTATTTTCTCTATTCCTTATACCTGCTAAGAGAAAAGACCTTGTAGAAGGCATCAGTTTAAATTTCAAATGAACTGAAAGAACATCCTTCCTCCGTGGCCATAAGTGAGAGAAATAAAACAAACACTCAGTGATGTGGGGTCATAGTCAAATGCCCCAAATCCCACCTAAATGCCAAGTTCTAGCATCTCCTATTAGCTGGTTCTAATAAGCTCTTCCAACTCAGAGTCTTATTTAAGCTTCACTGACAAGTCATGGCATGACCCGGAAGCCTTGTGGTCACCTCTGTACACAAAACAAGTGACAGAAAAACACTCAAGTGACAAGCAATACAGCTTGGGAAGCAGGAAGAATATATTTCACATGGTGCTACATTTGGTTTTAATGTCTGAAAGGTTTTTCTGCTTGAAGGCCGTCCTTGTAGCACTGCTGGCAGACAGGCCTCCTGTCATTCTGGAGGCACAGTCATTTGCTGTTGCTTTTCCCGCACCCTCTTGTTCCTCCTCTGAGCCCTGGCAAAGGAAATGTTCCCATGTGGAGGTCTGTAGTCAATCATGTAGCAGGACTGCTCAGTTGGTTTGAAAGGAGGGGATTCCAGCTCAGGCTGGTGGCCTGGAAACCAGTGAGGTTCTCGCTTAAATCCTAAAGGAAAAACAAAACAAAACAAAAAACACTCAAGCAAGTGCAAAGTCATAAGACTATATCCAGAAAGTGAAACTGAGGAAAATTTTTCTGCAGAGTAGTGTTTTCTTAGGCTCAAACTCAGGAGCAAGAAATGGGAATTTTGAGTGGCAGCTCCTTGGGGATAGAGGTGATGAGGTTAGCTAGACAAGAACATTTGAAATGCAAATGCCACTCCCTAAATTACTTGAAATACCTGTTACATGGTGGTACAGGAACACAACTCAACAAAGAGAAGGGAAAGCTGAATTCTTTCTTCTCTAAGCACAACTGTCATTTAGAAGCTTCTCTTCAGCTACCCTACAGATCAAGCAGACTATGTTTTTGTGCACCTACTTCTTGTTCTTTGCTGCTTTCCCTTGCTGTAATCTGAAGAATAAGTTGTTTCAAAGCAGTGAGCATACTGAAAAGAAAAGCTCATATTTAGTGTGGCTAAACATAAACAAACATTAGCATTATACTAATACTATCTACATATAAGTAAACTTTAGCATTTTGTACCTTACAGGAAGACCAAAGTAACTGCAATTACACTACCTCTTTAACGACAGGTTAAGGTAAGATGACAAAGCTTGGGTGACTTCTTTTGACTCACCATAAAAGGGCAAAACACTGAACAGCAAAGAGAAGACAGTTGGATTGGGGCCATATTCAAAAGGAATAAAACAGATTAACTGAAAAGCCATTCCTCAAGTCTGCACTCCTGGAGTGGGACTGCTGTAGGGCACTAAGCAGAGGTTGAAAAAAAGGAGCAGACTGTTGCCTTTACCCACTTTTAAAGACCAGTAGCAAACACTAGGAGCAGAGCAGCAGAAAGGGAAGCTGCTCCTGGAAGTATCTGTGTTGCAGCTGTGGCAGGGATAGAGGCATAAAGCGCTATGTTCATGGCAAGTTAAGTGAGCGAGGGGGATCTCAGCTGAGGCTCGCTATGGCCGCTATAAGGGATGAAGAGGAAGCACCCACCTGGGAAGGAAGAGGTTTGGGTTGTATGATTTTCTGGATATTGTGTTGTTCCTCATTCCAGTTCCCCATATGGGTTTTGTGTGAATAATCGCTTTCATTGTTGGTGCATCTCCAGTCAAATTGGGAAAACTTGGCAGCTGGGCTCCAGACCGCCCACACTTCCCCGTGGCCGGTGGCACGCACCAGCGAGCTGTGGCAGGGGTGCCACGGCCCTGTCTGGGCCATGCGCCGGGGCACAAAGCGGCCGAAAGAGACAACTGTCTTCCTTTCCGATGCCAAAAGAAGCGCTACTTTTTTTACAGGGGGATAGTTTACCCCCTCAGCGCAGCAGAGGGGTTAAGCCCTTCGCGCAGGGGCACCAACGCCCGCAGCAGGGGCGGCGGGCGCGTTCCAACGGCCGCTGCCGCCCGCCCCCGGCTCCTCGGGGCGGCGCCGCGGCGCCATCTTGTGCCACAAGCGGCGGCGGCGGCTCCGCGCCGACATGGGGCCGGGGCGCCGCGTCCTGCTCCTCGGCGAGGGCAACTTCTCCTTCGCGGCCGCCCTCTGCGGAGCCGCCGCCGCCGCCCGCCTCGTGGCCACCTGCTACGAGGGCGAAGAGGAGGTGTCCGGGCGGGCGCTGGCGGCCGCAAACGTCCGGCGGCTGCGGGAGAGAGGTGAGGCGGCGCCGCGGGGCCCTCTCCCGACCTGAAGGTGGGCTGGGCAGCTCGGTGCTTTTGTTTTTTTTTTTCCCCTTCACAATATGGATGCCCAGAAGCTGAAGTTGTGCTGCAGGTCGACAGTCTGAACAGCCCGATTCAGTCTTCCTCTTTTAATGCAGTTTACTGGTCGCTTTTGTTTAAAAACTTTCTGTAACTTAAAATTTCTTATGCTTCTTTTTGTTTGTCTTTGAGGAGCTGAAGTTCTGTTTTCTGTGGACTGCACCAAGCTGAAGGACTACTTTTTACCAGCAGACGGGGCATTTTCATGTATTTATTTCAACTTCCCTCACTGTGGAAGAAAAGCTGGGGTGATGAAGAACAGAGAGCTGCTTGCCCAATTTTTCTCCAGGTGAGTAGAGTTAGTTCTTTGCAGATTGACTGCTATGACATGGCCTTCTGGCCACATTACAGGTGTTTTGTTAGCACTACACAAATCCTCAGCGCACTAGCAAATTTTTCTTATTGCCTGGCTTTCCTTCTAGCTGTGCAGAAGTGCTGGCAGAGAAGGGTGAGGTCCATGTGGCGCTTTGCAACGGGCAGGGTGGGACACCCGCTGATCGGCCAAGGAGAGCATGGCACAATAGCTGGCAAATAGTGGCGGTGGCAGCAGGAGCCAGATTTATCTTGAGTGATGTTCATCCCTTCAACGCAGAGAATATTAATGGATATAAATGTACAGGCTACAGGTAACTGTCATGTGACAAAACTCAAATATTGATACTAATGCTTTCATAATGCCTGGCACCGTCTTATCTTCTTTTAGTCTATTGTTTCATGGAGAGAGAGAGAGAAACTCAATTTCATATTCCTTAAAATAGCTACCAGTCTCTTTTGTCTCTAAGGATAATAGCTAAGATTAAAATGAAAGCTTCTTGAGAAAGTATGCTCCAGAAATAAGATTATTTTAGGATTTTAAAGGTCCAAGTGGTCCATTTCAGAACAAATGTCAATCTCACCTTAAAGACAGGAAGGGGACTGTGGTATGTCTATCTGCAGACAATCATAGAATCATAGCCTGATGATGTTGGCAGGGACCTCTGGAGATCATCTAGTCTTACTCCACAGCTCAAAGCAGGATTGGCTAGAGCAGGTTGCTCAGAGCCATGTCCCATTGGATTTTGAGCCTCTCCAAGGATGGAGACTCCACAACCTCTCTGGATAACCTCTTCTGGCTTTTGACCCCCCACACAGTAAAAAATAGAATAGTGTAGCATTTTGCTCGCCTCCTAACAAGACCTGGCATTCAGCAATAGGTACATTAGTGTTACGCTCAGTAGGTCTCTTCAGGTTACGTGTATCACTGTGCACACTTCTGACACATCAAATATATGAATGTATCAATGACTTTGCTATGCTTTTATATATTGCCAGGAGTCAAGATAAATCTTTCAGTGTAGAGGGTGCTTTAAACCACATTTTCACACGAAGCACACCACTTCCACATCTCAAACCTATGATCTGCCAGATAGAACTGGGAAGCAGAAGAGTTTCTTTTCAAGTACCCCAAGTGCTTGTGGATAAAATTAACAGGTAAGATAATTAGCAAGTGTTTGGCAGTAACATGCACTCACAGCGTACATGACCAGCCTGGGTTTCGGATAAAATGGAGTTGCTTCAAGTTCCCTCCTTTCCCCCTTACAGAATTTGTTTTTACATTGCTTCTGGAAGTCTGCTTTGAATTGGCTTTTGGTCATGGCTGGTTCCAAATAAGTCTACAGAAGAAAGAGCACTTTCTGATTAAGGCTGAGGTGAATACTTGCACACAGGAGTAAAGATGAGTGTTTTAGTATGTCATGCAGATGCTTGGAAGGAATTTGGGAGTTGACTTGGTGTCTGCTAACACTGCAGTATGAAAGCTAGCTAGGATGAGAAGTGCTAAACTTTTAGACTGCAGAGTCTGGAGAATATGCAGGACTAACTGTATTTGACTGGCTTCCTTAACCTGGTAGTGCCAATGCTTAGTGGCAGCCTCATGATGCTTGCTGTAAAGTTGCTTTCCACAAGCCAAAGTGCAGTTAATCCTTGACTGCAACACAAACCTCAGTGTCTTGAAAATGTGTTAGCAATTATGCATCTGACAAAAGACCTTCCTTGTTCAGGTGGCTACTGAAAACAAGTTTAATACCTGAGATCAGTTTGGGTAAATTGTTGCCCTCAAATTATGATCACAGGATGGCATTTCAAGCAAATCGGTTAAGTGGTGTCTGTAATTTGCTATGTTGTTTTTTACAGGGGTTTCCTAGAACTAAATTCAGAGCATCCAGTAAGAACAGTCAAGGAGAAGCTCACTGCAGTGCTCAGCCAAGCCTTTCCGATACAGAGCATTGACTGCTCCCTTCCTCTGCTCCACCAAGGTCACATCAATGGTGTTTGTCACCCAAATGTCTTTTGGATCATTCCCAACCCAGAGCAGAATGCAAGCACTGAACAAATGGCTAATGGACTGGCAAATGCAGTGTTATTTTCCCACGTTGATTTTTGCAAGGACACAAATGAGAATGGCTGGATGAAGGTACAAGAGGGCAACCTCATTTCAGAACAGTATTTCCTTAGGCCTTCCCTGCTGCTCTATGTTCAGACACTAATAGAAAGAGCAACCTTTCTGCCTGGGACACTTCATGTTCTTTCTGGACCTGTTTTCAGGAAGTGTCCTATCTCTCCTCACTCTCCGCCTGTTTTTCACGAGGCGGTGTTTGTGTGTGCAGTGGAGAAGGGTATGGAGAACAGCTGTATCCAGATGTTGGTGGATACCATTAGGAGCGGCATATATTCTCTTCACCAGACTGTTTCTGGTTGTAAATTGAATATCACTCTGCAGGAAGCAACGAGCTTTGAAACAGCAGAGCTAAATGACTTTGCTGCTTTTGAAGCTCAGGTTACTAAAATTCAACACTTTCTTTGTGTGGAAACAGATGCTTTAAGCTCCTGTGAGAAGGACTGTTGTGTGGGAACTGTGAGCACAGCTCGTGATGGACCAAAGAGCAGTGATTTGGTGGCTGTGTTTGCATCAGTGAATCTCGACCTCCTAG
Source organism: Apteryx mantelli (assembly GCF_036417845.1). Classification (NCBI taxonomy): domain Eukaryota; kingdom Metazoa; phylum Chordata; class Aves; order Apterygiformes; family Apterygidae; genus Apteryx; species Apteryx mantelli. Next base: position 2,745,508 of record NC_090000.1, read on the forward strand.
CCATGCTGATCTGTGGAATAGCTGACTGGCGAATGCTCTGGACATCAGATGAGCGCTTCCTCAGTCAGTTTCCCGGAGGAGAGTTAAGGCTTTTCAAGAGTTTTTCTCTCTATCCACCTTCCTACATGCATGATATCAGCTTTTGGGTTCCTGATAGGGAACAGTTTGATGAAGTTGCTTTTCACACCATTGCCAGGCAGGTGTCACATGAAACAGTTGTATCCATCCAGTTAATTGACAGTTTCCAGCATTCAGAGACTGCACGGAAAAGCCTCTGCTACAGACTGACCTATCAGTCCTGTGACAAGGCACTGAGCTGCCAAGAGGTGGCAGAGATGCAGCTGCTTTTTCGGAAGGAAATACAGCGGTGCTTGTGTGTAACTCTTCGGTAAACCATTGTAGGCTGTCTTCAGCAGCACCTGTAATTGTGCTGGTCTGGAAAATGTGGACTGCATTTGTTGGACCTAACACTGTGTGTTGTTGCAGTGCCTTTTGTAAAGGTGTTGTGCACTTACTTGATGCATCTTCATGCATTTTAAATATGAAAATTCCTGTTAAAAGTAACAAAGACCATGTGCCTTCCTATTTTCTGTGTCAGTAATGCAATCTCTCTTTTTTTTTTTTTTAAGTGGAAGCTTTCTTTATGAGGTTCCTGTAATAGCTGTGAAACTGGAATTCATCTACTTACTGATGCCAATTCACTCTTCCTAGTGCTGCTTATGTTCACCCAGCTCCTTACAGTGATGGCTACTGTATCAAGTGTACTGAACCTGAGCTTTGTAACTAGTTCAAAAAGGTTGTATGGACTTTGAGCACTAAACAACTCTTGCAGTAGGTGCTCAGTCATATCAGTGCCCACTGTTTGCCGGGTCTGCTCTGTGCAGCTGTTTCCAGGAGAAGGAAGGCCAGTGTGGGGATAGGCCCCGTACGACTCTATCTCAATTCACTGGTAGGTTATTAGATAGTAGTTATTTTATTAATAGCTAATATAGACAGTAATTACTAATAAGTCTGTGATTAGATTCCCATAGATACAAGAACTGTACTATGAGGTGCTGCTTTATTAATAGGTACAATAGATATGAATAGCCACTACAGGTAACTCTAGTCATAGATTGTGTTACTGGAATCTATTAGATTCTGTGAGGTACGTATATAAATAATTATGGTGGATACCAATTGGTCTTTCTGTTAATGCATTCTGAAAGGTTACAGATCATTTCAATAGCAATTACTACAGATACTGTAGATACTCTAAGTGTTAGAAAGTTGCATTAATAGCATCTATGCAGAGGAATATTACCAATAAAAAATTTCACTACTCGATAAATTAGTAGATTCGAAAAGATTCTGGTAGATTCGAAGAGATTCTGGTAGATTTGAACACCAGAATGGAAGGGCAGGATTATCTATTGGCAGTGCCTAGTAATTCCAGTTGAGTCTAAGGGAACCCTGTGAGAGCTTTTGGAGCCTAGCACAGGTCTGAGCGCTGCAGCTGGTGGGGCCCGTTGGGTCCCCGCGGCCTTTGACAGCCGTTGCAGCCGTTAGAGCCCTTTACATCTGGAGAGGATCGGCTGCGGGCAGAGCGCGTTGCGGACCGGGGGCTGCGCCGGGGGCGCGGCGCGGCCAGCGGGGGGCGCGCTCCCGGCGCACGCGGCGTCGCGGCGCGCCCGTGCCTGTGCCCGCACCCGGCATGGCGGCCGGCGGCTTCGGCCTGTCTCGCGGGAGGCGCGGGCGCCCGGCTGCCCGTACTCGGCATGGCGGCCAAGGGGGCCCGGCAGCGGCCGCGCGCAGGCGGCGAGGCGGTCCGGCCGCGGGCGGAGGCGGCGGGCGCGGAGGAGGCTCGGGCGGAGTAGGTGGCGGGCGGCGGCGGGGCGCGGGGGGACCGCCGGCAGCGGTGGCGGGTAGAAAGCGAGGGGCGCGTGCCCGCTCCCCGGGCTGTGCGCAAGCGTCACGCGGGCGGGGGGGGAGGGGTCAGCAACAGCCGCGCGCGGGGGTTAACTGACTCCCGGGGGTCAGCAACCGTCGCGCGGGGTCAGCAACCGCCGCGCGCGGGGCTTAACCGCCTCCCGGGGGTCAGCAACCGTCTCCCGGGGCGGGGGGGGGGGTGAACGACCGATACTCTGGAAGGTTTTTACTTAGGGCCGGGGTTTCACACAACAAACCTGCCCCCCCGCCCCGAGCAGGCCCTGCAGCGGAGCGCCCCTGTGGGCATCCTTGGGGCTCGGCAGGCTTGGTGGAAATGTGTTTCCTTGGCTTGTCCAGAGCAGCTTCTGCTTCTCCTGGTGCCACAGCAGCCAGTGCCTACCTTGCTGTCTCTGGGCTGGGGGAGATGGATGAGGTCGTGTGGGGTTGGCTATCAGTAGTGGGGTGGGCCCCGAGGGGTGCAGGGGCCTTGCTTCTGTACGGTGTGGTGGATTGATACTGGGAGGGGGCTGTGCGCCCCACAAAGAGAGCAGCAAATAAAAGTGTCACCCGTACTCACTCGATGCTCTAAACGAACTTTGCATCATAGTGGAAATTAAGGAGATGCAAGCATACTTAGAGCAGCAAGGTCTGAAAGGAAGAGAGCCATTCACAGGTGTTGGCCAAGGGAATGTTCTCAGATAGTGAAAGGCTGTTCAAAACTGAAGGGTTTCTTGGTCCCTTGGAGAACTTTAAAGGCTCTTCCCTAGTTCTTTGCCTAGGGTCACATCACTACTCTTGATCCTGTTACTGACTCTTCGTGGTGCATGTTTGTATTTTTTCTTTGGACTAGACCATCTGGGAACAAAGCAGGACAAGTGTGGGCCCCTGAAGGATCTACAGCTTTCAAGTGTCTCATCTCAGCCAGGTTCTGTGCTGCTCTCTTGAGCAACATCTCAGATTGTGATGAGACGTTTAACTACTGGGAACCGGTAAGTGGCAGCTTCTCCTTGGAGGGAGTTGGGAGTTTGCAATTAGCCCATGCAAATGTACGTTTTTCTAGAACCTGATGCTAATCTGTGCTTTTCAAAGAGAAATCTTCTTTCTCAAGAGTTCAATAATGGGAAGTGCAAAACTGTGGACTCAATCTGATCCACATTTATTTGTTCTTTTAAATCACCTTTGCAGACACACTACCTCGTTTATGGGAAGGGATTCCAGACATGGGAATACTCTCCAGCCTATGCCATCCGCTCCTATGCTTACTTGTGGCTTCACGCCTTACCGGCCTTGTTCCACGCTAGAGTTCTACAAACTAATAAGGTAAATAAGACATATCAAGGCTTCTCTTGTGAGAAATTAATGTGCCTTTAGTCTGGGTTAAACAATTGTTTTGTCTGTTGTCAGTGATAATGGAATTGCTGTTTGTAAGGGTTTGTGAGGTGACTCAAGGAGGGACCAAGGAAAAGTGATTGGAGAGTTGCAGGGAAGTGCTGTCATGTTCTGCACTGCTTGAGAAGGTGTTTCAGAGGGACTGGGGGCTCCCTGATGTTGTCAGTGTCTGCAGGCCCGGGGGCAGTTATACAGGGGTAGCGGGCTCTTATTCACTGTGCGTCGGTGGTTGATTTTACCCCTGCGCTTCAGGAGCCCCTATTATTTTTCATTCCAGCTATCAGTGACTGTTTTGATTTTTTCTTTCAATGAACTGTTTTTAAAAATGCACGTTTTGCAAGTGACGGTGTGAACTGACCTTGCAGGAGAATAAACAAAACTACTGAATGTGCGTTCTACTTGGGTAGCCTTTGCCATGCTCAAATATTTCTCTGCAACAGAATCTAGGGGCATCCATGATGTTGCATGGTATTCGGATACCCAGGGTGTTCTTGCAAATGCTCTTCTTTACAGTCTTCCAGAATAGAGGGATAGGACCAGCCAGTTCAGTGCACTGTGTTCACTTTATTTGCTGTAAAGGACTTCAGGATTAGAGGGCTAGACCCTGAGCTGCTGGTAGCTTTTGCCATCCCTTGGTATGCAGTCTGGGCCTACAAGAATAGGCTCATTCACTGCTGCCAGATTTGCTCCAGCCTGTTCAGAACTTTTGTTCTTGGGACCTGCTTGTTAGCAGCAGGTGCATCAGCTTCATTGCAAACCTTGTTCTGACTCTGGGTACATCTCCTAGGTTCTTATCTTCTATTTCCTCCGATGTCTTCTGGCCTTCCTGAGCTGCATTTGTGAACTCTACTTCTATAAGTGAGTATAGAAAGTTGTCTGCTGTAAGTGTTTGCAAGCAATGTGAATAACGCATTCAATTTTTGCCACAGAAGACATACCCTGAAGACCATATGCGAATGTGTCTGCTAGATTGGGTTGCTTCAAAATGAAACTTAAAAATATATATCCTCAAGACAACTTAATGAAATATTGTTCAGAATTCTACCGCTAGGACAAAATTCTAGTCTGAGATTCACCACCCACATCTCCACTGCAGTGTTTTGCCTTGGCTACACTCTTTTTCTCACTGACACCAGCAAGTAGGGTGGGTGTCTTGTAAACTGAGCTCTGCTGAAAGGGAGACTGATGCTGTGTATGCTTATCGTGGTGATGTTTGGTGGGATGCATTGATAGTTGCTCTCTGTGGTGTATCTGCCAGTGGTGTTTACATCCACTAAAAGCAGTGGCCTGAACATGCAATTTTCTTGTTTAAGCTAGATTTTTATTTTTGACAGATGCCTCTTCATTTGTGGCTTGTGTGACTTTTCTGATGGCAACAGTCTGGTTTTAAGGACGTGACTTGTGGCTTTTGGCATGAAGTTGCCATTGGTGGGAATTTGTGACGGCAGAAAACCTTAGATAGACTGATGTTGCTATAGCAGTTCAAACTCCCTAGTGTGAACCTGGTGCATAGTAACAAAGTATAGTTGTAGAAAAGGCGCTGGACTTGATGGACCATAAACTTTGGACTTCTGACCAAGTCTGGTAATTCCTGACTTCCTGAGATTTGCACAAATGCAGTTGACATTAGAGCACACTTGGTTTCTACCAGAGTTTTGCACTGATGTAGCTTGAGAGGATCTGAAACCCCAGGCCAGAGGTGACCATGCTGGTCTTCGGATTGCCTTCCTGGGCTGAGGAATGAGAGTCACCCAGCTTAAAATTTTGAGGATGGTCCAGGAATTGCTTGTGGCTCTGCATGCATTGGGTACTGTGCTTTTGCGTACTGAGGATATTTCTGTGGTCTCTAATTCTCTCTTGCTTCCTTAGGGCTGTGTGCAAGAAATTTGGGCTACATGTGAGTCGGCTGATGTTGGCCTTCTTAGTTCTCAGCACTGGGATGTTTTGCTCGTCTGCAGGTAAGTCTCTTCAGCAATGAGCCTAACAATGACTTTGTCCATAGAAACCAAAGACAGGTCCAGAGGGAAGAAAATCCACAGCACTAAAATATCTCTCAAGCAGCCAGTACCCCGTACTAGATAGTTTGCTGTATTGTATTGCAGGTGTTTCTCATGGCAGGTGTGGTGACAGAATAGCTGTTGATTCAGATGACATTTCCTGCATCACTTTCTTTTATCTTCCCTCTTCCAGGGCATGTTTATTTCTACTGCAGCCTCCAGTCTCAATGCAGTGGAGCCATGCCTTTCAAACAGGGTATTGGCCTACCTTCCTTAAACACGATTTAATCTAAGGAAGGAGGCCATGGTTTTTTGCATTGTCATTTGCCTTTGTGTCCTGTCTCTTCTGGCTGGCTGTGCCTATCTGCCAATTAAACTGCTGAAAGTCTTATAAAATACCTGCTGTGGGTATTGAGTGAAGTGTGAAGAGAGGCCTTGAGCAAGACTCTTCTGTATCGCATGCATACCAAAATTTAAAGAAAGGGTAATATCACAGCTTAAGAGTGATGAGACTTCCTATTTTGCCTTTTTTTTGTTTATGGTGAGTAGAGAAAGGATTTTTGCTCTATTGGTCTTAGTAATGTTATAGGTCTCTTCATTCTTCATGTATGTCCTGCCAGTCTGTCCACAATTGTTTCAGAGACTGTCAAGTCAGCTCCCATTTCCTGCTGCTTTTTGAGTGGGTTCATTTCATTCTTTGAGTGTAGCAGGATGCAGAGGATAAAGCAAGTGTTGCAAGTGGTTATTCACCTGCAACCGTGGACACTCTGAACTGGGTACTGCTGCTGGGTGCCACTGGGGAAAGAGGCCTTCACACCTAAAGGAAGTATTTCTGGTCTTGGCGGAACAACAGTAAAGAAGCCTCTTCTTTGCTTTCACTGAAACAAGAGCTTCCAGTATAACATCCCAGCTCCAATGGAATCAATGAGAGATGTTTAGCCTATCCTGGCCTTGTGCAGTTCTCTATCTGTGGGAAAGCTGTGCTAACCCCTTTCTTTCTTTGTGTTGCAGCTTTCCTCCCAAGCAGTTTCTGCATGTACACCACAATGATTGCCATGACTGGCTGGTATATGGATAAGACCTCTGTAGCTGTGTTGGGGGTGGCCGCTGGAGCCCTTGTGGGCTGGCCCTTCAGTGCAGCTCTTGGGTAAGGAGAGGGGTGTTTAGGAGTTTTGCACTTTGTCAAGTATTTGTTGCCTGGCTGGGGAGAACGTAGGGGCCGCAGGGCTGGAGGAGCCACAGCCTCATTTCTTTGCTTTTGAACAGCTTAGGTTGGGGAGGATTTCTTGACCCTAATACACGGAGAAGACCTGAGTTGAATGAGTAGAATAGGGAGTAGTAGACTCCAGTGAAGTGATGGTTCTCCTCCAGTTACTGTCCCACTTGCTTCAAGGGGTCAGAAAATCTCATGGTGGGGCAAGATAAAGTCTCCAGTTGATACCTGATCTCTCTTTCAGGCTTCCTATTGCCTTTGACTTGTTAATCATGAAGCAGAGGTGGAAAAGCTTCCTAAACTGGTGTGTGGTATCATTGATCCTGTTTCTGGTAAGTCCCTATAGCAACACAAAGGAGGAATGGTTTGGGCTTGCAATGAATGGAAGGAGGGTTCTATAAACAAAATCACATAAAGCTTTTGGGCTGTCCAGCCCAAAGCTTCTGGCACTCCATACATTATAGACACTTTCTTCCAGGTGCCCTTGGTAATTGTGGACAGCTATTACTATGGGAAGCTGGTAGTTGCACCTCTCAACATTGTCTTATACAATGTCTTCACCTCTCATGGACCTGATCTCTATGGTGAGTTTCAGATAACACAACAGGAAGGGAATTGGTGGTTTTCTTGCTACTGGCAGGGGACGGTGACCTACCAGGTTTTGTTTGCTGATCCTTTTTCGAACATACGCAAAAGCAAAGACAGCCTGCAAGCGCCAAAGAGTGTCAGTTTCAGCTGTTTGCCACGGGGTGTCTCTCTCGAGCTGGGAATCCATTGTCAGCTTTCCCGTTGGGTTTCAAGTGCTTTGAGTTAAGCTGCTTTTAGTTTTGAAGTTTTGTAAACCATCATGAGATGTCTCAACAACCCTGCATCACAGCAGAGAGCTGTTAGTAGCAAACTTGTCTGGATACAACGTGAATGCAACAGGCACAAATGAAATTGTTTTAAACAGTTTGGGTTTGCCCCAGTGTGCAGTCACATTTCCATTGTGCTTTCTGGGTGTTTTTTCAGAGTGGTTATTTATAATAAAGAACTGGGTGACTCATCATATGTCTGGAAAATGCTGGTTACACACTCAGATCAACTGCTAATTTAATTAGAGAAGCCAAGGAAAGAGAGACATCTGCATGTGTATGTACATTTGTGTGTCCATCAGCTTTAATCCTGTTCTTGGCTGTTCTTGTTCCTCACAGTCAAGGTGCAGAGCCTTGGGAAGACATGTAGCAGTGCAGGACGCATCGTTATTTCAGTTCACATCAGGTCTCTGCAGACTTCTTGGTTCCATACTGTGCTTTGGGAATCGTCTTGCTTGTTTGACAGTGTGTGGCCTGGGCTTTGCTGGCAGGTAGCATCTGAGGTTACCATAAAGGCGTTTTTGAGACTCTAGAGAAGGAAGAAAGGTTAACTCATTCCACATGCTTCTCTGGCAGTCCTACTGGAGCCAGGGCAGGTTTGACTCACATCGGCTACACTTGATCTCTCTGCTTCTTTTTGACAATTGAATGGTAAGGAGAAAAAAAAAATCCTTCTGACAATGACAAATGGCAGAGAGTCCAGAAAAAGTAGTGATAGTAATATTTAGGCTTCTGTTCCCACCTTCCTTCTATAAGCTCTTCATAGAGCTTATAAACATTTCCTTTCTTCTTTTTGGCTGAAGCAATATAAAAATTATCTCTACTTTCCAGAGTAAAGGAAGTGCCTTGCCTAAGCTTGCAAAGCGAGTCGGTAGCAAAGACAGGATTAACGTTTCATTCCATATAGTTTTTATGTTAGCAAAAATTCAAAATGGATGCAGACAACACCGTTTCAGACAACATGTAGTTAGACATGGAAATAATTGCCATAGAAGATAACTAAGCTGATAGCCTCAACAGAATTTAAAAAGGGGTTAGAAATATTTATGGATATCAAGGGCAGTCAGAGTTGTCATCATCAATTATAATGTCAAATTTAGAATGGGTGTTAAACCTTATGCTTCAGGGTTTAGGATAATCTCTTAGAGACCAGAATGATATCTAATATACAGGCAAATCATCTGCCTATCATGAGATTCCCTGGTGCTAGCCTTTCAGGATACTAGGTGACCCGGATCTCGGGTCTGAATCCTGCTAGCAAAGCCAGAGTCTTTGTTCGGGAGCTGCCACTGCACTAAGCTGCTCATATCCTGTAGTGCTAGAGTTGAAGAGTAATAGGGCATCATGTTTCTAGTAGAGCTTGAGAGGGACATTTTGCTGGAGAAGACTTCAGGGAGCCTTAGGGCACAGGATCTCCAGCATCTCTGTAATCTGTTTCAACCCTAGCGAGGTTTTCCGGGAGGGATTCAGCAGTGATTAGTAGTGGAGGCTTTCTCCAGCAGTGCCCTGCAGGCTGTATTTGGAAGCTCACTTGAAGGGCTGTTTTGGGTGGTGCTGAGTGGTGATTTGTTCACTGTGCTGTGGCACAACAGTGATGGCTGCCGTGCTGTGGTTCTTCATCTCTGCAGGAAGGCTCTGAAGCCTCTTGCTGTGAATCTGCAGTGATGGAAACTCCAGGCTCTGTCTCTGATGGGGTTTGGCATGGGCTCATCCATGACCTTTTTGCACGCTGGTGCATGAATTGTTTCCAGCGTCCTCCAGGGACCAATCTATTCTGAAGTGTTTTATTCATAGTGACATTTGTATAACATCCTTGGGCTAATAAAAGAGCCTGCTGAAACTGCTCTTTAATGCAGTGTGGTCAGGACAACACTGCATGTTTAGAGAGCTTTGAAACGCTTACGAATAAGGAAAAATAACATTACCAGGGGAGATGAAAGGCTGGCAAATCCCTTTTGGCTTTCGAACAGGGATTTCCCAGCTTTCATATGATGGGAGCAAAAGCTGCTAGAGGTTGCACAGTCATCAACCTATATGTCCAATGTAATCGCCACAGTATCTTTCCTTTTGCCTGCAGACTGGAGTCCTAGAGGCAAGGCTGTATTTCTTTCTTTTTCTTTTTTTTTTTTTTTTTTTGCAATATACTTCTTCTCGATAAACACCATCTGTGCAATGAATATTTCCCCTTGTGGTTATTAGGTTTTTATAGTCAAGGGAAAGTAGCTTCTAAGCAGATATCCCTAAGCCTGATTCTGAGACTTTGTGGTGTTTTTGTGTGCATATATGCGAAGAACACACAATTGGTGGCACAGTTTTTGTCCTGCTTCCTGTGATGAGAGTTTTGGCTATCATTTACAATGCGATGGCATTTTGGGAAGCTTTGTTCAGCTCAGGCTCAACCGTGACTGAATGTACTGGAGTTGGAGCTTTTTATATGACACCTTGCTCTGTTGAGTCCTGGTCATTAAGTAGAGTGAAAATAAATCAAATGCAGAAAGCAGACTGTTTATTATACTAGGACTGAATCAGACTTGTTTAGAATGAGGGCTGTGACTCATGATCAAATTATTGTGGCTTAATTACTGCTTAACAGCTGAGCTGCAGGTTCAGTGTGTTTGCAGGCTTTTAGCCTGTGACAAATATTAGACAGGGCACCTTAGCTTAAGCCTGTTTTACAACATCTCTGTTTTGTCCTGAGCTGCCCTCACCATTGCTGTGGTCGAGCTGCAGCATGGTGGCTTGTTAAGCTCTGTAACCATTTCTGTGAGTTTGATTTCTGTAAGGGTTCCTGGAGCCTGTCACAGAGCACAAAGTTCGAAGCAGTTTCTGGCTCAGTGTCTGGCAGTGCTTCCAGTTGGTTCTTCCCAGTGTGGAACTGTAGTGCCATGAACTGCAACTGCATTATGGTTTTCTCCCTGCTACTTCCATCAGCCTGTCTTCTACAGCTCGCACTTGCTCAGCTCTAGCGTGTGGAATACTTAGAGAAAGCTAAATTATCTGTCATGGCCTGAAGGCGATGCTGTGGAAGCTTGTTCCCATCAGTGCTGTGCATGGAGAGTCCTTCAGTGTCCCTCCCCCTGCTTGAAGGACGTTGTCCTCGCTGTCCTCGGCCAGGACTTCTTGTATGCAATGGGGTTGATGTTTTTCATTGCAGTCCTTTCTCAGATCACCTTGAGTCTTTGTGGATAGCAAGAGGAAAAGCATTTTGCCCAGGAGGTAATGAGACTGAATGTGAGTCACCACAGCGAACCAAGCCTGTGCTTTCTATATAAAACCTAGTGTCTGTGAGTTACTTAGCTTGCCTTGTGTGATGCACTGTTCTCCTCCCTTTCGGCTCCCCCCCTCCAGTCAAAGCAGAAAATATGCCCTTGGAGAAGGAGGGGAGGTTCGAGTTTGTACTGCTTAAGGGCAGTTCAGTCACACTGCAAAAAATTCGAGGGGCTATCTGTTGCGTTAAAACTGTGCTTTAGACCAGCTGACCTCTTTTGTTAGCAGAATCCCTCAGGAAACCTCTGGGCCTTTAAATCTGTATCTGGATTGTGGAGAAGGTGTGCTTCATGAAGTGTCCTTCATTCCTGAGTTCCAGGCTGATGAGATCAGAGACTGGACTAGGGTGGGCCATAGTTCATTTCCTTTTCTTTCCATAGCAGCCAGGGCAAGTGGAAAGGGAGAAAATGTGGACCCTGATACTATCTTTTAAAGATACAGGACCTGACTTTGCTATGCAGTTTAACTGGAACCACAAAGCACTGGGGAGTACCAATTTATATCAGTTTAAGAAGACTTTTATCTGATCCCGGCATCATCTGTGATACAGTGGTTGTATGTTTTAATAGTGAGAGTGGGGAAACAGGCTACAGAATTCAGTTCCAGTCCCCTTTTATATAAAGAGAGACCTTGGTGCTCTGTAGGAGTAGTTACTAGAGTGGCTTAAGCAGTGTTAACCCTGCCGTAAGTCCTTAGAAACCTATATTGTGACCCAGAACGGAAAAATCTGGAGGCTGAGAAGAAACCAAAGCACACTTTACATATACTTTTTCAAGATATCCCCTGGAAGATTTACAATAAGGTGCCACGTACTGCCTCAGGTTTTTCCTTCACAAACATACCCCGCTCCATAGCCCTGATTTAGTCCTAGTGACCTACTTTCTGCACGCATTCAGGATCTTCCTCACGGTGGGTACTTAGAATTGCAGGACTCAAAAATGGAGAGTCAGCAACAGAGGCTAGAGAAAGGGGAAGGGATGTTGGCACTATTGCAATGTTGCTATGCAGATAACTGTGTCAAATCTATCACCTGACATCTTCTTTCAATCTGCCATATCCTGTATTCACCCTTTGACAGGCTGAGAATTATGCTCCTGTGGGACTTGAAAGAATTACAAGGCAAATGGGGAGAGAGAGAGAAGGTGAATATCTAATAATTCACTCCCTATTTCCAAAAAACCCAACCCCATAACTGCTTTTTGTTTTCAGTGCTAATAGATAAAGGTTTCCTAAATGAACTTTGGTTGCTTGGACTGTGCCTTGGTAACTCCAGCTGCATGTTTCTGACATTACTAGTTCAGCTTCTAATTGTATTTAGTTGTAGGAGCTGCAGAGGTGTTGGGTTTTCCCTGCTGCTTTTCAGTTGTCTGATTAATTTCAACATGGACCCTTTTTAAGTGGCTCTGATTGCAGGAAATTGCTGCGGCATGTGACATATGTCATAACAGTGCAGTGATTAAAGCCCCCGCGTGTCATTTACCGACTGATTGAGCTAATCACACTGAGAAAGTGGCAAATGTGCAGAGAGGAACTGGCATTCCTCATTGTTCAGGATTTTAAGCATCTTGAGTTAAGAGTCCAAATGAATGACAGTTGGACTGGAATTTCTGTCAATTTGCATCCTTCCAGCTTGCAACCAACACCTGTCTGTGTGTGCTAGGAGGTGGAGTTGACTTGCTGCTGTTTAAAGCTACACTGTAGGAACAGATTGAAGCAGGGAATTTTTAAATAGTGTTGATTCCGAGGAAGTATCAAAACTAGCATCTGGATGCACTTTAGAGGAAGTGTCTTAGTTGGATGAAGTGTGAATGTGAACTCTTCTTTCTGTTGTTTAGTTTTAGTACATTTTCTAGTTCTGCCAGCATGGAGTATAAGATCAGCACTCCAGGGTAATAATGATCTCTTAACATCGTGCGCTTCTGGGTTATCCCTCTGTTAATTCCCTGCAGTTAGCAAGAATGATTTAGGAATAGAATTTCCTGGCTTTATCAGGTTCAGCCTCTACTTTCTTGCTGCATAGGCTTCCACAAGGCAAAGGTGAGTTCTGTGTCACAGCATCTGGCTCTCTGTTAGCCAAGGCTGATGTTAGTGACTTGTGATTCATGAGCAGCACATGTAACACTGATTATGACCCAGTGAAAAAGGAGAAGAATAATTCATGAAAAGGGAGACAATGAAGTTTGTAGGGTAGACATGATTGTAAGATATTCTGGTACTTTTGTATGGCTGTTGACCAGTTCCAGTGTCACTGGTATGCCAGTTTCGTGGGTGAGGGGCAGAACCATGCGACTGCTTTGAATTGGCTCAGACTCGTTCCAGGAGGCTGCATCTTCTGTCCAACTGTGAGGTCTTCTCTCGACATCCTTTCCATTCTTTGGTTTCAAGTTGCTTGCAGTGGAGAGCATTCATGTCTGCTGCTGACTATCTCAGTCTGTTTCAGGCAGAAAAGTAATGAAGTGACTGTAACATCCTGATCTCTTAAATGCTTGTGTTAAAAAAAAATTTGTTTCCCTTTCCCATGCTTTAGGTACTGAACCCTGGTCCTTCTATTTCATCAATGGCTTTTTGAATTTCAACGTGGCATTTATTTTGGCTCTGCTTGTCCTGCCACTGACTTGCCTCATGGAGTGTCTGCTCCAGAAATTTCATGGTGAGTGAAAGATGGCTGTGAGGGCTGAGCACAGACAGCCCAGATCTCCTGCAACCTTGCTAGCTGGGGAGAGCTTACCTGCTAGAGTGCAGCTTTCCTTTACTGGAAGTGAAACAAGGTTCAGGGAAAGTCTTTGGAATAATAGCAAAGTTCCTAGAGCTCATTACTCAGTTCAGTATTAACACCATGGTGGAGTTAACTGTGTAGAGAGACATGCTGAGATGTATCTACTTACAGGGCTGTCTACGGAAAGGCAGAGGCATGTCCCTCTCTCTTTAGGGATGGTCCCTTTGTTCCCTGCCTCCCTCTGCTGAAGAACGTTGTGTTGTCAAGGCTGAACTATCCAGACTAAGCTTGACAAATTGTACAGTACCTAACCTTCAGCCAGACATGCAAATACTTTAGAAATATCCCCAACAGAAATCTTAAGGGGGAAAGAAACCACGTACCCATTGTTGTTTCCATCTTATCTGCGGCTGGAGATGGTAGACTTTGGAGTAATATGGGGAACTTTTTACTAAGCTTTTCCACTGTTGCTTTTTATGCCACTGCCAGAACATTTGCTGCAACAGTTTGGGAGAACATAGTTGTTTTTCCTTTTTCATTTTTGGGGCTGAGCCTGCAAAGAGGCATCCCTTGGTCTCTGGTGTTGCCCATGTTGGAGTTGAACCTGGGCTCTTCTGTGCATTGTGAAAGGAATTTTTCACCTTGCAGGACTGAGTCCTGTTAGGACAGTCCATGCATTGGGAAGTGTCTCTGCAGGTGTGGATATACCTAGAGCAGAGAGAGGAGGTTCCCTAGTTCATTTTGGGTTTTCTCTTAAATAAATGACATTGGTTTAAACACACAGCATTTGGCAAATGGCTATGGAGAAGAAAAGAGTATTGGGGAAGCGTGAATTCTTCTCTGCCATTTTCCTGAGGAAGATTCATGGCAAATGTTAAGTGGCAGCAGCAGCCTCCAGGTTTATCAGTCCACTTAGGGCTCTGTTCTCTGATTTTTACTGGATACAAGAAACAATAACATCATAAATGTTGTCGAAAATGTATGCTAATGGGTGTTTGCTTATATCTGTTCCTTGAATATGACTGACATACTGTCAGAAACCAGTAAAAGCCCAGTAGGAGATCCTGTCAATGCAAGATTTCCTGCTGTTCACTTAGTGTTTTTGTACTTAACAGCAGGAGCCATTCTGCTGGGTGCTTAGCTCTTATTGTCTGTGAAATGCCTTTGGCTAAATTGTTTAACCCTGCTGTTGGGAGTAGCGAGGGGGGCAGAAAAGGGATTGAAAATTGTCAGGCACTGTGCAACTCTCCTCAGTGTGACTAAAATTCAGGGTAATTGTTGTTATTTTTGAATCAGTTATTTCCTGCGTTAAGCAGAAGGTACCTGAGAGACCTCTCACATGCTGTTATTTTTGTAATGAAGCAATGAAGGTTGTGGAAACATCAGTGACTAAACAACCACTTGTAAGTGAAAGGTAGGTCCAGAGGAGATTCTTTCTGATTTTTGTATGTGCAGCATAATACACAAAAGGAAATCTGGTACTTCTGATTACCTTTTTAGACATATCAATTCTTGAGGGATTTCTGTCTCTTTTTACTTGGATTCAGTAACTAAGTCCAATATCCTCTGCAAGTGGTGTCCTGAAGCTTGTCAAGACTGTTAGTATTTAGGAACCTATGAAAATTCTCCAATCAAACTTCTATAGTGAATGTTTGGACATGTTACTTGAATTATAGCAACACCTCTGCTCAGAACATGGGGTGTCTATGTCTGAAGGCTATTATTTGGGTCAGAAAAAATGACCTTCTGAATATAAAATATGGTAACACACCTGGTGAGTGTGTGCAAGAGGGGAAATAGGATAAACCTCCTACTCTTACCTTACTACTTTGCTGAGTATATATTTTTTTTTTCAGTTCAGAATCTGGGCCGTCCTTACTGGCTGACACTAGCTCCTATGTACATTTGGATCATGATTTTCTTCAGTCAGCCCCACAAAGAGGAGAGGTTTCTCTTTCCCATCTATCCTCTCATCTGTCTTTGTGGTGCTGTGGCGCTCTCTGCTCTTCAGGTAAGTTTTAGTAGGATGTGTTTTTAATGAGCTCATACCTTTAGGGAGTATAACTGTTAGCTGACTTTTGTAACATTGTTTTCCAAAGCTTGGGTACATCTGCAGAATGTCTGTGGCTGTGACACAGTCTGCAGTGTTTATATAGCTCAGCACTGTCCTGTGCGTAGCTTGTCATCATCTGTCTCTAATCTGCTAGCTAGTGCAGTTTCATTTTCAGACTGTTTTTCATGGACAGGTGTTAAGACTCTGGAAGCAAAATGCACAGCAGTTATAATATTAAAGTGTGTGCATGTTGCTGCTTTTATGAGGTAAACCATAATCCTTCTGTACAGGTTAATGGAAGGTGTCTGGAAAACTGTTAGTCCTCCGTATGCTGTGATGCAAAAGCAAAATTATTTGGGATTTCCCTCCCTGAGTGGCATGCAGAATGAGCTAATCTAATAATCTTGGACTTCAGTGCAGACTTCTGAAGAGCCCAGCAGAAAAGATCAAATTTCATGGCTTTATAATGTGATCACATTAGGAACTTGTCTGGGATTGTATCAAATGATAAATGGTTGAGGATATTTCCTTGCCACTAATTATTCCATGGTGACTTTGAGTTGTTCTCCCACCCTGCAAGTGGGAATTTCTGATGAAGAGCAGTTGTGATGTTGCAGTGCCAACGCAATGTAACATCCAAGAGATGTCACAAGGATAAATAACTTGCCTGTAGTGCTGTGGATCCTTGGCCTGCTGTTGGGCTAGCTTTAAGGGGCAGGAATGTGTGTAGGAAATGCATTTTGTTGTATGCTGATAAGAATCCTTCACTGATTTGACAAGGGAAAAAGATCTTGTTTAGGCATCAGGAAATTGCTTTTGGCATTTGGAAGAGTCAAAAAATGGGTGTTTAATATATGATGATTAAAACACTTCATAGAGTAAAACATTCCAAATAAACAGGAGCCTTCCAAAGCTCAAAATTACTCATCTCTCCTCTGTGAAAGAGGTGCAGGAATGCAGTCACTAGTCCCTGTTACAGCCCCTTCCAGCTGTTCTGCTGTTATCCTCTGTCCTGCTATGCACCACTGTGGTTCCACAGGGAATCTCCTGGGTTCCCCACCAGCACTGTCAGCACCCCCCAAATCACTATCGCACCACCCTAGTCACTCATTAGAGCTATCTTGTCTCTTGATTTCCCTTTACTGCTGATGCCTTGCAACACTAGGCTCACAACACCCCAGGTGAGTTTCAGTCTTTGAGTTCTTACAGGTTCAGGCTCTGTCATGTCAGCAGGTTTATGGCTCTAACTGAGAATTGCTCAACTGTCAGAAGATCCATCAGAGGGCAACAGTTCAGGACCTGCCAAATATGGCTTTAGGGAACTCTAGTGTGTATTTCTGTCCTGCATATTTTAACACTGATATAGTTTTGTCCTGCATTCAGTATCCAGCTGAGAGTTTAGAACTGATTCCATACTAACAGTGCAAACTTGTCAGAGAAACTACTCCCTCGAACCACATGAGTCTGTCTGTTATGAGAAAAATGCAAACAAGTCAAGAGAAACAGAAACCAGATTAGGACAGGAAGTGAATAATCCCTCCTGCACAAAGGCAGGGCAGGAAAGAGGGACCAAGCCAAGCATCTGATGTAGTTTCTCATATTACAGTTTTTCAACCATATCAGAGTTTGAGTAACATCATATTTTCTTTTTTTCTTTTTTTCTTTTTTTTTTACTTTCTCTCTTCAGAAGTGTTACCACTTCATATTCCAGCGCTACCGCCTAGAACACTACACAGTCTCCTCCAACTGGTTGGCTCTGGGGACTGTCTTTCTCTTTGGCCTCTTGTCATTGTCACGCTCTGTTGCCTTATTCAGAGGTTGGTATTTTAGACTTGTCCTGTGCTTTTTGGGATATTGGTCTTGTCAAGTCTTAGGGCTTGCTGAAGTTGTGCTACTTTGGCTGTACCAACGTAGTGAAAGTAAGACAACCTTGGGAGTTTGGATGTCATTGTACCAGGGAAAGGAATAAGTTGTAGTGGTCACCCTTAAGGATTGATTAGATGTGTGTGCATATCAGTATAATTACATCAGTTAAAACACTGCTGCCCTTCACTTTCAGCCAGTAAGACTATACTGATACAAAATCTGTATCCAGATCAGTGTCTATGCCGATACTTAAGCTTGCAAACATATGATCTTACTTCAAAAAGCATTTTTCCCATGTAAAATTTGTGGTTAGGTGCATGTGACCTTCGTGGAGATGGATTAAATATGGTACTAAAGTGCTTTCTTGAATCAGGGCCATGCAGTGAGCCTTCCCACCTCAGCAAAGTTAGGCAGCAACATTTTTTACTGGATAGTACCCATGAACAGTCAGGATGGGAGATTGTCAATAAAGGTACTGTGGTAACAGCACCTCTGAAATGTGGGGGTGGGAAGGTTTGGAGCCCAGCCACTTTTTAGTATAGACCATTTAATTTATTCGATAAGTTATCAATTAGAAAATATGTATGAACATTTATTTGTAGTCTTTTGAGGTAAGTCATGCAAATATTGTCTACTTTAGCCTTGTTTACAACTTTGTGTCTTCCATAGGCTACCATGGGCCTCTGGACTTATACCCAGAATTTCACAGGATTGCCACTGACCCAACTATTCACACTGTGCCAGAGGGGAGGCCGGTTAATGTCTGTGTGGGAAAGGAGTGGTACAGATTTCCAAGCAGCTTTCTCCTGCCAGATAAGTAAGGCTTGATTTGGTGAGATCCATAAGCAGGGGCACTTCTCATAAATATTTATGGAAGTAACCTTCTGGACCTTGTATCTCTGTTGACACCAGCCTATCCAAAACACAGGATTCAGAGGTCTGGTGTCAACAGATTATGTTGGCCAGGAACTACTGAAAATATGTGATGTGACTGCTCTTCTGGCAGGGCTGTATGCTGTCAAGAATGAAATGCCCTTGGTTATATTTTTAGTTTTCTCCATGCAAAATCCTACCAGCTCCTGCAGTTTCCTGCTAGGCTTTCTAACACTGTTCTCTGTAGTTGGCAGCTCCAGTTCATCCTGTCAGAATTCAGAGGCCAGTTACCGAAACAATTTGCCAAGGGACCAATGGCAACGCGGATCATTCCCGCTGACATGAACGACCAAAACAGGGAAGAGCCGTCTCGATATGTAAGGATTACATTCCTGTTTTCTTTTCCTTACCTTACTGTATCGTTCATATTACTATAGTGCCTAGAATCATGGATCAGATCTCCCCATTTTGTGTCCTGGGGACTGTAGAGCTACAGAACAAAAATAAGTTCTCTGCAGCACTTAGCAGTTTCCCTGTTTATATGAATCTGGTTTCTGTTTGTATTTCATCTCCCTATTTTTCATTTAAAGAGGTTAAAAAAAAAACAACCAAGCAAAAGAAGTAATAATTCCTAGTTGTTGCAGTTTTGGGTTTAGTATGATGTGTTACTGTGCACACAGGGAAGTGACCCGAATGAGTAGTTTGAAATCCCCCACAGAAAATGTTTGTCACTGAGCAGGGATTGAAATTTTCCTATGTACTTTCCTTTCTTTTTAAATGTGAAGTTATTCATCATATTTGCAAGAGAGGAGAAGGAGCTTAATTTGGAACTTCATCGAAACAATTGCATCAGTGATTTCAATGGGAAGCTGTTAAGATAATGTATACCAGTATTATTCATTTGTTACTTTTCTTGGTTGTCTTGTGTTACCTAACCAAAAATAGCACTCACGTATGAATATTTTTAAATTATTGTCAGCTAACTACTTGTGAAATTACTTAGCAGATAAATTTTTAGTGGTGCACTAAATATCAGATATTTAGTCATCCTTCCTTTTCTGTCTTAAGGGGTGAATGAGAGGAACTGCCAAGAAATGCACAGTCCTTTTTTCATTCTCTCTCAACACCTTGGAGGATAACTTTGGTACGTTCATCAGTATTTAGGAAGCACTCACATGTAATGAACCAGGTCTCTGGTTTGCATGAGTGGGTGTAGCTTGACTGAAGACAGTGGACATGTGCTCATTTATATAGCTCATGACTTTGGTCTTTTACAAAGTAGCTGTGATCTGCTCTCAGAAGTGGGTAGTATGCAGTAGGGTAACAGAGGTGGAACCTATGTGAGTAAAAGCAGGGATGAATCGGCTGGGTTAAAGCTCTCTTATTTTGAGCCTCGTTACGTAGTTATTGGAAATGGAAAGGAGGCGTGTACCCACCTGAGAAAAGCTGTCTGCTGCAGTGCATTTAATTTACGAAATCTTTTAACTGTGGCATATTTTTAGCACAGACAGCTGGCTGGTGCACAGCCTGTGACTAACGGAACGAAACACACTTTTGTTTCATGGTTGTTTCTTAATGTCACCCTACAATTTTGTTATTTCTGATGCAAGAAAGAGGGCCTGGGACATGTTTATTTAGTGCAGTTAGAAATTAGCTACTTGATGTAAATTTTAAATGGAGTTTTAAAACAAACCTTTTCTTCTGAGCTGATAATAATGCTGGGAAAACAGGAGCTTCTCTAGAATTCAGTGAGCTCAAGGAGTGAAGGCATACCCAGATTCAAAAAAAAGGTCAGCAAGTCCTGGAAAAAATAGGTCCATACATAGCAAATAAATCTAAATAGCATGAGTCTGTTGGTCATTTAAAGAGGAGAAAACAAATGTTTCAGAAGGATTATCTGAGCCATAGACAGCTCAAAACCTGTTAATGGCTGGAGAAATGAGACTGATCTCTCAGTTTCAAGTGTAAATATCTATTACTGCACTGCTTGAAAATTGAGGAGTAAATCTCAGTGTTTCTGTTGCTATGGGACGCTGGGGAAAAGAGCGATTTGACCTTCTTGTTTTGCAATTCTTCTTTCCGTAATTGTGTTGAACAGCACTTACTTGTACTTGTCCTACTGGGAAGATGTATTTCTCTTCAAAACTACTAAGGAGGAGATAAAGAATATTATCTCTTGAAAAGAGGAGTCCAAGCAGGAGCAGTAGATTAGGTCTAAGAGCAGAAACACTGTTGTTAACTCCTGACTTCAGAGGGTTTTTTTTAACCACTTTATTTTCACTTCTTTTCCCTTCATCTCTATTTTGAACTGTAGCAATCACCTGAAGCCCAGTTTCATTTTTGAAATATGTGTTTGAGTTATTTCAGTAGAACATCTCTGTTTCTGCCCAGCATATTTTAACTTTATCTGTGGTACACCAGACAAGCTCTCATCATGCTCTGTGTCGCTAGGCCAACATCCATCCAGGCACCAGTGAGAGACATGTAGTTGTAGAAATACAGCAACAGGCAGTACTCTGAGTTCTGCCTCTGTAGTATATTGTGTCTTCTCCTGTTATTTAGGATATGATCAAATCTAGTTCTCCTCTACCAATTACTGTAGCAGTTGCACCACCTTTAAAAAAAGGACTGGTGGGGGGGGAAAGGAAAGATGAGAAGGGGATAGTACGTACTTTAGAAATTGCATGTAGCTCCATTCACTAAGGCTGATTTCTTCTGTCTACAAAGAAACACATCAAGGTACGTACAATCCTGAAGTCTTGTGTAAACCCTCAAATAAGTGTACGGATTCTGTGCTGGCCCTCTGATCAGGGTAAATATCATCCTTAGCTTCAGCACAACTTGTGAGAATGCAGTGTGCTCTACTTGGACTGGTAGAAGGGAAATCTGTCCATCACCTGACAGATAATTCATTTGCATTGGAGGTTCCAGCTCTTTTAGGGGGGAGCATTTAGAATTAGAGAAGTGAGATCTGTCATAGCTTGAGGCAGTAACTTGTTTCTCTGATAGATTCTACATAACTTATAGAAAAACTTGGTTAGTGGCTTGGGAGTCATTTTGCTAACAAGCCAGAACCTCTCTCAGGGTTGGAATGTTCTTCTCATACAGTGCAGAAAGTGGATTCAACATTCTCCTTAGCTGAGTTTCCCATGGTGCAATTTCATCTGCTGCTCAGTTGTGATGCCACTGAGACATCTGGTATCTCCTTAATTAAATTGTTTTCAGCCTAAATTGTAATAATAAACCCCAAAGTAGCTTCAGAAAGGGAATCCAAGCATGTCCAAGGAAGTTTGCGATAGACATTTGTGAGAGAGCAAGCTGAAATACGGGAAACCCTCAAGGAAGAGGTTGAGGCAGTGAGTCAAAACAACACCTAGTCATCCTGGAGAATGTTTGGCTCGTCTCAGCTACTTGGATTTAAGATAGCGTATGAGTAGGAGCCTTTGTAAACCCGCCTCAGGGGACCTTAGCTTTTGATTTGACTAATTTAGCTATAGCAGCCCTGCCTTTTTCTTCATGTTTTTAACATGACAAACTTTTGTTGTTTCCTTGAAACACCTGATCATCACATATCACCTCCATATTTTCCTCACTTGGCAAGATCTCCGCGCTGTTGTGTCATCACCAAGACACAACTGTATGTGTTGTGTTCTGCCATTGTTAATTGAAGGGAAAACTGCTGCTTGGGAGCGCTGGCCTCCTAAAGGCTGCATGCAGATTTTTCATGAAGATCTTGGGCCCTCAGTCACCAGCTGAGAGAGAGAGGGTTTTTTGTCTGCACACTGTTGACAGAATCTGATTATGATGGTGGGGCCACAGACCCTGTCTCCAGACAATAATTCAGCACAATGGTTTGCTTTTGCTGGCGTGTTTTTGTTGTTGTTTTTTGTGTCTTTTTTTCAAAAACTTGTAACCAGTTTACAGCAAGATGCATGATGGAAATTCTTAGCTTAGTACAAAATCTCCTTAGAGGTCACTTAGCCACCTCATGATTTCTCCTCCAGAAAATGCAGTGGACTGCTCAGTGGTGGGTGTCCTTGTTTATACCTGAGGATGGGAAGGAAGCATGTTAGAAGCGTATAACTGTCCTCCTGTTCATACAGTTGGGTGTTGAAATGCAGGCTCGGTGACAGCAGGGCATTTGTGAGGAGATGGCTGCAGCTTTCAGTTGCTTGCCAGTTTCCTTAGTGCTTGCTGATCTAATGGGGCTGGGATTAGATGGCGCAAAGCATCCCGCTGCTCTGACATCCCTGTCCTGCCGGGTGCGGGGAAGCTACAGACTGCAGCTGAGCTGTTGCAGTTGAAAACTTGATACTTTTCTTAAATTCCCGTGTTAAATCTCTTTTTCCTCTCTCCCTTGTATTTTACCTGGGAGAAACATCCATGTCACTAGTGAGACTAATGTTACAGTTTGCAATTACTTGTTGATGAGAAATTATGCCCTGTCTGTTCCACTTAATCCAAGGAAAGGCTCTGGTGGTTTATTATTTTGTATCTAAATGTATGTATTCTAGTTCTCTGATGACTCTCAAATCAAAACATCAGGATTACTGAAGGACACAACCAATAATTATTAGGATGTACTGCACTTCAATGGTGTCTTTTCTCAGAAATTTCAAAGCACTGGACTACATTTTAATGTAAAAGTTTAATAACACATTTGAGGCAGAAGTGGGAATCCTTAGTTCCTTTTCCCAGTTGGGGAAACTGGAGGGTCACAAGGAGGGATAGCAGACCAACAGAGCACCAGCACCAGCAAAAGACCCAAGTACAGAGGCAGTAACTGGTAGAACTTTCTTTGCTCCAATGGCTGAAAATCATTATGCCAGCAAAAGCTCAGCCATACTGCTGTACCCTGCATCTGTGAGAGGTTCATTTTGCTGGTGTATTGTAATGATGTGTTTACCCTGGTACAGTTTAGACAGGGTCTTAGACTCTGGACTGCTTATTTCATTTTTGAAAATGTGACTTATGTTTTTAGGTTGCTTAGAGATGATTAGATCTTCAACAGCAGGACAGCCTTTATTCCTAACTTGTCCTCTCCTCTAGACCTCTTTCTGTCTATGCAGAGGTTTCTGCACAATGTATCCTTTCATTGAACCATGTTGCATGGACCTTATCTCATAACTTAGGGTTATTATTAAAAGGAAATTTGTCCTGATAGGAGCTCAAGACTTCTTTGTAGCTGACAGTTCACATTTGTCTTGGCAGAGTTTTTTTCCGCAGCAGCTCGTGTGCACGTCTGTATGAGAACCTGCAAGGGGTGGGGAGAAGAGGGCGGGAGGAGGGGGCCGTTAGCCAGGAAGGACACAACAGCATATAAATGAATAGTACAGTCTGTTCATATCCAAGAGCGCTCTCCTCAGCAGGAAGAAGAAGGCTGCATAATGCAAGTCTCCTGAGGACGCTGCCCATAGCTCGTTTAACTGGGAGGTCACACACATAATTCATTTCTGTGATGTTACTTCCTCGAATGCATTTTCATAATTTCGCAGAGTGTTGCCAAACATTTCTGTCAGGGCAGAGCGGTTACTTACGTCATAGGCAGCTGATAAAGGCATGCCTGTGCTGATACCAAGTCCACATGGTCTGAGAGGTGCAATGTGATGTCTGTCTGCTGCAGGCGAGACAGTGAGGGTCAGCAGTGCTGCAGGAGGGTTATTCATGCACAAACCGAGCAGGGTGCAGCGCATCTGTGCCAGGCAGTGAGCTCACTCTGCCAGAGCTACTTATGTTTTCCAAGATTCTGCTTAAGCCCTGGTGAACCCCAGCTAAACTTGTCACGAGGTGAGAACACCAGTGCCATGAGGCTTACCAAGTTAACAGGTTGGGGAGCTTGTGTGCTCAATTATTGGGTAACCTGTATTGGTGTCTGTATGTGCTTAGCCAGATGTGCTGGAAATGTATGCAACTGATTGTAAAGGCACTTGCATAGGTGGCCTGAAAAATTATGTGAGGGAGGGGAATCTTTTTTGCTGAAAGTTGGCAGATGTGGTATTTCTTGGAGGAAGATAAGCAGCAGAGCATGAGGCACTGGCATGGATTTGTATGCTCTCTTGCAGCCTGATCTAGCATCTGCTCCGTTCCCTTTCTTGGGCAGTGGGTCAAGCCCTTATTGCCTGAACTCAACTGTGTATTCTTTTAGGGCCAGGACTCTGTTCTCCTTAGTAGTTGTACAGCACCGATACAAGGTGTTCCTCAGCAGGGTCTTTGGATGTTTATATGTTACAAACAGTTCATGATAACGATAAACAAGTGCTGAGTTGGTGCATTTCCTGGAATCCATATTTAGTATTCCTCTGGTTTGCAGAAGCGTTCCTGTGGATGTGCTTTGACTTAAGGTGCTCTTCTTACTGTTGGGCACACTCTTTGGAGTGGTATTCCTGAACTGCTGTGCTATGGCAGTGATAGGTGTAGTTATCCATGGATTGCTCTCAAAATGAGAGGAAGCTGCAAAGGTCTGTCCTTTTCAGAGTTTTCCTCAATGATTGGGGGAAAAAGGAATATGCTTATTGAATTCTACTTCAACATACTTGCTCCCACATCATTTGCAATTTAAAGTGATTTTGACAAATTGGAGAAACGGTCTGAAAACAACAGGAAGAAATTCTATATTTGCAAGTGCATTAGACAGAAATAATTAGGTGCATACATACAGGATGGGGACCAGACAAGCACAAGTCCTTCAGAAAAGGATCCAGGTGTGCAATGAATCACTAGCTGGATACAACTCAACAGTGCCATGCTTCTATAAAGAGAGATGAGCTGCGTATTGGGATATGCGCACAGGAGCATGTTATATGACTCCTGCATTGCTGCTCCGCATAAGCAAGGCCACCATTTAAGCGCGGCATGCAGATTTGGGCACCGCATTCAGGATAGATGTGACTATTTGAAGACATTTCAGAAGAAATCCGTGAGAATGATCACAGGGCTAGAAAACGACGGTAGAGGAAAGACTGAGTAAAAAATGGTTGTTTAGTCTAGAGAAGAGAAGACAGGAGCCATCTTCAGATAACAGAACTCAAGTGCGTAAAAGGTATCGCAAAGAAGACGATCTGTTTTCCTTGTTCACGGTGTACAACAAATAGGAACAGGCATAAACTAAAACAAGAAAGATTCAGTTTAGACATCAGGAAACCTTTCTAACAATAAGGATAGTGAAGTCTTTTGCCTGGGGAGTTTTGGAGTCAGCATCATTAGAAGTCCTTAAGAGCTAGTTAGATATCCACAAGGAAAAGCTCTAGTGGAATTGATTCTGCCCCCTCAGATTCCCTTCTGTGACTTGACAGTTCCTCAGTAAAAAGCTGGCAGCGGTACTTGCTCAGACAGGGACCCTAGGACTCCTCTCCTATGACCAGAGCAGTAGTGATTGTTTACATTCCCCATAAAGCTTTCACTTGAAAACATTCAAAATATTTTACCAAGTTTTCTAAACAAAGCATTTCACCTGTTGCTAGAAATGTAAACTCCTTTTTGTAGATGTGTAACAACAGCCTGTGTCAATGAACACGTATACCCAGAAGCCTACAGGAAATAAACACAAAGAATCTCTTCCTTTCTGCAGATTGACATTTCCAAATGCCATTATCTGGTGGACTTGGATACAGCAGCCGAAGCCCCAAGGGAGCCAAGGTATTCCTCCAACAAAGAAGAGTGGGTCACCATTGCCTACAAGCCATTCCTAGATGCTTCCAGGTATGTTTTACATATCTGAGAAGGAGAGAGAAAGGCTGACAGGCCTATGAACTAATTATGCTTGACGGTCCGCTTACAAAAGTGGCTGTATCCTCGGAGCAGAGACATGTTGGCAAAAGCCAGCTTGAAAAGGTGTTTCCAGTAAATACAGCTTCCTGGCCATAGTACAACCTATGTCAAACTTGTACTTGCAATATTTATTACCTAGGTTGCTTTAGAGGATGAAACTAGCTGAGAAGGGTGGGGAGGGAGGATTATATTTAAAAGGAATTCTCTCTGTGCACTTCTTGCTGAAGTAATGTTTTTTGGTTTGCTTTCTAAAGAAATGAGATCTTTGTCATCTCCTCCCAATAGACTTTTGAATCTCCTGTCTTGTTTCAGTCAGTTCAACAGACAGATGTAAGTCAGTCTCAAAGAGAGTGAGCTCTTACAAGTTTTATGAAAGCTGGCAGATGGATAGAGGAGACGGTTTCAATGAGTGAAAAACCAGCAAGGTCACTCCTTTATTAGACATCAGAGAACCTGTGTAAGATACCGCTGTCAGAATCTAGGCTTCATTAGTTCTGCCACTCACTAAACAACTTGCTTGTGTGTTTGAACAAGAATTTTTGTGAGAAGCGTAAATTAGAGTGAAATTGCCTTCCTCCAGGCTAACATGTAATGGAATCAGGTTTGTCAAAATGGGAGTGATGCAAATACGTCCTTGCAGGGACAGCAACTCTCAGCTGCAAAGAGATGGTTATTTATTTGTTTAAAGCTCTGGTCCTGTAGCTGTCATGCCAGGACAGAGAAGCTGTCTGGAAAAGTCTCTGTAAAAGAGTAACACAGAAGCCAACGCCTATTTTCCATGTGATACCTAGTAGTAGGTCTGTGTTGCACAGAGAGGGGGATTGCTGAAAGTAGTTAGAGAGTGAGGAGGAGTGAAAATGTGCTTTTCCCAGAGGTTGCTCTCATTATTCCCAGCTTGCTGACACAAACAAGTTTCCTTGGCAAGGTTTTTCATGAACTGTGTTTGCCCAGAGACCTGCTGTTATGTTAGAGCAGGACTTTAGGAAGGGAGAATGAAATGGCTGGAGTCTAATTAATGAGGCAATCAAAACATCTGCGTAACAGTTTTGCAGAGGACTTCTTGTACAGAGCACATGCAGATAGCATCAAACATTCAGGGGCATTTATGCTTCAAATACGCGTTCAGATGTTTTCAAAGCTGGTGTGTCTTGCTGTTCTCTGCTGAACAGACAAACTTTGTTTGGACCTGATCTAATGTCCTTTGAAGTCCATCAGAGGCCCTGGATCAGGTGCAAGTGAGATTTTAAGGTACCTTGGGTCCCATCGTGGGGATGTTACTTGCTAGGGGTGCTATCAGGGATAGCAGGCTGTCACGTCAGCCTGTCTGATGAAAGCAAAGCAGATTATCCTGGTAGGGCTGTACATGTCACAGGCTTCTCCAGAACGTCCTGGATTCTCCATAGCTACTTTCCATGGCTATTTCTGATTTTTTCTGTCCTTAACTGACATTTGGTAGGAAGGAGTTGGTCTGTTTCCTGGGGCTTTTGGATTATTGCACCATGTTCTCCACCCATAGCCTCTGAGCTTTGGGTTAAAGCTCCTGAGAGATATACCATTGCTCTTTCCTCTGAACCCCTTTCATATCCCTTTAGAGGCTGTGCCCTGCTGAATACAAGCCAGCATCTGTCTGGGAGCAGGAGGGCAGCGTGTCTGCTCCTTTTGCTGGCAGAGAGCTGTGCCTGCAACTGTAGGCCTTACCACAGGAGGGACACGAGAGTTTCAAATCCTCTGCCTTGACGCAGCGTTTCTTTTGTTCATTTCTAACTTGGCTGGAGATGTTTCCTGTAAGGTGCTGGTGTATCTGATACCTTCTCAATCCTGACCCCACTCCACTCTGCAGGGCTGCATGGCATCAGTGTAAGGATTTAAGCTTGAGCCAAAGACGTAGCTCAGTACCTGTCTGGTTAGCTGAGTCTTTGTCACACTCTCTTCACTTTAGATGCTTTAATGCTGTTTCCCTTGCGAGTTGCTCTGTGAAATTCATCTGCCTCTCCCCCTCTTATTTGGGGAAATGGACGGGATTCAGGAATTCCCCTATTTATTGCCAAACCTCTGTGTCTTGGCAAGCACAAACATTGAGCTGGCTTCTCAGGAATTCTGCTTCCTGAACCACATAGGCAGAGGTGCTGTTGCATTGCAGGCAGCTCTGCACTTCTAGGGAAAATGCTGTCAAGGTACTTTTGTTGGCCTGGGCACAGTAACTCGTTCCCAAGCTTGGCAGTGAAAACTTGTCCAGTCATCTTGATTTGATGTATGATACTGTGTGTTGCATTTAGATGGTCTAAACTCCAGCTAGATCCCTGAGCTGTATTTCCTGTTGGCTAAGCATCTCTGAAGGCCTGGAGCCAACCTCCAGGTAATGCACTCAGTATGGGGATGTAGTTGTCTGAGTCTAGTGGTTTTGTGTTTGGCTTTATGAAGGAAGAGAGCATGTGGCTGCTACCGCTGGAAGTGATGGTCCAGCTTTTTGCAGCAAAAGTAACGTTTCACCATGTAATGGCAGGCAGCTTGTTGTGAGGAGCTGGGAGTCGCAGAGAGATCCTGAAACTCCAGAATACAGTGACTGTGGTAATGATGAGGTGAAAGAGCAGAACAGTGGGGAAGAAGACAAAGTCCTCCCTGGCTAAGCAGTCATCGACTGCTTAGAACAAAGGAACAGGTTATCTAAGAGTGGTGGAGGGAGGAAGGGGACCTTTCTGGCTGCAGTGTCCTCCTTAATAAAGGATGCTGTTGCGTTAGTGGGAGACGGGAGTAGAAGAGGGTTTGCAGAGCATGTCTCGAGAGGAGATCAGGCAGTCAGGTCCTTGACCTCGCTGGTGTGCCTTGGCAGCCTCCTTTCCTTCTCTCTTGTTCTTGTGCTGCATGGAAATTCTCCATGCTGTTTCTTATCAACGCCTCACAGCTGGAGCAGAAGGGAGGTGCAGTGCCTTCACCAGCGGAAGAGGCCAGGTTGCCATAGCAGCATGTCTGATTTACATGCCTGCTGTGAGTACCTCCAGAGCTCCCGCAGTTTGGAGCACGGTGCTCCTGTCCCCTCAGCAGACCTTCAGCAGTTGGCAGGTGGGGCAGCTGAAGTGCATGGTGCTGGTGAAAGACGAAAAGGGCATGTGCTCAACTGAGGGTATCACTGATGCAGAGGGGTGAGGGAACCAGCAAAGTCTCCCGTCTTGTCACCCTGCTTGTCTGACAGATTTTTCTGTCCCTGTTCCCCCCTGCCAATGAAGAATGGTAAGTCAGGAATCACAGCCTGCCTCGTAGGGGAAATGCTTAGCTATGGGCACAGTTTCCTCAGACAGCTCATGGAGCAACGAAGAGGAGAAAGAACAAATCCTGCTAGGTCTGATCCACCCTGTGTTCTGTCATTTAATGGTATCGTGTTCAAAGGTGGATACTACAGACAAGGTCATGGCCCCTTTTGCCAGTCCATCTGTATCAGCATGAGCAAGAGAAATTTTAGAAAGGCTCTCTTTGGATTGCCAGCTTCTCTTTTATTTATTTATTTATTTATTTATTTATTTTTTATTGTAATTTGGCCCCTGGAGTAGAGGTAGGGTGGGCGTGTGATTAAGGGGCTGAGCTGGAACTTGGTGCTCCTGTGAATGTGGCCAGGTCTCTTAGCCTCCCTATGCTGTAGTTTCTCATTTGGACCAAAAGTTTGTTAGCTCCCACTTACTTCCAGGAGTTGTTTGACAATGAATGAAAGAGTGAGGAGCTTCAATTTCATAATAGTAGTGGCAGATAAATACATTTGCGTCATTTTTGTATCCACGTATTGAAATTTTGCTGCAATGTCCATAGAAAGGTTTCCCATAGCAAGTGCTCATAATTGATCTGTTGAGCTCTTTCCTCTGGATGCGTCATGCCATTTCTACAATAAGACAGCATTGTTTGCTTGTTTGTTTCCTTCTGAGTGTGATTGAATTGTAATTTGCATAAAATAATGGGGTGCAAGCAACTCCCAAAGGGGGAACTGACACAAGTTTTGCAGTAGATCGGCAGCTGACAGATGAGCTAGCTGGTAACAACTACAGATCTGCCTAGCAATCAAATGAGTTGCAAGGGTCTGTCTCATGTTGCAGACCCAGACATTAACTGTTGTGCTTTTGCTGAGAAGGGAAAACCTCATTTGCAAAGCAAGTATTCCTGGTGGGTCTTTCTGTCTGGGGCTGCGGCAGCCACTCTTGCTGCCAGTCAGCCCTTCCCTTGCTTGCTTCTGGCCTTAAACTCAACTCATGGAGCCCAACTAGAGTGGGCGCATCTGAGCCTCGGAAGGAAGAGACTGAGAGTTATTGCTGCCATTCTTCACCCAGCTGGAAGTTTCTCTCAGGGGATCATGATGCACTGAGGCTGTTTCATGAATGCAACAAGTACTTCTGTAGCCCAGAAAGTATTGGCAGATCTGATGGCGGAGAAGGTACGGAAATCTCGGCAAAAACCTTTTTGTATTTTTTTAATTTGGGACAACAAATCTAAGCAGTGCGACTCTTCTATGGCTGAGAAATTGATCAGTCTGAGGAGCTTAGCTACAAGAGAGCAGCAGTAACCCACAGTTGTAGATGTAGCAGCATGGTAGGTGCTAGAAACTGGTAAGGTCAAAGGATCTCAGCGCTAGTAAATGCGTGGGGAGAATTCTTTGCAGAGTCAGACATACAGGTCTGTGAGTAGAGTCAGGGAAGATGCGTCAGGACCTTCCTATAACAATCCAGGCTGCTTGTGTTTCTGAGCATGTGCCTCCTCCCCTCCCAGCTCAGCAGAATGACGCATCCCTCAAATCCCGCACCTGCTTCCACACAATCATTTGGAAGTGCCCCCTGCTACCTATGCAGTAAGTGCAAAAACACTATGAAAGTGCAGCTTTTTTTCTTTCCCCTCCTCTTAAAAAATAAAAAAAAAAGGTGTCCCCTCAAACTGAGCTGTGAGGGAAGCAGCCAGCTTAGATTTCAGGTCTACAGCTCAAGCGCTGTAGAGCAAGGAACATTAGAGGAAAAAAAAAAAAAAAGCAGGAAAAAAACCCCCTCCAGCTCTTGTTCTTTGAAAATAAATGACCCTAGCAGTTCAATTCACTCCTGCTGAACTAGAGGCTTCTGGGACTCACTGCGAGTCTCACATTGACGTCAACAAGTGCAAATGTAAATCTCAGCTGGCTCTGATAAATGGTGCTGCTAATTGAATTAGAGAGCACTCCAAGCCACCAGCTAATTATGCTCCTCAGGAAGCTGCTTTGTCCAGGTCCATTTAATTCTATATTGGCTGAGCGCTCCAAATCTGGCACAGAAAAGGGGAAATATATTACAGCTCCCTGCTGAGGAGCACATATTTTCCAGCTCTTTAGGCTGAGCCGTCTGCTTGCTCCAAATGCTTGTGCTCTCACCCTTGGGTTTTCCATTATAAAAAATATTCTTAATGCAAGATTAATGATTCAGTCACCTTGTGCTAGAATATCATCACCCTGGTTTGATAAGACACTCTGTCTCATTCCCTTTAGCTGTGCTTTCCTTCATGTTAATTGAAATGGTTTCCCTGCTTTTGTTTTATAAGTAGCTAAATCACTCGTTAGGTGCCCGGTTGGTACAAAATTTAACACCTAGAGGAAGTGCAAATGTTAATGGGTTCTCAGAGAGCTTTGATCACAGGCTTCCTCTGTGTGCCAGTAGCCAGAAGGTACTGGGTCCTGCTCATGTGGCAGAGATCCAACTTCATCCTGCCTCCTCTTCTACCTTTCCTTTCTCTTCTTCCTCCTCATCCGTCTTTCTGAATTCTGCTGACTGGGGTGAGAAGTTCAGGCTACAAGATGCAATTAGCAATAACAGTTCCTCACTACCACCACCCTCCATGTATATCTAGCTGCTTCCATTCCAAGTAAATCTTGGAGTTTGGAAGTGGGGACTTGAACTCCTTCACTTAGCAGTTCTTGCTCTTGGTCCAGAAGAGCATTCACTGGAGTTAATAGAACAGGGCTGTTCAGTTGCTTACTCCTGAAGTCCAATAGGTAATTTACAGAAATATGCTCAGCACCAAACAGTGCTGTGGTTGCAGCTCTGCTGGGCCTAGTGTGGTGCTGTGCAGCTCTGTCCTAACTGGGAACTGCCCTGGGTGCTGTCCCAGAGACCAGAAAAATGGAAAAGAATTAGGACTTCCTTTGGGAATGTGGGAGACCTCCCACATCTGGGGCACAGCAAGGACTGGGCAGAATTTGCCTGTTGCCCAGCTCCATCCCAGAGCCTGCCATTTGAAGAGCCTTGCTGTAGCAGTGTCCAGCAGCATCGTGCTGGACCCTTGGCTACCCAGCTTGGAATCACTGTGGCCTTGATCTTGCTACCAAGGTGCTGCATAGGAGCTCTGTGCTGCTTAAGGCTACGCACACTCAGTCTCCAGGGTACAAATTTAGAAGCAAATGCAAATAGAACATTATATATACTCCCTGTCTTCTGTCATCCCAACCCCTTCCATGTGCCATCTGTTGTCTGAGGTTGCTGAGCCTCATGGAGCAAGGTGACAGGAGGTAAAGATTCCCTGTCTGAATTTGAAGTGCTCTCATGGCTTCCTAAGCTGTAGTGCACCAGCAGTTACGATTCTCTCTTTGGAAGCAAGGCCTCCAGGACTTTGTCACTGTATAGTTACTAGCAGGAGAGAGGACAACATTGTGCTTATGTCCAGACCGTGTCTCTTTTTGATGAGAAAGCCGCTGCTTAACAAACACGAAGACCTTGCTTATAGCTGTGGACCACATATGTTGGTGCCCCCATTTGCCATGCCATTTTTAGGTATTCACTTTTTGGACCTGAGCTCTAACTTTTTCTGAGCATGTCAATGTTGTTTTTAATATGCATCTTTTATTTTCTGTTGCCTTTTTTTAAACCCATGTCCTTAGACTACGTAATTTATAAATCTTGTCTATGAGGAGTCATTTTGCTATGGTACCAGAAGCCTGGCTAGCTAACACCCAGCGGAAACCAAGGATTCCTTAGGGACCTGACAGTTTGAGCGATAGTATCATGTTACCTTGAAAAGCAGGCTGAACTTCATTTTTGGGATCTCCTCTGGCTAAAGGAGATTTATATCGCTCTGTTCTTGGAGCGTGTACTCCTTGCTTTGGGGGGAGTTCTGCCCAGAGAACAGGAATGTAGATGAACTGTGTCCTTTATCCACCAACTCACTGTATTGTTACTTGTCACGAGTTTTGTGTCTTTGCAGTATGCATGACATCCACTGGTGGGAAGAGCAGCTTCTCTTTCTGCTCTGCATTTCTCGTCATTTTCCGCCCTCGGTTCTCTTTTTTTTTTCCATCAGTCATTCCTGCCTCTTTTCTCTTTCGTGATCTTCTTTCTGCCAACAGTATTTTTCTCCTCCCATTCCACTGCTGATAAAAACTATGAAGCAGCAAGCACTGACATTCAAACTGCTGTTAATAAGGGCTGAGTTGCCAGAGAAATTAAGAGCATGTGGAGAGCTTCCATTGCTCAAAGTTGCTGTTTCAGGCTGTCTGCAAACTCAGGATGATGACACTGAGTAAGCTTATTTGGGAGGATTTGAACTGGCTTTTCTTTGCTACTGCCAGATCTTGAAATAGCCTTCTGTTCTACAGTGCAAAGCTGAACTCTGCAGGCTCCGAGCCCATGCCATACAGACCACATGAGCATACCATGTCAGCTGTGCTGGGCCCTGTGTTTAACCCCTGTTAGAATACCAGCAAGTAAAAGGTATAGGAGTGCTTCTCACAAAAGGCGTGAAGAAGAGGAAGTGAGAACAGGCAGGATTGTGAGAGGCACCAGTGCTGATGGCAACCACAGGCACTTAGTTCTGTTGCTCCAGCAGTCAGACCCACTATTACTGGGGTGCCACTAGTTCATACAGTGCTGGCCTGGGCGGGCTGTCATTAAGTAGATGCATCCAGGTCAAGGGGAGGATGTGAACCGGCGCTGTTGTCTCACTGCTGTCCCCTGTAAGCCTGGACTGAGTGGCTGAAAGCATTTTCAGTGTGGCAGACTCTATACTCAGGACCTCAGCCATCAGCTTTAGGTGCTGTCTTCCTCCCTGTCCCTGAGCTAAACTGCACAAGGCAAATTCGGCAATTTATTTCATTTTAACTCAAGCTGTTCTTGTTCTGCTCAAACCAAGAACTCTGGGGAATTGTGCTAATTTTTGCCCCTTCCTTACAGTGTAGCATTAAGCTGGTATTCTCTCTCTTATTTTTCATTTTACTTGTTTTAAACAGCATCGCAAGCAGCATGAACGCAGTTGCTTTTCCTTTTTTTCTCAAGGGAAATGAAATGAAACTAAACCATTCACAGAGAGCAGCAAGCTTCAGAACTGTGAGATGTCTGTGTATGCATGTGTTGGGTGTGCGCCTGTAAGCTTGTGCCAACTATCGTTACTGTTGGCTCAGGCACTGGTAGGCTATCAGGCTCAGAAGGGGACATGTCAGAATAAGTCCAGCAATGACACGATTTTCGTTAGCCACAAGAGATGGAGGAGGAGATGCAAGCACTCTTTTTCAAAGGGGTGCTTTTGCTTTTAGAGACTTGAGAGAGGTTGACCTCCAATTTCCAGGCACAAGGAAGTGACAGCTGCAAAAAATATTCCTTGTTCAGAATGCACCAAAATTACCATTTTCCACCTAGTTATTTGCTACTAAGAGATTCTGCTTTGAACATGTTCCCAATTCCAGCACCTCAGGAATTCACAAAGAACTAGCATTTCCAGTGGTTCTTTTATTTAGGAACTTTGGTGGGTGCTTTACAATTTGTAAAGGGCCTAAATGTTATTACCGAGCTTTTTGTTCTTGGAAGTGAAGCAATCAGCATTTTATATCCTAAAGTGCTTGGCATATATCTGAGTGCTTGGCAAAAAGCAGGCTTACAGGATGCTGGATACTGAACGGAGGCAGGGTCTCACAGTTAAGAGTGGGACTTGCGAATTGTGGGAGTTCAGGTTCCTTTGGCCTCTCTGAGGGTAGACAGTACTTGCTGCCTCATTTTCCCCTCTACAGTATGGGAATAATATTGCCTCCCCATCACTCTGTCTGTCTAGAGTGGGAACTCTTCAAGCAAAGAATGTCTTGGTCTGTGCTTGTATGGCATCTCATATAACAGGACCCTGATATTGAGTGGTGCTGTGGGAATTCAAGTAGGAATCACTGGCCTTTTCCTGGAGGATCTTTGTATTCCAGGCTGCAGGAGATCAGGAGCTTGCTGTTCTCAGTCAGGCCACAGTGAGGTTGTCTGAGAACCCTGGGAGCCTCCTGGGAGACATGGTTCGCTGTGGCAGTTCCTGCCATTGTTTTTTTGAACTGCATCTTTGAAAGATATCCACTGCTGCCTTACAAAACGCAAACAGAGCACAATTCATCTTTCTTCTGAAAGAGACTTGAATTGCAAGTTCAGAACCTTGGCTGTGTTACCAGGATAGCTGCATGAATTACAGTGACCAGCAAGTACATGCTGGATCTATGTACCACTGTACCACTATGTACCACTGACCACTTGGCATGCTGCAAATCACAGATTTGAGTGCTGCTGCTGCTTTTCCAGGCTTTATGTTGGTGGAGTTAGACTTATGTTTGTCAAGGCTGATACTTTACGAACAAGATGATCCTAAGGAGATAAGGCATAGAGTTAAGCTTCAATGCTGAGAAGGCAAGACTCTTGCCCCAGCCCTGATTTCAAGAAATTGCTCAAAATTTCATAGCTTCTAGCAGGGTTCAGTGTTGATGATGGAGGAAATTATCTTATTTTTCCACTTCACATTTAAACTTGGATTTTACTATTAATTTGCTGAGTAGAAGAATGCATGCATTTAAAATATACTCAGCCACCACAGCTCCAGCAATCAGCAGCCAAACAAAGGTCCTAATTTGATACAGCCATTAAGCCCTCCATGCTTGAGTACTCTGCTGGCGCAGTTGTAGCAAAATGCTGTGAAACACCAGCTCCCAGCACCAGGAGGCTGTGGAGTGAATGGCGAGAGCCTGCAACAAATTGCCTTGTAGGTCTTAGAACAGTGCATCCCTCTTTAATTCAGTACCCTCAGCAGAAGAGCAAAATTCTGAAATCCTGGAGCCTCTCAAAGTTTGTCTCTACTTCAGGCATCATGAAGGAGGAGGCCAGACAGATTGAACAGAAAACAGATGTCAGGAGCTAACTGCAGCCTTGTTATCTTCCAGCTTCATAGTGTGTCCTAAGGCAAGGGAGCTGTGCATATCTGTATGATACCAAGTCCTCTGCCAGGCCCGCAGGACTATACTGTTTGCTGTTTGGACCGTGATATTCAGGAGCTAAGCTTCTTTCCATAATTACACCTTCCTCCCTTCTCTTCCCCTTAATCCTGCTGGAGTAGATGGTGTTGGAAGTACTGAGCAGGCTGATGCTTTTAAGCTAGTAACACTGGCAGAAACCAGCTTTGGTCCCATGGACAAGGAGAAGATGGACTGGGCTTTATGTATCTGTACCATTGTCATTCCCCACATCACTTGCACACCAACCCAAATCTTTTTCAAAACCTCATTTCTATCATTTTGAATACATTAGCTAATGAGCGCTTCAAGGACGATCTGTTTTCCTTTTTGGTTTCAGGTCCTCAAAGCTGCTGCGTGCATTCTACATCCCTCTCCTGTCAGAACAGCACACGTGGTACGCAAACTATACTATTCTGAAATCCCGGAGGTTGAAGCAAATCAGGAAAAAAATGGGAGGCTAGCAACACACCTGGTGAACAAAATCAAAAGCATCCATTGACATTGCTGGACCAGCTGCCTAAGGCTTCTTCAGTTCCCTTTTTGAAAGATTGTGCTTGTAAGATTCACTAATAAAGATTTCCCATGAAGTGATTTCACTCCGCAAGCTTCCAGCTGTAAAAAGGGTAAATCATCTGCTTTCAGTTCTCGATGTCGGGTCTCTGCTCTGCCTACACAGAACATACTGGTAAGAAACAGTTTGAAAATCCAGCAGCCACCTACGAACAAATTATCCCCGCTGCTCCCTGTGTTATTATCTATTACACTAGAGAAGAGGAAAATGAAAAATAACAAGGAATGACAGTGTGAGGTTCTGCTCCAGGTTGCAGTCTGGCACTGGGAAAATCCAGCTCCACCCGTTTTTCACTAAGTCTCCCTATAGTCCTCATCTGCCTAAGTAGTGCTCACTTTCTCCTAGGGAACTTTTTCAGATAACAGTATTTAAGAAAAAAAAATTAAAGGAAAAGAAGGGGAGGGCAGGAAAAAAAAAACACTGGGAGACAATTAACTGTGAAATGCACTGAATCTCAAGGAACGAGGTAGTCTGTGCCATGGAGAAACATCCTAAGGTTGCTCTGCCTGGGAGACACTTTCAAGGAAAAAACTTGTGCTTTTGGAAAAAAACCCAAACCTATGAATTGTGTCAATTATCTGTTTTAATGAAATCGGAGTATTTTTGTTATCTTTGATACTGTGAAACACAGAGGTTTTGTTTATGTTATTCATAATTCCTTCAAGATGGTTATAACATCCTTTGAATTTTTGTCTACAACATCTAAGATTTCCAGAAACATCTAAAGAGGAGAAAAAATGTTAATTATTCTTCATATGATTCTGTTTCCCAAATCTACAAGGTAGAGAGTATATGTGTTCCATTGGTCCAGTATGCTCCAGAGCAATGCTGTGTTTAATTCTATCTCCATTTTTAAAACATGTTGTGTTGCAAGCCAGATGAAGAGGGTTTTTTTGTTTTTTTTTCCATCTACCTCCTTGAGAACTGCATGGGAATGGGATGGCATGAGATGGAGCTGAGAGGAAATTCCCTTCTTAGCAAAAAGGCTGCACAAGCTCCATGCCCCACTCTTATGTCTGTGAATACATTGGTCTGCATGTGCAGTGACAGAGTGCCAAAGCAGGTGGATCAGGAAGCAGGTAGGTTTGTATGCAAACAGCAAAGCATGTGCCCCTGGGGATACGTCTGCTGGTCCGGGTGCAGAATCCTAGGGTAGGCAGATCTCTTGGCCGGTCTGCAGGTTAACAGCTGAGCTGGATGGGAAGGGCAGGCTGGACCAACAAGGCTGTGATTTAACATGACACTATTGGGTCAGAGCAGGAAGAGCTGGATGAGGAGCAAAGCATGGCTTGAATCAGAGGAGATGCCTTGGAAATGTAGGGAGTGGCTAGGTCCCCTTGGGGCACTGAACAGAGAAGAGGAACGTTAGGAATATTCCAAAGAAGGGGAACAAAATGGACTCTATGACCAGTGGCTGCACTTCTGTTTTAAGATCCCTCCCTAAGTAAGATAAAAGGCAAGGAAGCTGGTGCTGAACCGTGCTGCTGACTTCAAAGTTTTTTTCTGATAAATCAACCAGATCTCCAGCTAGGAGTGTCTTGAAGAGGTTTTCCTTGGTGTTGGCTTCAAAATGATTTTCCAGATGGAACTGGGAGACCAGAGAGATGGATAGTTTCCTGCAGCTGTGAAACAATCTTGAATTTTCTTCAGCCCCTTGAGCCCTGATTGTGACTCCAGGAACAGCCACTGCTCACAGCATCCCCAGGTTTTGACTCCCTTGTCTCCTTGTGGAATAGGAGGAGTCACTGTGCATAGAGTGATTTGCAAGAATGAGCATATGGTGAAGCTGACCTCAGATCTCTTGCTACTTCTGAAACTTATATTTGCAGTTGATTATACCAGCCAGGTCAATAGGTGCTAATGATTGATGTACTTTGGATATATGAAACTAGCAAATACTGTTATCAGCCCGTTTGTGGATATTGTGATTTGGTGATAGAGCTCTCATTAAGGTCTTACTTAAGCCTTGGGTGAGCCATAAACACTAAGCCAATGTGTTATTCTTCCTGTTGTTTATGCTTTCTTGCCTATGGAGCTTATTACCGTAGGTAGAAGACACCCTGCATGCAGGGTTGGCTCAGTTTCCATCCTAGCTTCTCTCAGCACTCTGAACATTGCAACAACCCTATTTTCCTGATCATGTTTCTCTGCTGATATTGAAAATATCTCCATTGTGGTCTGCAGCAGAGTAGAGGATGTGTCTATCACCTGTCAGAAAAAAGCGTGTGGAACCTCAGAACTGACAAATGGCTGGAGACAAGCTGTGCTTAATGGAGGCCAAGTGTTCTGATTCCTCTCTGCATTTCATTAAGGAGGAGGTTTTTTAATGGACTTGAGCTCTGTTGATAATGCATCTTATACAGTGCAAAACACGTTAAGAGCGAACAGTTCACTTCTGTTGTCTGGGTGATTAGAGTGTGGAATATGCAGTCCTCTTCCCTTTGACCCCCACTATGGAGGAACAGTTTAAAGTTGATACTTCTTCTGAATTCAGACTTTGAAGGGACCATCTGCAGTGTGTAAGCCTTGACCCTCTGCAGAGAGATGGATTTTACTATGTGCACCCCTCGTGACAGCCAAACACAGCACTTAAAGGATTTCAGCCAAGCAACTGGTGTCTTGGGTGAGTTGGCCTGGAAGGTCAGAGTCACATTGCAGATCAGCATTGCAGTGTCTGTGTTCATGGTATTCCCCTATATTCCTCCAGCTGGTTCTCCTTCTCCTGAAAGTTTACATGTATTGAACAGGCCTCTACAGTGGTGAATCAGAATCAAAACTCTTGTCCTCCTTGTTGCTACTCCCCTTGCTCATCCATGACTATAAATTAAATAATCATGGTTAAAGAACCAATTGCGCCTCTCTCTGGTGCTGTTTGTCTGACTGTTCCGTGTTGTCCTAGCCTTGAACCTTATGTTTACTGTGAAAAGACATTACAATAAATATCTGTTTTAAAGGACTGTGGCTACTCCACCTTCCTCTCTATTTTGATTCCTGTATTGAGGGGGGGGGGATGGTAGGAGACTGATAACTTGATAATAATTAGGAGTTATCAATGTTTTCCAGAGGAAGTCAGCAAATGTTTGGTTCCTGGAGGTAAATGCAGGTGCAGTTACAGGCACTGGTCCAGCTTTGCATTCCAGAGGTTCAAATCAAGGCAGGGGCTCTGTTTTGCTGCTTCCCATACAAACAGGTGGAGTCAGTCGTGCCACCTGGAGAATTTGCAGGCTAAAGAAATGAGGCAATGAAAGAAAGGATTGTTATTCTCATTTTATAGATGGTGAGTGAAGATCAAATTTTAACTCTGATTTCCGTGGGAAGGTAGGTGTTTAAGTGCTGTGAAGTTCTTGACCCAACATAACTCATCTAAGGTCACCCATGGAGTCTGATTACAGGTTGTTTCTTGTCTAGTGTCTTTGGCACAGTAGGAGCCTTCATAGAAACAGGTAAAGCGCTCCACAATCCCTTGGGTCTCTTTTCCTTTAGTCTCTGATAGAGCAGAACCATTGTCTTAGGTAGTGTTCTCTGGCAGCCAGAATGTAGCACAGAGACAATCCATCAATTCCAGGTGAAACCATCTGGTATGAGAAAGTGAAGTTGCTTCTAATAGTTTTTTTTTAGCACAAAGACTGAACTATAGGTGATATTTCTGATGGGAAAGGCTAAGGCTCCCCTCATCTGTTCTTAATTCACTGGTCAGGGCTATTGCACTCCGCACAGTGCTGACATTTAAGCAAATAGCAGTCAATAACGAGACGATTACTGGTAAATAAACAGACTTGATGGAGTGAGCAGTCCAAGGAGTATGTGTTTTGGGGCCTGCAGGCAGGGAGTGGGACAGACTGCAAGAATTGCCTGCCAGGCTCAGGTCTCTCTGGATGAAGGATCTTGCTTTCTGAATGCAGATGTGGATGTGAAGAGATTTGCGCCAAAAGGTGGAGCTGTGTCCAAAACATTTTTAAAGCATTTTGTAGTTTGCGTTGCTGGTTTTGTTCTGAAGCTTGGCAGGGGGAGGGGCGCTCTGAATTTTTCTTTTTTTTTTTTAATCTTTGCTTTGACCCTAAATAAAGCAAACTTATGATCTCATTGTGAAGAGGCAGGTTTGGTATAGCTGATTTATGACCTCTATTAAAAAATAAATAAAGTTTGGTGGTTTGCAAGCTCTGTGGGTAAAGGGTCAAACCGCAAATTGTCAATCTGCCTCAGTTGGATTCCCAAGGCTGCCTGGGGTTGCCTTGGTCAGGGACGAGTGTTGTGATCAGGCCTGTCAAATAGCACGTGTCAGGATCATGCAGGCAATCTTGGTTTGATTTTTCCCACCTTTGGTGTCTTTTCTCTTCTTTGGAGAAAGGGCCTATCAGATTATTCTGGCTGGTTCTGAAGGAGAGAATTTCTAGATGGATTTTTAGAGTGCTGCTAGTGTCTGGCCTGGCACACCGATAGAAGCTGTTTTCTTGACAGCACCGGAGCTGGGCACATCCTTGTGATCACAACTGTGACAAGATCAGGTGTCTTGTTGGGGATGGTAGGAGAATGCGCAGGGGTTACAGTACTAACCTCCTCTTTGCTGGACGTAATTTGCCACTTGTAAACTGAGGCTGAGAACACTGAGGGTTGGAAAAGTGCTGCTGTGAAGTACTGGGACCCAGTAAAGTCAGGCATCGGCACACATTTTTAGCCTGGCATTTCATATCCCATCTAGGGCTGCCACCAAGAGCTCTATCCCACACGCTGCCTGGATTCCAGCTTGTCTGAGCTCATCCAGTCTTTGCAACACAGAGCACTAAGGTGGAGAGTCCCTGGGGAAATGCCAGCAATGAGACAGATTGACACCCTCAGAGATAGGCTGAGGGAAGTCATGATTTCCACAAAATGACTTTTTTTCTGCCTGTCTACTCCAGCAGGATTTAAGGTCTGTTTTTTAAGGTCCTGTTTTTTCTGCCTGTTTCTGGGGTTCAGCTACAAGCTGCTCCAAAGGTGGGTGGATGTGTAGGCTGGTCAGCTCCCCGTAGGGTCTAGGCTTGGACTCAGGGACATGTGATAAGGCAGCACTGCTGCATTCAAGCATTTTTCAGTATTGTTCAATGCAAATTTGCTGGTTTTTGAAAGGAAAACAAAAAGAATGGTGCGTCTCCACAGAGGTGATGCTCATTTTCCTTGACTCAGGGTTTATTACTGTTCAAAGTTTTTGACTTCTTTCAGTAGGAAAAATATTTGAACTAGTATACTCTCTTACAAGTATGTGTGAAGAGGAGGGGGCAAAGGAGTTGAGTTATGTGGGGCAGGGACCTGGAAATGGAATAACAGTGGATAAAATGCTGAGGGCCGTGTGCAGGCTGGGAATGTGGGAAGACTTTAGCCTGGTGTAGCTGGGAGTGCCACAGGTCAGCATTCAGGTGCAGCTGGCAGATCCACGTGGAGCAAGTTGTTCTAGGACAGATTTGTGGTGTGTTGGCAGCTAGTCTGTCTTTCCAGAGCTCAGTTGTTGTTTGAAAGCTCTTCTCTCCAAAGGATTGGGGAAACATCTTAATTGGCTATGTTGCATGGCCTGAGGGGGATATTTCCAAAGCAGACTGCTCATCTCTTGAAAATACCTGACCAAAGTTTGATACCTGAGACAAGGATTATCAGTGTCAAGTGGGTTTCCTCTCCCCCATTCCCCTGCCTTGTCTCTAGCGAGCCTGATGCTTAGCCAGCTCTTCTCAGTGGAGGCCAAGCTCTCTCCTTGCTACTTGTACTAACCTCAGAATTGACTGAGTAGGTAATGAAATTCTGTTTATTTGAGCTTCTAGCTTTCCAGGCACTGCTGGAGGAAAAGAGCTGTGAATTTCTTTCTCCTTCAGCATCCATCAGAACCTGAGCTTCGTCCCAGCCCCACTGAGATTCAGTGCATCTCCCCGTGAATAACTGCACATGTCTCTATCCATTTGTCTGGAGAGGCATCTGTCTGCTTTGCAAACTCCTACTGTGTCTGCCAAGCCACAAAAAAGGTCAGGCTGGATGTGCAGTGTGAGAGAGCATCATAACCTAGCAGGACTCTTGATCAATTCAGTCCTTTTGCTGCATCCCTGCCCTGGAGACCTTCATCTGGAGGGCAACTGCTGTGTAGCATTGGAGCATTGCAGCCAGGACAGGACAGAGGTGCCTTTGGTTGTGGAATTAGTGAAGAGGCTGGATGCAGAAACGGAGACTCCCTGATTCTCTTCCAGACGTGTACTAGATGCAAGACTAGAGAGCCAGGAGCCTGGATCTTGTTCCAAGCTGCAGGAGACCGCATAGGCTTGTGGCTTGAGGTAGGGAGGGGAGTCCTGACTCCTGGGTTCTCTTCCAGTACTGTCGCTCATGTGTCCTGTAACTCCATGAATCTTGCTGGGGAGGTGAATTGCTGGGTAAGTGTTTATACGTGAATCACGAGACAGGCTTCAAACATCCTTTGCTAGAACAGGGCAAGCTTCTCCTTGTTCTACCCAACACAAACAGAAAGCTGCTCTGGCCTTCTCTGGTTTCTAATAGTCCCCTATGGCATTGTTGTAGCGCTTGTCCTGCCTGGAATGGGCAAAGAGGAGTTCTCTGAAGTTTCCTCTGTCCTGCGTTGAAACGAGCTGGCTGGAAAAGCTCTCTCTCTCTGGCAAGGAGTGGGGTGGAGATCTGATAACTGCAGTTATTATGCTTCGGAACATGCTGTCCAGGTGCTGCCCTGTACTGCAGAGCCCAGCCCTGTTTTCTCCCCCATACAAAGAGGAGGCTGTTTTGGCCTTCCTGTTTTTAATCTTCCCCTCCTACTTGGCCAGGGAAGCTGCAGTTTCAACATGTTGTATCTGAGTCAGCAAGAAATAACAACAGGGTCACTGAATGTTGGTTTTGTGGTGAAATCATAAGCGGTTGCCCTTGTTAGCAGGTCTGGTTTGAACCCAGCCCAATGGTCAAGGCATAGCAATGGCAATCTGGAGACTTGGCTTTTTACCTTGATTTTTGGAGCAGGTAGCTTCCTACATCTGTGACAGTCTTTGCACAGCTGCAAAATCTTGGAGGCAGGTGTGGTCCCTGCCCGCCTTGCACCATGGTACCCTGCACTTAGCTCAGTGCCGCTGCAGGTATGAGAAACCAAAGGGTCAAAGCAAGAGATGTGATTAACAGACTCCTTGGCTTCTTACCTTGCTGTTCCAGAACAGGGAGTGGGCTGTTGTCTTTCCTTGGGAGGAGGCTTTCAGACTCATTTTGCCTGCCCTGCTTTGCTCCAGCATCCCTGGTGGCTCTGACTGCACCGCCGGAGAGAGAGAACCTGTTGGTGCCCTGTTGGCATGAACTCTCTGCAGCTGGACACAGGCCCTCCTCTAACTCGCGACTTCTTGGGAATATGCTCTGGGGACAGGCAGGAGCTTTCCAGCAGCTTTATGCAATGCTGTCTGAATCACGCTATAAACAAGTCCAAACCCTATTATTAGCCTTTGGAAACTGCTGCCTTAGAGACAGGTTTGCTTATAAATATCCATTATTTTCTTTCTGGCTCTTCACTAGGGAAGCTGGCAAGAAAAAGGGATCTTTGCTTCTCCAGAATCTGCCTGCCTCTGCTGCTGTTGTTGCTTCTTCCCCACCTGAGCTCATCCTTCTCCCTGTTCCAGCCTCCCAAGTTCCGGCTGTGCTAATGAGCCATCCGCTCCAATATCAGCGGTGTAGCAAATGCCAGCTATTTTGGAGGAGGATGGAAAAACACAAGTAATAAGCAACTGGGCTGAACACTTGCCGTGGTCACTGCAGTGATCCAGCTAAAGTACTACCCAGCCCCAACATACATGACTGTGAGAAAACCTCAATGCCCTGTCAAACGGGGATGACTGCTCTTTCTTTCTCTGCCTTGTTT
Organism: Apteryx mantelli; assembly: GCF_036417845.1. NCBI lineage: Eukaryota > Metazoa > Chordata > Aves > Apterygiformes > Apterygidae > Apteryx > Apteryx mantelli. Next base: position 2,790,074 of record NC_090000.1, read on the forward strand.
GGTGAGGGACAGATCTAAGGCTCGCCAAAAGTGGGTGGAAATGCCAATTTCACCAGGTTTTGCTGGAGGCCTCTGGACTGCACAGTCTTGTACCATGTGAGTACACCTTGCCTAACAGGACTGCTGTCTCATCCAAGGCTGTCAGCAGTCCCATCCAAATGAAGCTGTAGTCTTCTCCCCATGCCAGATCTGTACCCAGCACAGATCCCTCCTGCCCCTCCTGCCTGCCTGTGCTGCTGCTCTCTCTGCCTCTTTCAGTTGTCTGGAGCAAGTGCTTTTAGCTGTAGGATGCTTTATCTCCCCTTGAAGCTGATCTTGTATTTTGTGCACTCAGCATTTGCTCCAGGTACTTGGGTGCAGCTTTCTGTCAGAACCTAAGTCCTCTTATTATCTATGCTTGTTAGGTAAGTGCTCTGCTGTGCATAAAAACCCAAAAGCTGCTCAGACTGCACCCTGTGTTGTTCTCTGTGTAAACTCTGACAGGTGCAGAATAGTCAGGACATAGTGGAGGTTTGGAGAAGGGATGAAGGAGGTATTTTTAAAACAATGAAAGAAATGGCCAGCTCCCCTACAGTGGATTTTGCTGTGGGTGGGGTGGGGAGGGGCTGGGGTGAGAGCTAAAATCTCAACAGCACTTTTTATTCTTTCTCTAGGCAGCTGCCTTGCAGCCCTGCGTTACCCCTGTTTCTTTCAGCTAGGCCTGGCAAAACAGGTCTGTCTACCAGGTCAGGCAGTAGGCCCTGCACTGCAAACTCTGCGCTCACCGTGTTGCCTTGCTCTCCACACCCTGCGGCTTGCTTCGCAGACAGCTAGAACCAGTGTCTGCGGCCCTAGTGCAGTAAGGAGGTGAGTGGAAGGAGACAATGCTGCGTGTCTCCAGATGACCACACATGCACCTATTTGCTGGGGCCCCTTTCCTACATATCTGCTTTCCCTGCAAACAGCTCCTCCTCAGAGGGGTGGTCAGAGAACTCGCAGGCTTCTCTCCTCTATGGCAAGGGAACCCCATGCAGAGGACGATGGGTGGTCTCTTTAAGGAGATGAGATGCTCAGAGCACTCGGCAACTGATGCTAGTGAGATTTGAGGGAAATACGTACAACTCACTGGTCTAAGGCAGTTCTGTCAGGTACCGAGCAGAAACTAACGGCTGCTGTGAAGAAGGAGAGAGTGGATGCAGGGCTATAAATCTCTTCCTCAGGTGTGCTGGTGAATTCCAGGGTGTGGCAGGGCGAAGGGGACAGGCAGAGGTGAAAGAGAGAGCAAAGGGAGGATGTGTGTATGGTGTAGCACTAGTAGGAGGAGTTCATAGTGTTTTTTTCAGTCAGGAATATATTGTGAGGGAGGAATAAGGTACAGAGACTGTGGGAGAGGCATGAGAGGGCAGGAGGAGGTTGGAACCATGTGGAGCAGAGAGATGTGCTTGTGTGAGGAAATTATGTTGAGTGAGGCATTTGAGGGAAAGATTTGGAGGATCTGCCCCACAGAAAGCACTTTCATTTTCCCTCAGCTTCCAAGCATTTTTGGAAGCCTTCAGCTTTTCTTGCTTTTCATATAGCATCCTCTGCAGACTGGCATCCCCTACAGCTCTGACAGATAGGGACAGCAGTTTGCAAACTGGGAGCAGTGACAGCTTTGTTCTTCCTCGTTTCCGTTAAGCTGGTCTGGTTTTGGAGCCTGTGATTGACACAAGTAGGGCTCATACCCAGAAGAGGGATCACAGCTAAGAGAGTCTTGGAATCTCTGTTTTAGGCCCTCATTCCTCCCTTCAGCCCCCAATGGTCTGGGTTCCTGATGGGAATCCTGCTGAGTTTCATCCAACTCGGACTGGGAAACCCTTCTCCAGCTACTTCCTCAGGCCCCCAGGAGAGGGCATCGCGCTCCACGGGAAGTGGGCAAGGGACCGGGTCTTCAGAGCTGGGCTGAGAGTCCAGGGGTGTCTTGTGGAAGGAGTGGGGAGCAATTGGGCTTTCTGCAGAAGGTTAGAGCTTGGGTTTCTGGATTGCAACCTTACAGTTGTATGGTAGGGCTGACCTTGCTGGGGTCCTACTGGGAGCAGGGGAAGAGGTGAGTGGTTGATGCATGAGTGTTTTCTCTCCCAAAGATGAAAAAGTAGAGCATCCAGATCCTTCTCCCTGCCCCTATGCTTTGATGGCCTTCTCTCAGGCCCCCCTCCAGTGCCTTTATGCTCTGGTCCAGGGAGACATTACAGGAGGGTGCAAGATGTTCTAGGAGAGGCTCAGGCAGGAGCTTGGTCTTGGTGCTGTATGGAGACAGAGCCTGGAGTGCCATTCCTGCTCAGGTGGGCAGCACGCTGCACCTCAGGGCAGGCAGGTCATTTGCACCCTCATTTCTGCCAGAGTGGGACTGTGAAGGTGGTGGCGATGCTGACTGCTGTTCTCCCCATCCATGACTGCAGTTGTGTGTCCCTTGTCACTATAGCAGCAAGGGAGGTTTAGTTTAGTTGGTTCATGTGGCTTTATGGTAGCCAGACCTGAGTGAAGAGTATGCACCAGCCCATCTGTGAGGACTGCAGGGAGTGCCCTTGACTGGAGAGAGGGAATATCCCTGCTCTCTTTACCTCCCTGGGGTCATCTCCTGCATTAGGGTCAGTGCTTCAGCCTTCCGGAACAAGCTGTTCCTCTTCATTGTTTAAGTGGCTTCTGTAGAGGTCCTTGGTTGTTAAGTACCTGTTTGTGAAGCCCCCAGGGTGTAACACAGCTGGCTTCGCAGTTTGTATGCACAGAGCACCGTGTGTGTCTGTGTGTTTTTGTGTCTGAGCACAGGACCCAACTGGAGAAAGTGATCCTACCAAACAGTCACTTAGTTCTCTTGGTTCATCAAAGGAATGAATATCTGCCTTTGTCAGTCAGGGTGAGTAAACACCCTGCCGTCTGCTGTGCTGGGCAGTCTGAAAGCAGCCTGTGTGTCGCATGCACAATGGCTGCAAGCTTCTCACCTCCAAATCCTGGGTGCTGGTCTGGAAGCAAACAGAGTGCCCTGCCTGAAATCCTGGAGTCAGTGGAAAAGTTTTGAGCATATGTGTGTGCGTGTGCTGAATTCCTTTGCAAGTTGGACTGCTGCCCAGCTGGGATAGAGCCCCCTGCAGAGCCTGAGGAGTCTGTGGTGCATTCTCCAGATTTCTGCAGACATTTAAACCTACACACTGTTGATAGTAAAATCAAACAGGACAGGAGATAGAGGTGCTGAAGAAAGAGGGAGTGGGGAAATTCTTGATGCTGTCCCACCACACTGGAAGTTTCGCTTCTCTCCTGCCCGGGGATTGCTGTTGGTCCCTTTGCTACTGCACACAACAAATGAGAAGCAGAATGAGGACCTTCTGGCAAGGCAAGTTCCTCCAATCTTAAAGCAACCTAGAAAACTTCCCTGCATAATAGGGATTATTTCTGAATCTCATTTTCTTAAGTGGATTGACATTTATTGACAGATAATCAATGTCTGGAAGAAAAATTAATGATTAATTGCTTCCTTTCAATTAGGCTCCATGTCCTTTGACTTGCAGAATTTGCTGACAAATATATTATGTTTCTGGCAGTCCAAAATAAATAGTTGTCCTCGTGGCGGGCCTGGTACAGAATTCAAGGCTGTGCTTGCCTTTCCCAGCAATAGCCTAGAGATGGGAGTCACTGTGAAGGAGTAGGTGCAATCCCCATCCCCCTTTCTGGCTGCATAGGTGAGAGGGAGCAGTAGTGCCTTAGGCAGGGGAAAAAATGGGTGATCTGATTTCTACATCGTGTGAGAAAGTAGAGGACAAGGCAGAACTGCTCACTGTAGGGTTTTTTTTTTTTTTTTTTTTTGACGACATGAAAATACCCTGGAATTTTAGCCGCAGGACATACTTCATGGTATTCAGGCAGGGAGGGGTTTTCTCCTAAACAAATGAAAAGAAAAGATCGCAAGGCACTAGCCAACAGACTCAGGGTTAATGGGACTGCCTAAATGTCAGTTAACAGTCTAACATGCCTGCTGCCTAGTGATTTACAGGAATAGCAGTTTGTGTGTGTCTGAGCTTTCATGTGAGAGTGGCTGTGATGTCTATGAGAGCTGGATGACACTAGAGCTGTGTTACAACCCCAAACAGCCTTCTTTTTACTTCTGCTCTCTGACAGTCACAATGTAAGGAGCTCCATTTACACTAGGGAAGGACTGTGCATGAGAAGGACTGTGAATTTTAGCACAGTTTGCTGGTGAGTTCACAAATGTATTTCTGTGGACTTTGTACTTAGCAGTGGGCTGATGAAATCTGCTGATGTGCTTTTGTGCCTGGTCTTCATGCCCTAAATTGCTTTGACCAATTCTCTGTCAGCTGTTTGAAATGCTGATGTGCTTGGACAGTAAATACTGCTCAGGAAGGCTGGTGCCTTAAGAAGCTTAATGCAGTGCAGGCAAAAGCTGAGCAGATCAACCTCTTGAAAGGACTCCTTGACAGAGGAGGGTAGTCCAATGTTCAGCATCTCCTCATGAGGAGCTAGGTTTAGTTTCCTGATCTGCTAGAGAACTTCACATTTCTGGCCATCTGGTCTAACTTCATGACCATCCATCTCACTCAGAACAGCAAAGTGTGCTGAGTACCCAGCCCTGTTTACCCTTGGCGTCCCGTCAGTTCCTTGTATGTTTTTAGTTTATTCCCTAGAGCCTGCGTTTGTGAACAGAGCCCTCGTGCAGATTAGCTCTCCAGTACCACCTTCCAGCAATGTTCTTTGCTAAAAAAGTTCCATGTACTGTTTAGTAAGCCCAGTGTGCTTGCTAAATTGTGAGGGCACATCCTCTGTGCCAGAACCGCCCCCAGCAACAAGGAGGATGAGCTGGCTTTTTCCAGTCAACCAGTCAATATTTGCTCTTCCAGGCAAGCTGTTAAAACGCTGTTGCTTTCTTGTTTTGGTATTTGTTCCTCCTCTCTTGCTGGAATATTGCCCCAAAGTCTCCCGCATTGGCAGCTCTTGTTTGTGTAGCAATGACATGTGGGCGTTCATAGAAGACAAGGTTGTGGGAGCCTTCCAATGATTGCCAGGTCATGTTTTCATTTTCTGTTCTGTGTATGGAGTGTGTTTCAGGCCATCTGCTCCAAGAAAGGCTGGAATTTGGGAAAAGAAAGCCACAGGATCATTTATTCAGTCCCAGGGTGAAATCTTGGTTTTGCTAAAATCTGTGAGAAAACTCCTGTTAACTTCAGTGGAGTCTGAATTGCATCCTCAGTGTTATCAGGACAAAGGCAGCCAGGGTCTGGTTTCAGGAATACCCCCCTCCCCAATTTCCTATCTGTTGTCTTGTGCTGTATCACTGCAGCCCTAGGACACTGGAGTCCTAGCATTCCCCTGCACCTCCAAGGCAACACCATGAAGCAAAGACTAGACACAATAAAAAGTGAGACACCATCACCCTGCTGAGGGTCAGCCTGTGTCAGGGACATCAGGAAAGCCCTGCCTCCTCTTTCTTTCAGTACCAGTGATGCTGGAGAGTGGGTGGCTTGTCCCTCTGGCCTTTTGCTGTGTTCAGTTCAACCAAGGTAAGAGTTATGAAGACAGTTCCACCTTAGACTGGTGGATATTAAGCTAGCACTCCTTTTCCCTCTCCCCCTCCCCCTGAGAATTATAGCATGGTTTTGATCTGTAGTCTCAGCATGATTTTGTATTTGCTGGATGGAAGGATGTGTGGCATTGAAAGCATGTACAGCTTGCATATAGTGATAAATCTCAACTTAAAGCTCTGTGCTACAGATCCATAATCTCCCACACTGACCTGTTTTGGTCAGGGTACTGGGGTATTTCTCTTCAAAACACCAGGCACAAATGTCTTCAAATGACATTTACTAAAGCTGTTTGTGTTTTACGCTTTCCTACAGAAAGGGAAGGGGCAGGGGAGACAGTGCCTTCAGACTTTCAGATAACCATGGGTGGTCTTAGGAAAAAACTCTTCTCAACATGTCTGCACAGATTGGTACAGACGGATTTCTGCTCCAATACCATGTTCCTGGCAGTTGGGATGTAAGCCAGCTCCTATACAGAAAACATAACCTAGTCAGCAAAGCATGGCACCAGAGCTAATATAGTTTGCTGAGAGAGAGTGTTGTATGATTCTGGAATAGCCAGCTCAGTGCATGCACTGGAGGGGCTCAGGTCTGGTTGCATTTTTCTGCGTCATCAAGTCCTCTGGATGTGTACTGTAACTACGCCAAGTCAGACTCTGGTGATGAGAGTCCATGTTTGCATTACTTGCTGTGTAGAGGTATGAAAGTTGCTCTTTTGCATAGCTCTTTGGGAGTCCTGATGGACAGGATCACAGCTTGTCCAAAGCTCTGTCTTGATGGATTTTTTTGTGGGTGTGCCAGTTAGATATAGCTTGTGTGTTGCATAAGCTGTAAGCCCTTGATCTTGCGGTCTTCTCTCTCTATTTTCAATTATGGTTCCACTTAATTTCCTCATTATTGCAGTTTCCTATAACTTCCAAGCATTTTTTTTTGAGAGAGGAACATTTGCTGCCCTATCTTTCAGTACACTGGCTGTTGCCTTTCTGGTTGACTAACAAGAAGCTTGAAGATCTTCATTGTGCAAATTATTTAGTGTGTCAAAGTATTTGGCTCTGATAAGAAACTTTTCTCCTCCACTAGTAAGGGAAGGCAGCAGGGCCCTTAACTGCATTCTGCAACTTAGCCAAGTGAAATCTATCTTTACGCCCTTGGAGCTGAAGCCAGAAAAATCCCCCCACTGTTCCTTGTGCTTTGCAACCCCTCACTGAGTGAGCCTGCTTCCAGTGCTTGTCTCTCCAGAGATTTATAACCACTTGGGTAGTTACCTTTGTGGAAAAGATTTAAAGCTCTTGTGTGTAGGAGAGCTCCACATTGGTTTGTAAGGTGATTTGCGCTGGCTTATCTTGGTTTAAAAGTCCAGGTAGACAAGACTGGAAAGAGGTTTAGTGAGAGAGGAAGTGTCTGCCCTGGGCAGTTCTCCAAACCCATGTCTCACTGGCCTGCAGTAGATTTATGTTGGTGGCTAGATACAAGTCCCTGGCTCATGATTAAAGGCAATAAACTCTCTCAGGTCTAGAGTTTAAGATATGACTTTCCTCCTATGATACTGGTTGTAAGTGTAAATCCATGCCATCACCTCTCTTCTGTCTGGGGCCCCTGAGTTTCTGCTTCCTAGGGATGTATAGTGGCAAATGCATTCCTCCTAGTGACTGAGTATGCAAGCCTGATCAGAGACATTTCTGTCTGCCTGATTATTACAGCTCCAGTGGACTCCCCAGAAAGTCCTCTGCAAAGTCACTTCAGTTGCATTGGTCACCTCCTGTTCTGTCCACAAGACTCCACTATGCCATAAGGTCAAAAAACCTGGGCAGTATTCTTGTGCTAACCAACAGGGTCCTTGTCCTTTAGCCTGTTCCATTGTCTGTCCCCAGCTGCAGTCTCTGGCCTCAGAGTGTGAGCTTGGGACAACTGTGCCTTAGTTCTGTGCCTGTGTGGGGCTGACAGTTCTTGTCTGCCCTGCCTTGACACTATGAAAGTAGAAATCATTAGTAACAAAGGCATTTGCCTGCCAGTACCTTTCACTAGATTCATCTCTCTTGTTAGTAATTTTTTGCTCAATTCGTATCAATTTTAATTTGTTTAGCTTCTGTTCTTCCCTTCTTTCCCTTGCACTTTTGTCTGCTTTGAGAAGTTTATACAAAATCACAATTTCATAAATTCTTACACACACACACTGATGGAGTCAAAAATTCAAGCCACTCTGGTTGGAAAGTGGGGAGAATAAATCCTAGCAAAGACTTGAAGGAAGTCCTGGAAACTGTGTGGAAAATCATGAAATCATGGAACCTTTTTAGGTGCTATTTATACCCTTATGGGGTGGGGAAGGGGAATTAAAACCCCCCCATCCCCAAAGATGGGTTGTAGTGGTTTTGTCTTTCAATAGTGCAACTGGGAGTATGTCTCCAAAAACCTGTCAGAGTATTAAGGCACCAATTATACTGACTTTTAAGAATTGGATGAGGAACATTTGCAGCAGCTGTGGGGCAAAAGGGAATAGCCGTTGTTCGTGCAGCTGTGGAGTACACAGCTCTCCTCTTGCACAACTTCTGTTGCTTTGACTGCTTTATTCCAGACAGCCTGTATACCGCAGCAGTGAGAACAGTTTCACAAGCTAGAAAATCAACCTCCAAAGCCTGTTTCCCTCTAGCTTCACATGCAATATGGGGCAGATTAGTTTGGCTGGAGGGAAATGAATTCTCCAGCTCTTACAGGTGTACCATGTAAGGCAGTAACTCGAGAAAAGCTGTGGCACATTTCTCTTTAAGGCAGACTTTTGGAGGGTTACATTCCTTTTGACTGATGATAATTTACAAAGTGTGGGTGGAATTCTTCAGGTGATTCTAGGTTGACTTGGTGCGTGATTAATGAGTAATTATGAGTAGATATAAATAATAGTGGATTCAAGTATGTATAGATGCTATAATTAAAAACGCTATTATAATATTTATTTATTTTAAATTATAAATAACAAAGGATGCTAAATCATTCGTAGGACTTGACTGATATTCTTGGCCAGTGAACTGCTCTTCTGATTAATTATAGTAGTGTCTAGGGGCTGAAAACATGCCCAGACCACCTTTGTTCTCTGTGTCTGTGCTATAGATCTCAGCGGGCAGAGCCCAGTTAGCTTGCTGGGAAGTGCCTGACTTTCATGATACTTTCTTTCTAGAAGTGCATTAGCTACCTGCCCAAACAAAGGCAACATGACCCCATACCAGGGCATTGTGGACACTGAAGGTTGTCTTACAGCTTCTTTGCACGAAGTGTCTAGGACATACTCGTGGAAGGTGCTAGGCACTCTGAGTAATGTGTCAAACCTGGTCCTAAATTAAACATGGTGTCTTCAAAAATGAAACCAGACAGCAAAGGTGGAGTGGTGGGAAGAGAAGAGGAGATCAGTAAGAATCTGTGGTTACTAAGTGCGGAAAATCTATAGTGTGATTGATGTTTTATTCAGGCTGCTTATTCTCTTACCCTGAGTTGGAGATAACTGGATATGGTGTAGAAGAAATGGCAAGAGCTCAGGATCTTCTAACGTTGTTGTGTTGCTCATTTCGCATGCCAGAAAGGATGGGGTTTGCAGTTAAACTTGTGTCTTTGAAAGTCTTTGTGTCTTGAGATCTTGTTCCCAGTCTTATTTTTGACACAATTGGAAGAACCATGTCAAATGGAGCAAATGACCTCTTTGCAAGGAAGGTTGGAGTAAAATTTGTTCGTGTTTGCAAAGCTCATTGCACTGTTGGCTAGAAAGCAGAATTTCAGTTTCTAACACTAGCTCCTTTTTAAAGGTGGTTTCCAGCATGCTGCCTGGAGGGGAGGCATCTGGTACATCAACATCAGCAGGAAAACACAGCTCAGATGGGGCCAAATTATAGTAAATGGAATGGGGCCTTGTGTGCATAATATCTGCTTGTCTGAATGCTGGCATGTACCTATTGAGAGCTCCTGGCATCTGTTAGCCCTGGGAGCTGGGCCAGCAGCACACTTTGTATGAGATACAGCATAGCAGACGTGCAGATTAGCAGCTTTCGGCTAGGTGCTTCCTTCAGCAGTCAGGCTCCCCCAGATACTTAAAAACCTCTTACTGATTAAAAAAAGAGGGTAATTGCCTAATCCAGAGGGGAGAACAGGTCAGGGAAGCTGTATGAAGAGAGGTTGTTACTGTATCTGTGAGAGGAAGACTGAGCCATGGAAAGGCAATGTGTCCATAGTCTCCAGCAAGCCTGGTGGCAAAGTTGAGAAATCAAGCACATGTCTCTTGACTCCAAGCCTGGAGCTCTCTTGGATGGGGCCGTGCTACCTCCTGTTGAATGCAACATCCTGCCTTCCAAAGGAAAGGCAGCAGGAGGCTTGAATGCTGCTTGCATGGAAGATGACTTACTGAACATAGATGGTTAGGTACCACTGGGAGAAGACAGGCTGTATTTATGTGGTGTTTGTTGTAATCAAGGAAGTTGGACTATAGGAGAGATTCCCTGCTGCTCTGAAATGCTGCTTTGTATGTTCTTTGGGCTGCTGGGTCTCCATACAAGGCTCTGGTTTCCTCCACGTTTTCATAGAGCTGATTGTAAAACTTGGCATCTTTAAAATCTTTTTGGAAGTAGACACTCCTGGATGTTGTGACCTGTTTTCTAGATGCAAAAATGTGTGTGGAAGATGCATGTAATTTCCTGTGTCTCCAGGGACAGAACAACTGCTTATTCTTGCAAGGAAGATATTTCTTAAGATGCTGGTCTTCCAAAGACCACCTGAAAAGCTTCTGCAGAGCCCTTTGTTTTGCGTTTGGCTTGGGATCAGCTCCTGAGTTCAGCAGAGATTATGGCTGTGTTATTGTTGTTGGAGTTTTGTTGTTGTTTTACTGTAAGAATAACTGTTATCAAACGGCAGTGCTTCGGTCAGGCCATTACCAAGGAGGAAGGCAGAGCAAACTGTTTCCCTGTGCTAAGTAAACCCCGATCTCTTTAATAATCACAATCTGCAGACCAAGTAACAGAAAATATGCTCCTGGGCCCCATCAGACATACCCCTGATTTGTAAATGCTCAGCTTTTTATAGTCAAAAGTTACACTCGGAAAGGTCAGGAAAGAAAGCAAGCAAGGAAGAATGCATGACTTGTGTATTTTCCCCTTTCCCTTGCCGAACAGCTGCTGAGGCTTGATTTAGAGGTTGATGCATGAGTTTGTAAGGAATCATGAACTCATGCCTGGGGAACCTGATGGCATGAAGGTTCAGACTGAACCAGCCAAAACATGGTTTTCGTGGTGCCCTGTTTCGTCATGTACATGTTAACACTGGGCCTGACCCAGAACTTCCCTGAAGGTTTTCTGTTTGCTCCAGTGCATCCTCCCTTAGGTGTGTCTATAAGGGAATCCCACGCTATTGGTGAGAGAAATGCAAAAGCTGATTATTTTGTTGCTGCAGCATCATGAGGAAGCCTTGCTGGGCAGACACTCAGGCTTTGCGTTCTTTCAAGGAAAACTATTCAGGAAAGTCCTAGCCTAGAAGAGGTGTCTGCAGGTTTTCCACTCACCGTCAAGCTGATGTAAACCTCTCTCACCTATGCGTTTGACCTGCTTACCCAAGTAGAAGGGACAGCAGCTCTATCTCTGCTTTGTAAGACACTTCTCCTAAGACAGTCCCCATGCAAGCAGTGTTGCCTAAACAGAAAAGGCAGGAAAAGAGCAGGAGGGAAGTTGAAGCGCAAGGCAGGAAGCAGCCGTGCCTGAGGTCCTCCCGAAGCACAGCGGTGGCGGGCTTGGAAAGCTGCCTTCTGTTGATAACCAGGACAGCACTGTGCCTTAGACCGTGGTAGGCCTGCTGCTTGCCCAGTTCTATGTGATGGTGGAAGCGCTTTGGTTTTGTATGAAAGGTGCCTTAGAAAACTGCCACTGCAACAACAGAACCTAGTGTGTATGAGAGGGAAATGTTTACCTGAATCCCTGCCATGGGACTCTTTGCCTGCCCCCAAGGCAGCTACATTACTTTGTGAAAACTGCTAGCACACTTGTGCTCATTTTGCTTCAGTTCTCTTGTCCTTGCCTTTGGTTTAATGAGCAACAGTAAAGACAAGAGCTTTTCATGTTTCTCATGTAGATTCCTTCCTTTCTGGGAATGGGACAAAATGCCAAGTACTCTACTTCCAAAATCTGTGCTTCCCTAAAGACAAAGTGCGAGGTCCTTGAAGGCTGAAATGAAATTAGAGATTTTGCCTGACTTCAACTCCATTGCTGAGGGATTGGGCTTTTATTCTGAAATTTAAGAGGGTGTATTTATGCCTCTGTGATCACTTGATTTAGATTAAAATTCTTAATAGTCACTAACTGATTTGTTATCTGGAATGTACAGCAGATGCAAGACATTTAGCGTGAAAGGAGAACACGAGATATTTATTATAGAGGCCACCTATAAGTACAGAGGCTTGTATATCTTCTGTTGAGCACTGATGTTGTTCAGGGAGCAAGTGCTTGGTGAGGGATCTGTTGTTAAAGCAAACTGTCTGATGGGAGCTGACGTTTCTTATAAACAACCATTTTAAATGAAATTTTTCATGACTGAGAAATTTAATCTTCCCTCTGTCTGGGGGCAGAGAAGACAGGGAACTGGCCTTCCAGAGCTGCTGGAATAGTTCAAGGTCTGGAAAACCTGGTTTAGAGGATTTATCCTTTTGGGATGCCATTCCCCATTTCAACTGGTGCTTTGTCCCTGTCTCTGTTGTCAAAGGAATGATATCTTAGGCTTGACTATATTGATTCCTGCAACTCCCCTGCAGGCCGGACAATGCTCTTAGGCCACTGTAGAGAGGAAATAGAGGTACAGCGAGCTAAAGGTCTTGCCTGTACTCACATGCAAAGTGGGAGTCACAGGATGATTCTCAAGTTGAGCCATTCAGCGTTGGGTACCAAAGCTTTCCAGAAATCCCCAGAAAGCAATTTGCCCATCGGCTAGCAGCAGTTTCTCTTTGCCGGAAGCTGACAAGCTCATCCTTCAAGTCCTCATCTGCAGGCCTGCAGAACTGGATCATTGATTCAGAGCCAGTACGGCAAAGCACGGGGTTTTCCCTGCCTTCACCTGATGTTCACTTCACTTCTGGAATAAACTGGGAGGATTGGTGGACCTTCTCCAGAAAAAAACTGAGAAAGGTGTGGCTAAACCAGATTAAAGTGCCATGGAGCAGTGGGGGAATATGTGACCCTTTGCTAAATTTACCCACAGTCTCACTTGTTGGATATTTTTGTGTGACCTTAGAAATACCCTTGGTGCCTGGAGATAGGCTTGTTGCTTATGACTTAGGCCTTATGCTCACTGTCTGGTTAAAGACTGTCAGATTGTTCCCACTTACATTTTTAAAACCACTTAGAGTTGGTGCTGAGTTTTGGGATGTTTTCTTTTGGTATAAAATAGGGAGCGTTACTTTCTGTCTTAACAAAACACTTTTACTTTACTGAGACTTTCTACCCTTTGACACTGGAGCCTTGGTAGTACTGTCTCCAAAATCCCCTCTGACAGAAGAAATCCCTCCCAGCAAATGTTTTAGCCTTGCCTGCCTTGTGACTGAGACCTACTTCAGAAACAGGGAGAAGGGCACTGCTGAAAACAAAATGCAGCAGCTGATCTGGCTCCAAACCCCCTGGGTGCTTGAACTGCCTGTTGGCAGCAGGAGATCAGATGCTACTGGCGTCAGCTGCCTCTCCTCTTGAGAAATGTTTTGGCCATTTTTCTTTCTGTTTAGATACAGGCCTGAATCGGTGTGCTAGCCCATTAACTCCTCAAGTGCTGTCTGTGTCACTCCTGAGAAACTACTGTGTTTCTATGGAGCTAAAAGAGTGTGTTCTGTGCTGCTGTTGAGCAAAAGCCAGCATGATCCAGATCCTGGGGTCCTTGATGGTTATGGGAAGGCCTTTGCTTAGCAGCACCAGCACCTGTTGGAACAACATCCTAACTTCTTTTTTTTTTTTTTAAGAACTAAACCCTGGACACCAGCATTACACTCTGAGGGATGAGTTGCTCTCCACAGACTGGGACGTAACTAAGAGCTAAACTGCTTTTTATGTACGTCACAGTGTCTCTTCCTGCAGCTGTCCTTGGCGCTTGCTAAACCTGATGTGTGGATCATGTCAGCCTCACACCAGTGAATTTTGCACCAAGAAGCCTATCAGGACGCATGCATTGGTGCAGGGATGCAGCAGCTAGGCCAGACGCATGGCTCCCTGCACAGCACAGCCCTCGTTATGGGCTCCTGCACCTGTTGGGCCGCTGCTAAAAGACCCTGATTATGGTGGCCTGAGCGGCCCTGAGGGTGTCCCATCAGCTTCTTCCAGGCTCTCCTGGAGGCAGGCAGAGCCCTGCAGGCACTGGGACGGCTAAGCACCGCGTGGTTTGCCCATAGCTGGAGGCATGAAGGTAAGCAGTGGAGGAGTGAGGGGGGGTTTGTGCGTGGAGCAGAGGTGTGTCTGGAGGAGGAAGCTCTCTGTCTGGCTGGAGAGGGAGAGGACCCCAGAGACACAGAAAGGTGCCTGGCTGGCTGAAGGAGGTCACCGCCCGGCAGGACTGAGGCCCGATGGGTCAGCGGACAGGTAAGGGCTGCACCTCTGGCTGGAGGGAGCCTTGTTTATTCTCCATCTGTGAACAGTATGTGCTGACTGAGGTGAGGCTGTGCTGGAAAAAGGATAGTGACTCTGTAACACCAAGCCCTGCAACCATTCTGCTGCCCTGCTCCTGCATCCTGTTTATAACCTGCCTTTGTCAGGCGCTGTGCAGACTGCAGAGTCCCTGCCCTGAGCAGCTTCCAGTCTTTCCCAGCATGTGGCTCCTGGAAACCTGCAGTCAAATACCAGTAGCCACTGCTTTGTGCTCAGGGAAAATAGGATGGCCTTGTTTATGCAGATGCTTTGATTTCAGGGATGAGGGTTGCCACTGAAAAGTAGCCAGTAAATATCAGTCCTTTTGGTTATAGGGTCAAATGTGTAGCTGGTTCCCTTTGCTCCTTTACAAGTGAATGCCTGCGAGCTGCTCGGTGACGGCAGGAGGTCTCTTGGCTGGTAAAGGAGGTTTCCCCCATCCCCCAGCGCCCCGGCTAGAAACAATGGAGGCCCCACGGCACAGAGAGCACTGCAGTAACGGTGCCAGGAGCTGACGTTGCTTTCCCCTCTGAGTTTTTCCAGACTTATTTTTAGGCAATTTACAATTAATTCTTTTGGAGTAAAAAAAAATGCCTTTGTGGTTTCTAAGAAACTGTTGATATAAAAATCAGCCCTTTTAAAGGCTGGTGTTCTGGGATGGATACCCCAAGGGAGGACAGAAATCTAGATATGTCATACCAGGGCTCTAGGCAACACGTTCAAAATAATGCAAAAATGCATGGTTATTTCTTGCACTTTGTACATTTTTTTTTTTTTAAAGTCTCAACCTCCAGTCCTGACTCAGGGGTAATACATGTATGAGCAGCTTATGAACCTAGGCTTTTACTGTTGCTATGTTTGTGTGCATGTTTATCTTGTTCAAATCATGACATGCGAGCAGGTAAGAAGGGAGTTATCAGGGTTTCTCAGACCTCAAGAAACACATGCTCAAGAAGCAAACTCTCTGGGCTCTTGGAAAGCATGTGTTTTTAGAAAGCCTTCCCAAAATTCCTGTTGTCTTTGTGTCTTTGTAACTGCTTCTGCTGAAACTAAGTTAATGGCACTCAAAGCTTTTGCTTTCCATGTTCGTCTCCCTGTATGCAGTATTAAATGCACTAGTTAGTTGTCATTCATGAATGTTTGGGCTAAATCGTCCAGGAGAGCTGACAAACATCTAATTTTTTTTTTAAACTGGCAGCGCTGAATCAGAGCTTTGGCCTCTCCTCAAATATATGATTACTTTAAATAAACATTACTAAAACAAGGTGAAGTGCTCAGGACCACAGGACTGTCTTTGGAGCTAGAGGTTAAGGACCTGGGTTAAACCAGAAGGGTAAAGGTTAAAGCCATGTGGTTCTGGTAGGAGGTCAGGGTCTTGCTTATTTAACTGGAACTTGGCATCAGAGTGAATATGTGGCAACCTAAGGTATTAAGGGGAAAAATAGGCTTGTGGCCTTTTGACAACTTGGCTGGGTTTTGCTTGCTTGCTTTTGTAGGGCCTACTGGGGAAACAGTAAGTGGTTTTTTGATTTCCCCCCCCCCACCCCCGACCCTTCACAGACCCTCCTGCATCCAGGAGAGTTGGTGGGTCCCTGGGGAGGGGGATTTTGGCAGCTATTTCTATTCCCATCAGCAGCTCTACAAATTCTCTCTGGCTTGCAGCTGCTGAAGCTGCCTTCCCGGGGAAGAGCTTGCTCAGTGCATAAAAAGGGTTAAAGCACTTCAGAACCTTCTCTGGCTTTTTGTGCTAAATTACCTTAAACTTTCAACAAGTAGCGATGGCCTAGACAGATGTGTTGACATGGCAACCGCTCCAAGGAAACGCTTGTCGAGAAAGGAGAGCAGCTGGCCTCCAGTCATGACAAGGTACCTCGAGCGGGAGGCTGCAGCCACTGCCCTGACTGTGCCCCTGGATCATGCTGTCAGCGCTCTGATTAGTGTGAATAATTCATATGTCTCTCTAACTGCCTTTAAGGCAGCTGCAGTGACGTGAGCAGTGCTGACAGGACCCAACCACTAATTTGCTGCATTAATAATAACATTCTACTGCTTTTGCTCATAGAATATGTTTCCAGGGAAGGAGGTTAAAGCCAGGTTCTCTGTTTGGTGGTTCCGATTGCTCCTTTTCCCCCTCCACCCCTTTCCACCAGACAGATGGAGGGACTCACAGCTTAGAGTCTGCAAGGCTGGGAGCATGGGGTGGGAGTGTATGCGTATACTCTGACAGGCAGGACTGGTGGCTTCAGCTCCTTTTCTGCCTGCTTGAAGGCAGCAGACCCTGCTTGCTGGAGAAACAGTGTGGCCTAGTGGCTAGGGTGCTGGGCTGGGATTTGGGAGATGCTGTGAGCTCACTTTCCAGCTCTGGTGTTGCTTTTCTGAGTGGAGAAGGGGGAGGATTCTGCTTTCATAGGCATTTAAAGAGTTACTTTCCTGTATCTGCTGTGTCTGTGCCTACCCTTGGCCGAGTGCTGCGATCTGAGACCTTGACCGTATTTTCTGACCTGCACTGCTACACAGTGCCCTGTGGGTCCCTCACGCAGACCAGACCCAGTGTTCTGCCTTTTTGGAGGAGAGGACCCCAGGTCCTGCAGAGCCCCAGAAAGGAGCTCCAATGCCATTGTGGATGCATCAGCTGTCTTGCTTCCCCAGGCCAGCAGCAAAGCAGCCTTTCCAAGTGATTAAAATGCAATCTGTTCGTCACAAATAGAACAGCCTGTCCTGGGATCGGGAAAGTGGCCTCTTGACTGCTGTGAGCAAAGGCTGCCTTTGCTCTCTTCTGAGAGGCTTTGCAGTTTGGAATCTGCACATCGTGATGCCTGGCTCTTGGTACATGAACTGGTGCTGTGTGCTGTGCTTTCAAAGGAGGTAACAAGCCCTGAGAAGCTCAAGTCTTTTTTATTTTTTTTTCTTCCCTTTTTTTTTTTGTCTGGAGAATATTTATTGGGTCCAATGTGGTATTTTCCATGCAAGCAGACACCTGGGCTTCCCAGAGTGCTCTGCAGCACAGTGTGCTCAGCAGGCTCTGTTGAAAGGGTAATGCATACCCAGGTGATTTCGGTACATGGTATTATTTACCCTATTGACGTCAGCCGCTGCACACTCTCAGCTTCTCTCCTCTATAGCAGCCTCTAGGAGATGAGCTGCAGAGAGCTTATGAACTCCCCAAATGTGCCTAACCTTTCCAGAACTCAGCATATAATACTCAGCTAAGTAAATGTCCATTTATGAGTATTTTGGGATCAAACCCTCTATTAGCCTTCCAAAGTGTAACTCATTTTGCTCCTGTTCTACAAACCAACACAACATGGATTCTTATCAAAACACTGTAGCCTTTATTTCCTGATAAGTCAGTTCAGCAGGGACTGTTACATAAAACCATATTATGGCATTTTCCTTGCAGAAAATTACCGCAATAAAATACCTTTTTGAGCACAGAGATCTTTTCTCAAACTGCCATATTTAAGCATTTTCCTAGCACTGAGTTGCAGCTCTGTGGGAAATGGAGCCTTCCTGTTAGGGATAGTGCATTGAATTTTTGCTGAAAAGACCTGAAAAATTGAACAAATAAAACTTTTGAAGTAAACTGGAAAAATAAGATCTGGTCTATGAGTCTGTTTTGCCAAAATAGCCTTTATCACTGCCGATGCTTGTCTAGAACAAAGAGAAATCAGTGTTTCTCATGATGTAATTTTGTTTGCTTTTTAGCTGCAGGCCGGGTTTGGATTGAGCGTTTTGGGTATCCTGGTATTGTCATGGGGGGCTGCTGTTGTGTGCTTCAGTCTCAGCTTTGATTAAAAAGTATGGCTCCTGCAGTTTGGGTTAGAAAAGGCTGCTTTGATGTGAGCTGAGTGTTAACTGGAGCAGAGCTGTCTGCCTGGGTTTGCAGAAGGTTTTTGAAACAAGCTACTGTGAGGCATGTATTGAACTTCCCCTCTCATCTCCGTGGCTTTGTGCGAGTGTGCAGGAGATGACAGAGGTTCCTGTTGCGTGCTCCTGCAGTCTTTGGCTGGTGGGAGAGGAAAGATCCTGCACACGAATTGACATCCATTCCATACTGCCCTAGTTCTCTCATTTGTAATTTTTCTAGTAATCATGTAAAATGCTACCACATTAGTTTATCAATTCTTTCTTTTTCCTGTCTGTTTTGGACCTGTTGTGTCAAAATAACTGCCATTACGGTTTGCTCTGTGTGCCCCACATTCGTTGCTGCTTTAGCACCTAAATCTGCCTTATTTCTCCATTCAGTTTTCTGGCTCTTATCCCTTTGAGCTTTTGTTTACCTCATTCACAGCTGATTCCCTGTGAGATTCACCCAATTAGAAATTTCTTTCCACCTTATTTAAAATGAGCTTTCTGTATCCGACCTCCACTGCAAACATGCGATATAATATTCCTGTCACTAAATCTGAATCAGCAAAAATCACAGTGCTTTTGTTGTCTTAACTTCTAGGGTTGCTTGCAATTCGCCATGCTGGGTTGACCTCCTTGGCAACATTCCTTGTACTTTGTCCCCAGCCAGGGTCAGGGCTACAGAATCTGTACACCATTTTCTAGCTATGTGCTTGGAATGGCCATTAGTGAACAAAATTTCATTTGTGCTATAATTTTATATTCAGTCTTCAAAATCGTATTCAATTTCATGTGTAGGGTGCTCTCGTAAATGGTTAGACAGACCTGCTCTGCTCCTTCATTAGAAAGGGCACAGATGAGATCAGCTTTGCTTATTATTTCAGAGGTTATTCTATGGCTCGTGAATAATATACACTGGCTAATATTATAGGTACTGGAAACTTATCTTCCTGTCTGTTCCATTTGCCTCCCTCTTTTGGATGCCTGGGTTTCTGTACCTCTGTAAGAGAAAGAACATTAGGTTTTAATTTACAGTCTGGGTTACAAGCTATCAGCAAAGCTACCACTGTCAGACTTCTCAAAATCCTTAGTCATCACTTGGAGGTTACTGGAGGAGCAGGCAAAATAGTTAAATTTTGGATGTCTGTTCCTCACTTGTTCTATTCATCTAATCCCCTTTGTACTGCTTTGCCCCAGTAGGATCCTCTGATCCCAGTGCGTCAGGATCATTGCAGCTCTCCCTGTCACATCCCTGTTCAAAGCCTCAGTTTTCTGCTTCAGTGTATTGCCTCCCATAGCTGAGGTGCTTGGAGCCTTGGAGCTGCAATCTGGTTTTGCTGTTGCTTTGGCTTAAGCTCAGTCTGGATAAGCTTGCAGTTTGCAACTGTCTTATAATCTTAGGGTCAGTTTCTTAACCTTAACTTGCATTTCTGCCTCCTGCTTGTTATATAGCCTGGCATTCAGTCACCTCCGGTGCAGCTGCAGCTAAATGTACTTGTAAGTCTTATCTTACCTTGTATTGCCTGGCTCGGTATTTGTGAGGCCTGGCTATCAGTCTGCTGCTGTTGTACATTTTGTTTTGGCGCTCTGCCTCTGAGAATAATGGGGTGTTCTCCTGAGCGTGGTGACCCTTTTCCTCTAAAGACTTTACAAGGGCATGCCGTTAAAGACATAAAGAAGGATACCACTTACTTCTCTCCATTGACTTTATGTAAAGCAATAATATTTACCTATATGTAAATATTGTGTAGGACAGTACTTACTGTATTTGCCTCAGTGTCAGTCAGGATTGCATGTCTGGAACTGCTTCATCAGTCCAAGAAGCAAGTCCTTGCTCTTGGATCAGCTCCCTCAGAAGAAATACCT
Source organism: Apteryx mantelli (assembly GCF_036417845.1). Taxonomy (NCBI): domain Eukaryota; kingdom Metazoa; phylum Chordata; class Aves; order Apterygiformes; family Apterygidae; genus Apteryx; species Apteryx mantelli. The sequence goes on from NC_090000.1 coordinate 2,809,953, forward strand.
TCTCAGAACTCTTCTTTCTGAACACAAACTTAATTGATCCTTTCAGATCTACTGGAAAATTTCCCAAATGCAGCCCTCAGCCTTTCAGGACTGGCATGTCATGCTCAGTTACTAGCTCGTCATGGAGCTTACAGGCTCAATTACTGCTCTTTTCTTCACCTGCAAACTCTGCTCTGTTGTTTGCATTTGCCATCTCACAAGGGCCAGACATACACTCAGCAATAGCCATGAAACAAACTTATCCGTGGGGGTGTTGCAAGGTGTTGGGCCTGTCTTCACCTGAACGTCAGGTGCTGGTGAAGCACTTACTGTTTTCATGCTTGCTTATGGGGCCTGAGGCTTTGCCTCTTGGGAGGTGTCATAGGAAGGGAACTAGCTTGTATTTGCATGCAAACACTCCTGCGTAAGTTGTCACTCTAAAGCAGGTGACTCCTGTCAGTGCTATAAGGCTTGGCTGTAAGCCCCCCATTCCCCTGACATGCATGCGAAGTGCAGGTTGGCATGGCTGTTGCGTGCCAGCTTTGCAGGCAGGTAGTGGAGGCTGGGCAGAAGCCTGGCAGTGATGTGGAGTTCCCTTCTGGGGGGCACGTGGCTGTGCTGGTACAGGACTGTGCTATGCTGTTTACCCGAGCACTATGCCGAGCACTATGCTGAGCTCTGCAGTGTGTGGATGATGTTTCAGATAATCCCCTGAGTTAGTATCTCAGTAAGCAGAGCTGGGGATGGTGGGAGACTTCGTCTGCTGCAGACAAGCCTGCTTCTGCCTTGTATCAGGAAATTGGCCAACTCTGTTTTCCAAGCAGGAAGGTGGATCATTGCAGTGCCCAGCTCAGTACAGCTCTAGGGAAATGTGTGCCGCCTTGTTCCTGTTTGGAGCTGCTCACCAATCCAAGTATAAAAAGCCGCCTGTACTAGGAGGAACAGTGCCTAGGTTTGGTTGAAGCCCTGCAAGGACTAAAGCTTCCAGCTGTTGGCTGTATTGCTGTTGGAGCTCTTCTGGCTCTGCGTGTCTGGGTTCTGGCCTGCAGAAGCCCCCCTGCTCTGTACGTGCAGAGGAGCAGGCTTTGCAGTGCATGTGTATGTGGGTTCTTGTTTTGTTTCTTTTCAAGCTGTCATTTTTTGAACATTTGCCTTCTGGGGCTATCAATCTATTCCTGCAGTCCTCTCCTAGACACTCATCCTTTCCCACTTCCAAATGCACCAGTTTTCTTTCCCAGGCTTTCTCTCCGCTAGTTCCTTAACCAGTCTCCCTTGCTGACACTTTGCTCTGTACTGAAAGGACTTGGGCGATGAAGCTTTCGAGAGCTTATCCTGAATGTGTTTAGGACTCTGATACAAGGTGAACAGAGGCGCAAACTTATGCCCACAGAACTGTTACGTGCCTGATTCAGACAAAGAGTTTTAAAGCTACACCTAACTAGCTGGTCAGCTCAGATTGCAAAAGCCTAATCAGCAGAACTGATGCATATGCATTCTGCTTCCACCCCATGCACAAACTGTGCCGATAGCGGCTGCTGCCCCGTGTGTATTGTGCTCCTGTGACAGCCTTGCTACTGATCCATCTGCCAGGGACTTAACTGAGCAGTGTCAGCCAGATAACACTGGAAAGGACAGCTCTGCTGGCTGGAGGCCCAGCAGGGGAAGTGCTGTGCTCTGCAACTTTTGCAAGCAGTGTAAAGGCTCTGACCTAGTCTGCAAGTCACAACTTATCCCAGGAAGAGACAGGGCTTCCTCCTATCTCCACTGGGATGACCAGGGTTTAGCCTGTACGTTTTGGGGCGGGGAGGGGAGTTGTCTTCCAGACAGCCTGTAAGGTTAATTGAGGTCACCCCTTGAGGTATGATCTTGCTCTCTGGTTTGTTTTGCTTTGACTCCTAGGAGCAAAGGAGTATCTCTGTATGGGAAAGCATTTTCTTTTTTTTCCCCTATCCTGTACATAGCCTGTTTGTAGCACTGTTGGGGGAGGAGTGACTAACAGCCCCTGTCTGTGCAGCCTGAGTCATCCTGAGATCTCTGGCTGACATCTCTGGTTAAGCTGGGCATGCAGGCAGATACAACACTTCACCCTTCTCACTTGGATCTTCTCCCCAGACTGTATCATGAGGCCTAGGTCAACGGAGGAGCGGAGTATGTCGGCAAGCAGCCGTGGCAGTTAGGTATGTTATGTGTATCTAGCTCGGTGTAGTGTTAAGGCAGAGCATTGCTGGTAGCCTGTCTGGGTCTGTATTCTGGAGGCTTCCTGGCACTTCTGATTCATGGGAATGTGGAAGATGATCTGTCAGTTGGTCAGTTCTATTACAAACCAAAATACTAGTTCTGTAGCCAAATGTTTTGTGTCCCAGTGTGTCATACTAACTGCTGTCTTCAGCTGCAGCTGTTCATGGCCAATTGTAGCTGAGGTCACTGCACAAATGCAACAGGGACAGAGGCATTTGAGTGTGGCAGGATAGGTGAATTTGCCAGGTTCTGCATTAATTCTTGCTCATAAGAGCTTGAAGTATCTCTGAGCATCACAGTTTTATTTCCATTGAAGAAACCTTGTCTGAGGGTCACAAGAGTAATGTTGGTATTGAAGAGGTGTTGAAGTAAGGTGTTGAAGGTGTTGAAGTAAGAATTGTTCAAATTTTTTTACACATGCGCGCGCACACACACACAGTGATCTTTCCTGTTGTGTAACTCCTGTTGCAGCTAACTAGAATCTAGAAGAAAGTTCAGAGAGCAGTGCAAAGGACAGGCTTGTTGCAGCCCCAGGGTAGAAGCTGTGGTGCGGTGTCTCCTGTGTATCTGCTGGTCTTTGGTGAACCCTCCAAAGAGTGTGGCACTTCACTTTCTCACAGAGCCTCCTCTGGAGTTGCCCATTCTTGCTATAAGTTTAAACTTTCTTCCTAAATGATCAGAGAACTCCTATCATTCATTTTTGGTCTTTTCTCTTAACAGGGCAGAGATGTAGGACTTCAAGGAGGTGCCTATACAAGCAGCAGTAGTGAAAAAAATCCATCTTAGCTCTAGAGAATGAAGGCTCTTTTCTAAGAGGCAAGTCCTAGATTGTCTTAGGCTAAGTCAGTGTAAGCATATTACAACCCAGATCAGGGTAAAAGGTTTTAGGGAAAGTACTTGACAGAATTAATTGTCATTAATATCTATGATGTCCTGCTCTCTTCTAGGAGTTGGGCTTTTCAGGATGTCTTTTACAGGCCAATTTCAAACTTGCTGGCAGGGCAGAGAAAGGGGCCAGCAGAAAACGTGAGTACAGATTTCAAATTAGTAAGACAATTTTAGATAGCACAAGTCTTGTTACTGTTCCTGATTTCTCAGATGGAGCAAAAATTTCATCCTGCTCTTTCCACTAAACTTCAACTACTGCTTTTTGGTCTTCTCTTAGTAATTTTGAATGAGTCTTCCACTAATGAAAGTGGAAAGTATTGTAACTACCTTGTGAAATCAAGTTTTGCAGTCTCTAGAAGAGTCTGCAGCGTGTCATGTAGCGCCTGGTTTCTTTGTTTTACATGAAACTCGGGGTGTCCTGTGCACGTGAGCTGGAGAACTCAAGACTCATGGCAGCTGGTAGCATAACTAGCTCGGTAGGACCTAGATGCCATTTACTATTGCATGATTGGCTTTCCAAAATGTTCTTAATTTAGAAACAGTTACAGTGTTCTCATGGATTAATGATCCTATCTATCTCAAACACTATATTGCTGTACATCTATGTCAATACAACCATTGTATGCACCACTCTGGTATAAACCAAATTCTTAGCATGAGACTGTACCCATCTAACCGAGTTTATGAAGAATTTAATCAGTGGAAAGTACGTGTGTTCCAGACCAAGTAAACTTTAAAAACCTACTCTCAGTTCATACTAATTGCTTCTACTATATCCAGAATGGCTGTCATAGGGAGATGATCAAAGTTTTTGTTTTGTTTTTTTCCAAAATTTTCCTTTACCGAAAAAGGAAGCTTAACTTAAAGAATCACAGGACAGTGTTTTTATTTTGTTGTTGCTTTTAGTGAGAAATTTCAGAGTTTCATTTTTCCTGACAAGGAGTTGATTAAATCTTTGAGGTCTCCCCCATCCCACCCTAAACCTCCTCTGCTTTGGATTGCAGAGCTGCAGAAAGCAAGCACTGTGGAGGATGTACAAAGAAATACTTTCACAGGTAAAGATATTGTTCAAAGTTAGAAAAACAGGTGAGAAGACCCTTCTTGTATATACAATTTTTATTGCATTTGGTGTCAAAGGAGATGGATGTAAAATTTAACTTGAAGAAATTTCACAGAGAGCTTTGGAGCCTTGGAAAAACTGTTCCACTATGAAGTCTAAAACAAATCTCATTTCCTTTTCTGAATGTATTCTTCTGATTCCAAGCAGTGCCATATGTGTGAGTGCTTTTTCTGGTCGAATCCAGATTATAACTTTTCAAGGGAGTAGGTGGGTGCATGGGATGAGACGTTGGAATGCCGTGGTCATGTTACTGGAGAAATTATGATGGCTTCTCCCTGACAGTGCCTAAACCCTGTCCCCTTCACAGTGTTCCTAGGGATTAGCATTATATGATCAGCATTAAACAGCTTTTGCATCACTTGCTGGACAGTGTATCCTAATTAATGTGGCACAATATCAAAACAGTGGTTTTTGAGAACTATTTTCCTCTTTTGGAGTCAAGGCAATACATCATTGAATGATGATATTGCCTGTGTTGGAGACATGTTCCTGAGAGCAGGACAGATTCCTTGGGACAGCAGGCAGTAAAGAAATGCAGCTTTTTGTCAAGTTCTTAGAAAGCTTTCTCTCTTTACATCTGCCTTCAAAAGTCAGTGTGTGTTAAAATGATTGATATGAAACAAACTTCAGCCTAGAGCATACAGCCTTTGCAGTAGAGATAGATAACCATTTTCTTTTTGTGAATTTTAGCTTTGTGTGTCAGAAATAAAATAATAACCTTAAGGTAATAAATAAAGAGGTTGCTAAGAACAGAAAAGCTGCAGAGGCTGCTTTAGCTCACTAAGTATTTAAAAATGAAATGTACATATTCTTTATTTTGTAGTAATACACTGTAATTAATTGCTTTACATAGTCCAGCATTATCAGTTGCATGTAAAGACTACAGATGAACTTGCCAAACTGGAGCTCACAAAACTAGTGCATTTATCCCAAAGCAGACTAAACCTTCTAACTCCTTAAAAAAATACATTAACGTACCACACACGCACACGCACGCGCACACGTACACCCCCCCACACACACACATATTGCACTTTTCTCCATATGAAATTTTTACCCCATATACATCACACCAAAGTCTCTTCAAAGGATCCTGTAATACAAGATAATAAAGCTAATTACTCTAGCAGTAGTATACACAGTCCTCTAATGTTAGACATAACAGACTTGAACAGAAGAGCCACTTCAAAGTAGCATGAATACAAAGAGATGCCCAATGGATACTCTGCTGTGGCACTAGAAGTCTTTTATTCTAGTTGGCTTAAAGGAAATTACATGAAATGTTAAATAGGTTGTTGGTTGAGGGGAATGGTCTAAACTACATTCCAAAACTCTCTAACTAACTTTCCCCTTACCAGCACTGCAAAGCTCAAATCAGCTTACACTAGTTGGCACATCCTGACAAATGAATCACGCAACTCTATTAAGAGCGGAATTATTTTTATCTTTGAGTCCTGAAATGTAGGGTAGCATAGTATTGGATAGGGAGGGAAATGGTTGTAGTTACAGCAGTAACCCAGCTCCCACTGCAGAACTGGGCCTGTCTCCTTAGGTGTTATGATGTGTTTCATTAGCAGTTTTCTCTTGTGCACTAGGTTTGATCTCACACATCCAAAAAAGGTGTTACTTTTATTATGCTGAGGGGCAGGGAAGATGGAATGAAAGGACAGAACTTCTCGCTGCCTCCTTTGCTCTTTTGCAGTAGTGAAATGCCTGGCTGTCCTTCTTTTGCTGTGCTTTTCAGCTGTTTCCTTTCTCTTTATTAGTCGCTTATGGGTCATACAGGCTTCTGTGTTCCATAGCTATAGACTCCTTCAGAAGAGGGTTTTATTGAGTGAATTCCCTCCAAAATCAAACTTGTCTATCTATCTGTCTATCTCAGTTGTTTAAACTAAAGTTTTCTAGCCACCTTTGTCTTGCATCCAATAAAAAGTGCATGGATGTGATGCCTCCTCTTTAGGCTTCCCTTTATTGATGCCGTGAGAATCACTGTGTTATCAGAGGTAGAAGCTGAGCCCTCATGAACTGAATCCAGCTGGACAACTGGACCAGTATCAGAGCTTGGGTATGTATCAACAGGAATTACCTCTCCTAATTACTCTCTAATTTTAGTATACAGAAAATAAGGTGTCTTCTGTTGGTTGTTAAATCCTTCCCTCCTTCAAGCTGTCTACAATGCAGTGACTAAGCTTCTACTATTCCGCATTTAAATGCAGTGTTATTGCTGTAAATGCTGGCTGATTACTCACCTTTGTGGTGAAGGAAGAGAGCAGCTTTGAGCATTTTTTTTTCTAGCGTGGTAGGATTCTGTGATTTGACACACAGGGAAGAACAAACATATCGGAAATACTTTTTTGTTTTTCTTTTGCTCCCTGTTCAACCTAGTGCTTTGCTGTAGTATGTATAACGCTAAGATGTTTGTGTATCAATTTAAAATGACAAGGTGCCCCTGAATACCCAAATTCTGCAAGTTTGGTGGCTACAGCCTCTTTACTCGTAGTGTCAAAGATCTTAGCTCATTGATACCAGAGAAACTTTCCAGCCAACAGTGGCGTTTCCTAGATGTGAGATCAGCGCTGTTCCTCCATCATTCTTTGTGCTTTAGTGAATCTGCATTGTGCTTGATGTTTGCTTAGAAAAGAGCTGAACATTCCAGCTGTGGGCCTCGTTTACAGGAAGGTAGATGTTGCTCCACAATATTTAAGAAAAGACTGGAGACAAAACCCAAATTACAGACACCTAAACTTTCTGTGGGTTCCTAAACAATCCTCCTGTATCTAGCGTTTCATGACTGAAAGGTCCGGAGACACAAGTGCTTGTTGAGTTTAGTATTTGTTGAAATGGTTAATACATCAACAGTTCTTGATGCTAAATATTGCTGTAATACTTTCAACACTATATGTACATGAGCAATCAAAGTACTAAGAAAGTTAAACATTATGTTCCACATGGTGGAACGTGTGCTCTGAAGGGACTTTGGCTGCGGCAAGGATATAAATGGGGTATGGTCTACTTTCTTCAGAAAAAAGCATATAATCTGATAAGGAACCGAAAAAGGCACAGCACTATCACTTCACAGGGGATTTTTTTAAGCTCATTGTTTTTATCCTTAAGTTCTAAAACCCTAAATAATTGTCCAAATATACAAAGCTCAATAAACCACCAGCAACGCATACTGTAAATTCAAAACACATTTTTTTTTTTTTAAGCAACAAAAGGACAGATGGATCCTCTCCAGTGATCAGAGCTTCTTCAAGACAGCCCTCCACAAAGGGCTGCCTGCAAAAAGGGTTGATTTCAAATGCCAAAGACCAACTTTTTTGATGTCATTGGCTGCAGTTCTTGACCTTCTCATGGTATGCCTTACCCTCTGTCTCTCTATTAGCTAATCCTTTACCTTTTAGTATTCCGAGCCCCACCCAGAGGTCTCTACAAACCACTGTGGTACCCTGCGTCAGTTCCAGGTATCTTTTGGTTAGGTCAGTGTGTCACTTTGCAAAGATCCAGATGCTTCTCTTAGTGGATGACGAAGAGTTCCTTGGCAGGCTTGGGAAATACTGTTTACTTGCTAACAGGAGGAGCCGGAGGCTGCTCAAGATGCCTGGTGATCTCTGAGACTTGCTGTGGAGTAGTTCAAGATCAGTAGCTTACAATCAGCAATTTGATGCCAAAGTGCAACTTTCCTTTAAATCCACCTGACTCTACTGTTTCAAGAGTTCTACATTTGCCATCAGCACAGACCCGAATCTAGTCTGAATTTCAATGAAAACTATTGCTTTTATTGCCAAGAAATACAATGCAATATGCACTCATTCTCCTTTCTCCTAGTATTGGATGAATGCTGCCAAACTATCCAATTTTTTTTTGGAAGGGGCCATTTCCTTCCTTTAAGAATCACTTTTTTCCTTCTTTTATTTTTCTTTCTTTTATTTTCTTTTTTTTTTTTTTGTCTCCTTCCATGCAAACTGGTTCTTTGTTGAACCTAACTGCACTATCTGTTCTCCAGCCCACCCCTGCTGCCAGCAAGATGGAGCTAGTGGCCAAACACGTTAAGCCATCCCCTGCTTTTTCCAGTCAGGTGGATTTTTAGATCCCCTGTTTAATTCAAGGGTTGGAAAATTACCATGAACGTTAGGGTTGGAACAAAAACAAAAATACACATGCTTCTCCTTTGTTTGTCTTGTCTTCCACTCTCACATTAGCCACCCCGCGGTTTTAATTCACCAGGACATAGCCACTGTGCTGGGGATCTACAGTCTCCATCATTTCGCAGTCAAAGAGTCCAGGCAATTCTGAGAGGGTTAATGCATCATAGTTTGACTGAGACTCACAAGATGCTGAGCTGCTCTGGCTGTCAGGCAATGCTACGCTGCTCTGTTGTGCTGGGTCCATGGAATACTGGCACTGGTTTGGGTAGTCTGGCTCAGAAGGGGTGACAACAGGCAATTCACAAGTTTGATAGGAATATTGTAAGGACTGTGGTGGCTGCTGCACCGGAATTGGCGATGACAACCGTGATGAGCTGGTGATCTGGGAGGGTGGCAGTGGCTCCAGCTGTACCTTCTGGTAATGACTGAGGAAGGGGTCGTATTGCATTTGTTCTGAGGAAGGCTCCATCACAGGGCTTAGAGGCTGCTGCAAGCTGAACTGCGTTGATTGCTGCTGCTGCTGCTGTTGCTGCTGCTGCTGCTCCTCCTGGCATGACAGCGGCAGTTGACTTGACCTTGGGTACGAGCTCTCGGCTATTTGCATCTGGTTAAAATAGGCTTGCAGCTGGGACTGCTTCTGGAGAAAGAGTCGCTTCTGATGCAGCCTGAATCAAGAACATAAACAGCAATTATTTTCATTTTTTTAAGTGTTAAGGCAGTAGCGCGAGTCCTGCATGCCAGTCACTCAGGCAGTTCTAGCAGGAAAGGACAGAATTTTAATTTCCAGGGACTCCTTGTTTACTTATTAAAACTTGCACCAAACCAGCATATTTGTCTTTCAGCAAATGTGCAGAGGCAGAGTTTGCAGGCCTCTTTTTGATAACACCTTTTTAATCAACTAGTGAGCTCTTCCCGTGCAATTAAGTTAACCCTGTGCATTGCTTAATTTTGTTTACTACACACAAGATGCACTGTGTTTGTATTTTAAACTTGCTATTTGCTGCTCTGTATAACCTAGAAACTGAAGACTTGAGTATCTCTAGCTACCAACAGGAGTGAACAAAGTCTTCCTCCTTGCATATTGCTTTTCTCTGAACTGCACTTCTCCTTGTGAGCTTCTATGAAAATCTGTGTTTTTGACATTTTACAAACAGGAAGAATTTACAACACAATGCCGGGTTACATAGCTACCTTTGACAAATTCCTGCGATACAACAAAAAGGAGGTCTCCAGCCAGCCAATTCCCAGGGCATGCAGAAATAGGAAACCTACTACTGACGCATGCCTACAGCATTCAGAAAAGGAATCTATTGTTTCCCTGCTTACATACTAAGGTAGCTTATTTCTCTACAAGACACCTTTTTTTTTTTTTTTTTTTTGAAGTCAAGAAGTGTACTAAGCTTCTCTGATTATCTGATACTGTCAACTGAGTTTTTGATTAGAATTAATCAACTCTACAGTTGCCAGGAGTGGCCATAAACTGAGAAGTAATTCCAGATTGCATGCTTTCTTGAAATCAAGTAGTATTTCCATACCTCTCTGCTCAATCATTCTGTTCTACTGACATGTAGCTGGGTTATTTTCCTTTCTCTCATTGTGATCCTTTTGCAAAACTCAGGGACAGTAATTACCTTTAGTAGCTAACTTGCTTGTTTTATGATTACCAAATGATGAGATTGGTCTTGCAGCCTTTTAGCTTGGCAAGTAAAATTACAGTAAGGAAAAATAACTGAAGGGAGTGAATAGATTTGAAGCACCCTTTTATAATTCTCTGTATTAGAGCAGTCACGATTCTTTCAGAGGAGCATCACTTATAGACTGATGGATCCTTTAATGATCAGAAATACTTGACTTACTGTTTTCTTTACAGTAAAGTTATTGGGACATGGGAATGAGACAGGAAATACCTAAATGACTGTGGGGCTTCCAAGCAGGGAGAAAGACATGATCCACGTTCTGACTTACCATAAATACTGCAATACGTAGTACAGAAACAGGGTGGGGGAGTGAGTACAATGCTATAAGCAGTAGGGTAGTCTCCTCCAATGCTTCTATATGCCCATTATCGCTAAGTGAAGCATGCAGGCGTTTGCAGTCTGCATGCACCCTGGCAGTGTTGGCTGATAAAGAGCTCAGGGCACAGCAATTTGTAAACACATGGCAGGACTGTTGTCCCTCCTTTAAAAGTACTGTGTCCTTAGAGATTTTAAAATGAAGTCTTCTCTCTCAAAGAATTCCTAAACAGACAACAATTGTCGCTGTTCTTTCATTACTCGTGGGAGTAAGAACAAATAATTTATCTGCTTGTTTTGAAAGCTTCTCACCTGTGCTCCTGTAACTGCTGTTCCAAACTCCGGGGTAGTTCTTTGCAGTACAGCTGGCAAGTATTCTGAACTTTTGATAGCAGGGTGGGTTTCTGCAAGAAAACCAGAAGTTCTGTTTTAAATTGTACTGGTTTTAATGCATCAGACCAGAAAGCAAGTGAACTCCCATAAAAGATGATTGTCTGCCCTTATGACAGTTTAAGTGCCCACCTCCATTTTCAGAAGCTGTCATTATAGCTACTATCCAAAACCATAATCACTACCACTTATTGGTTTCTAACTCTTAGATAAAGAATATCTCTGCATGATAGCTTGTATCATCAAAACCCATAGAAAGATTTCTTCCTAAGCGAAAGAGAAGCTGCAAGCTGGAAAAAAGTTTGCTTTGTTTAAACTGAGGCCATGTGAAAATTGATTTAAAAAAAAAAAAAGTGTGGGGGGGAAACAGTAAACCCCAGGGGGTCAGAATTAGGGCAGATGCTTCTCAGATTCTGATGTGTGCCCTTTATGGGGTGCAACACAAATGACAGGTATTCACTAGCACTTACTTCAAATTGTTTTAATAACCCTGTACAGTAACAGGCTGAGGAGGAAAACAGCAGCAATATAGTATGCTTTTTGCATAATCAGGGTTAGCGTCTGATGAAAGAAAAATTTCAATTTCAGCTGTTGTCTGCTAATTTAGCTTTTGACCAGGTAACATAACAAGATCCAAAGGGCCAGTCTGTTGTGTAGTAACAGTGCCTGGTTCAGTTCAGTGGCAGGGAGACATGGTACCTGGAGCCTGTGTTGCAAGTACTGTGTTTCTAAGCTCTGCCGTCTGGATAACAATGGGGGATGTGCACCATTAGGGAATACAGATGTAGCCTCCTGCTGCTGAGAGGCTTCTTCCTGCAGAGAGAAGAGGAAAAAGTTTCAGCCCCAGAAAAGGCTTACTTTTCTGCTTCAACCCTTCACATATTTCCGCTGATAGGGGTTCCACAGTTACCACATGGACTGGGTCTCTGGTGTCACTCACCACTTTCACTGCATGGTTAGGAGTCTAAACTACGAAGCTTGGAACTCTCTGGGCTGTGAAATGCCTAGGGTTTACATCTCTAACTGAAATGAGGCAGGGAATATATTTCTGACTGGCCAAACTCTGAATGTGCTTTAGTGCAGCCTCCCTGTCACAGCCTCAAAACTGAAGGCAAAAACCTTTCAGTAGTGGCCAAGAGGATACGCACAGAGTAGGTATCTCTATCAGGTAGGAGAATGCTGACACAGGAAGGGAGCAAATTGTTGTCACAACTTTGTGGCTGTCAGCACTGAAGTTTTCCAGTAGTTAGAAAGTAAGGGAGCTGGAGCTTTAAGGACAGCAGGCTTCATCTGGAACATCAGATGCTTCCACTGCCTGCTTATTTCTTAGCCGCTTTATTCCTAAACTCTAAGAGAAACTAACTATTCATGTTTCCCATGACCTGTTCCATTTCAAACAAGAGCTAGGGAATTGGTAGAAGTTTGATTAATGCAGTGAAAGGCTAAATAGCTAACTGTTGTATTATCACGCCACTTTTGCACTTCTTGCTATATGACAGTTAGACCAGACCAGCTCCACCACTGAAAGATGTTAGTTAGGCTTTGTGGAATCTAAAATATCCTTCAGACTAAAAGTAGGCATAAAATCCTGGATTCAGAAAGATAATTAGGCCATCTCACTGACACTATAACGATGGTAAAGGCTAACGTTGGAAATGCCCATTCTCTCTTCTGCAGGAGACAGAATGGGAGAGAAGGGAGTTTTATCTGTAAATTAGCTTTTCTCAGCTCCTGCACCCCTTATCCTCTCCTTATCTGGCCCAAAGCATTAGTTCCTCAAAGACAGAGCTTGTTTATTTCTGGTTTAAGTACCTGAGGGGGACTGTTAACGAGGTCCTGCAACTGGGTGGCAGCTGATGTCAAGCCAGGCTCTTCTTCTGATCCCATCTGTTCATACAGCAACTGGACTTTGTTCAGCTCCAGGATTCCTTTGGTTCGTGCCAGATTCTGAAGGTGCTGTCTAAATGCTACAATTCCTGGAGAAGAGTCAAGTAAAACTCTTGTCAGAAAATCAGCTAATTCATCTCTGGTTAGCACAGCAATCTGAGATCAGCTGAGTCACAGCCCCACCTTGACTGTTCTGTGAATAAAGTACATTTAGTACCGTGTCTAGGTATAATGTGTCATGACAGCGGTTATAATTACCTTGTGTGAGGGATGTGTCAGAAGCTCTACGCCCCTCTCGGAAACTGACAGGAGAACGGTTGTGGGTCTCTCGTTTTTGGGAGGTGAGGGCCTGCATGGCTGGATTGGCAGGTCTCAGGCCTATGAAAGGTGGTGTCATTCTGGGTGCTGGTTGGTTAGTTAGCACTATTTCTTTCAAGGAAGGGGTGTCTTCCAGGAAGTTAATATCTCTCTGAAGGGATCCCATCTCATACTCTGAATCAATGCTGCCCAGAGATGAATTTTCATCCAATGAGTAGACTTTTCCTTTGACAAAAAACAAAAGCCAGAATAAAAGGAAAATGCAGCAGTAATTTAGCAAAGCAAAGGAAGTGCCACAGGCTTAAACTATTCCTGCCAACAGTGTCTCCAGTGATTATTTTGGAGGAAATGAAACAAAAAGCAAGTTTCAAAAACAAAGTAATTGTAATTTAACACTTGCAGTGCTGGAATGGGGATTAGCTACTGGTTTTTACACTATATCAAGGGTAAGACACTATGCAAATAATGTTCACTGGCTTGTTTGGAGAGCATTCAGTGCTTTTTGTGGAGGACACTGATAGGTCTGTAGCCTAAGCCAAAAGGGTTGGTCATCTTGATAGTTCTGGAATAGCAGAATCTAGAGGTTTGTGTTTCCCCTTGCCCTCCTCCCCCAGCACCTCTTTAGGGGACAAAGTATTTGGGAGCACTTAATTATGCCAATAAGAATAGGCCACCTTGCCAGACTTCACATGTTGCTATTGGATTAGTTGGTGTTGTACAAGACTGTAGCCAGCTGTGAATTTGCTGCTTTAGTTTATACTGTCTGTACAGCAGGGTTGGGGGAGCGGGGGGGTTGGCCTTTATAGCAAATGCCAAGAAATAGAAACAAGAAGCTCTTTCTTGTGCTAGTCCTCACATTTAAAGTCTAGTGTTTTTCCTCCTTAAGTGAGTGCTGAAAGCAGGAACTGGGCTCTGAGATGCCTCTGCTAACTTCTGTACCTGTGCCTGGCACCATCACCAGCTGGTTGGTAACTTCTGCCAGAGTGTGACGTCTCTTCCCACAGCGAGTTGCTTGGAGGGCTGCAAATGCCTGTGCAGGGTCATCTTCTGACTCGCCTTCTGTCTCTATTCCTTCATCAATCGAAGTTTCCATCATGCTGGTAGGCAGTGACTGGCATCCTTTCCTAATCACCACAGGAGGTACAGGATCTAGCAGGCAGCCATTTACCTAAATGCCACAAGGAGAAGACAGACAGCTTTTAGTTACTGGCACACAGCACTTCCCTGGAGTGTAAGAAATCTCTGCCTGTTGTACAGGCTGAAGGCAACCTGGATTCTTCAAATGTGTGAACTTCCCAATGATCTACTGAGTTAAGTACGGCTTCTTAAGAACTGTAGATGACAAACAAATCCCTCTGGGTGAAATCACCACTGACATTCTTTTAGTACTCAAGTCCCTAAATCTGAATACTCTTATTTCCACAGTATTGTGTTCTCCAGAGTTTTTTTGGAAAGTCGTTAAAAACCTTTGCCAGCTTAGTAATATTGTACATGCTATAAATATTTATATTTGTGACTGTTTCCCTTTACTATACTTACCATGTTTGTTTATCACACTCAAATAAGCAATATGAAAAAATAATCTTGTCATCTTTAATTCTGCAGTGTTCTTACAGAGCTGCAGAGATGTGTTTAACAACAGCACAAAAAATGCACCCTTTCCAGCAAATCCACTTGATTTATACTGCTCATCTGCTAGCCTGGAGAGGCTGTGCAATCCCCATCCTTGCAGACTTTCACAGCTCAACTCAGTAAGGCTCTGAGCAACCGCATCCAGCTTTGAAGTTAGCCCTGCTTTTGGCAGGAGGCTGCACTATGTGAATGCTAGAGGTGCCTTTCCAACCTAAATATTCCTAGGAGTCTATATTTATCTTCATTCAGTCTTTATACTACCAATCAGTTTGTCCTGAATCCTTCTACGTCTTCTCCATATGCAACTAAATGATTTTGGTGGACCATAGTCTGCATGTCATACAGTAGTAGGAGAGGTTGGGGATGGTGTAGGTGATGTAGAGAGCCAGTATTCACATGGGCAGGCAGCTCTCTACAGTTTACTGTAGCACATGGATTAGAGCTTGGAAGTCTTTTGCAGGCACCTTCTATAATACTTAGCTACTGAAATATTCCCAGGGCAATTGTGATTTGATGCCTCACAGCAGTCACCATTTGTTCATTTACTCACCTGAACTGCACCTAGAAAAGCAAAAAACTCGAAGGGGGTGGTGGTGGGGGAATGCAAAATAAAATTTGTAATGTTAAGTTCCAAATTTCTCTTAACTGCTTTTTGCTTTCCAGTTGTAAGGGACCACGCAGGAGTTACTTAAAACAATGATGGAAATGGGGCCACACTCTTAGTGTCAGTAACTAACCAATAAATGAGGTATAAAACCTTCAGAATGGCAAGCATGAAATCAAACCCCTGGCTGGCAGCAGGCAAAATATAACATGCTAAAATTAAAGTCATAACGGTGTGATATGAGAGAGAATAACAAAGATTTTATGTGAATAATTTGCTTCATTGATGCAGTTCTTTAAACAATTTCCCCTTCCTCACAAAAGCTCCTGCGTGGATAAATCCATACTGCCAGCTCCCATGTATTTGACTTACTGCTTGCTATCCTGCAAAGTGTTGTCACAGACCTCAAAGTTGGATGGCAAAAGGTATCAGGCTGTAGCTCCCTTCAGAGTTAAACTGTAACCATACATTTGTAAGGCTGTGGAGCCGTCACATCCTATTAGTTGAGTTGAGTTAAGTCTGTTAACTGTGGAGGTGTGGGAAGCCTACACAAAGTCTTCACCTGATTACAGGAAACAAAACTCATTAGATGGGACTGCAATTTTACATGGTCTCCAGAGAAGATCTGACAGGCATTCCTAGTTACAGAAACGGCCTAGCTGAGATAAGCTACATCCCATTTGAGATGCTGCAGTTCTAATTTTTTTTGATAGCCTGGAGGTCCTACAGGCTATTTACCATTCAACTAAAAATTAATAAAAATGTCATTCTTTTAGCTGACTTACTATGAAATTGGTGGAGATAAGCACTTTAAGTGTATGGTATTTTAATAGCTTTAGGTGGCAATGGAAGCTTATGGTTAAGGATTCATTATACTTTCTTGTTCTCGTTTGTCTGAAATTTTGGATGAGTACCTAGCTGAGTAGGTTACTCTATATTTCAGCACAAACAGCATGCTTGGGAATTTAGAGATGAATCCCATCAACAGTTTTAAGGATTAAAAGCAGCATACATGAAAAGATGTAAAGACACTATGGGTGTATATATATTAATGTTTGGTAGCAGAAGCTATACATGAGGAGTAGTCTTCAGGCTTTTTAAAAATATATTTGAGAAGAAGGAGAAAAAAACCTTCAGTAGGTTGATTTTCTTTTACAAATGACAGTGTGGAATGATTGGAATGTAAGCAAAGAACCATAAGAGGCAGATTAGCAATCAGAAAAAAGACACAGCTGTCAAAAGTTATGTGCAAGAGAGAAAAGGCAGAAAAGGGAATATGGAATACCTAAAAGTCTCACGTTCAAAGAACACTTAAATTTGGGGAAATAGGTACACTGTGTTTTGTCCAGCTAGTACAAGAAATGTTCAGATCACATGTTTATACTAGAGGTCTTTGCATCTGAGTTGCCATCTATCCTGAGAGGTTACCCAGGAACCAGAGCTTGCAGTAGGTCAGAATTTTGCAGACAACAGATGCTTAAGAGGAAGTGCTTGGGAACAGGATGAGAATATTGGGCCTTAGAAGAAAAGGCTACTGAAAACAGAGAGAAGCATTCGGATTTTCCAGCTCAGCTACCTACAAGTGTCTAGACACATGAAGCATGAACCACTGAGGTCTGTGAAGTGACATTACTTTAGTGGCCCCAACTCCCTAGTGCTTCGTGCTAGGATGATGTACTAACCCAACCCGGCAGCAAAGGAACTGATCTCCTGTTAATTACTGAAAAGCTACACGTTCTACACTAGCAGTGCTTTTGCTAGGCAGTAACTTAAAGGGCAACAATCATTTTTAGTCTTACTGAAATTCAACAAAACAGTAGGCCAATTTTAAGCTGTACCTTTGGTGTCTCAACTCTTTCCTCTTCCATAAATGCTGTCTCTGCCTGGCAGTTGGATGGAGGGAATGAAAAGGCTTCGGCACCTGAAGCTGGGGGCAGGCCTGGAGACCGGAGCAGTCTTGCATTTTGTGAACGCAAGTTCACTGAGGGCACCACAGCTTGGGCCTAAAAGAGATTAAAGAACTCAAAAAACTAAACAGGTTTAGGTATAAAATAAGGAACAATAAAACAACATACAGACTCACAAATTAAAAATAAACAATACCCAATCCGTCTCCACAGCAGGAGCAGTCTAAGATTTTTTTCCTCATTCTTAATGCATTGCATTCTTAGTCTTTAGACTTAAAAATAATAAAAAAAAAAGAAAAAGAAAAGAGATGTCTTATTAAGTCTTCCTAACTACTTATTGAAGTTGAGCACTTACTAACAGTAAAGAGAGGCAAAGAAAGTGGGACCCTGCAGTGCCCTCCCACTTTTGACCTGCTACAGTTCCTTTCTACCCGGAGTACAAAACCCTTAATATTACAATTGAGGCATAGGGCTGGTTTACATGATTTTTCTAACATGCACTGACTCCTGTAGAACAAACCATGAGAAAGAATAGAGCAGGCTAGCTCTGAGGTAAGATATTTCAATAGAGAGCACTACTGAAGAGAAAGGCGTGCCTCGGTGAAGGCAACCATGGCAAAACTAGGAAATTAAGATTAACAATCATGTGAAAACCATTCTTTTCCTGAAGTGCAGGATCCACACAACTTGTCTGTCCCAAAGAAAACAAGCAGCGTTATACAGGAGACTGTGGTGCCACCATGTGTGAAAATGAATTATCTTGTTACTCAAGAGGGTACAGTCCTGAGCCAAAAGCAGGTAACGTGGCTAGAAAGTACACGAAAGTTGAATTTAGTTCATGAAAGAACCATCTTCTGTGAGGTTTTTCTCTTCCTCCTTGCTCATCTGTCTCCACCTGCTTACGATACATCTTCTATAGTCAACGATCTGCTTTGGAATACTGTCTCTTTCTCTCACTACAATTACTATCTGAAAAAATCACTGATTTTAATCTTTGTCAGCCATATTGTTCCTGGACTTATGTTTATAGCTGGTGCAGTTTGGCTTTCATTTCAACAGAATCCAAAACCAAGTAATGTCTTGCTGCCTCGGGCAAAAATGCAGCAGCGTGGTTTTGTTTTCTCCTGGAAGCAGAGAAACAAAAGAATTCTGACAGCATTTGAACACTTGTTATATACCGCAGCAACACGGTACCTAAAAGGCTGTGAACTTGAGCAAGTATTTGCTTGAGACCATTATAGTCTGAGTCGTCTTAGGCCAAGTCTTTTGAAGAGGTCAAGTCTTTCATGTTTCCAGTTATGCATTAATAGAAATCAAAAGCTGTACAATGTCTGCATATCTTAATGAAACAGAGGAACATGTAAAAAATCTGAGAATTATTGGAATAAGACATGATAAAC
Source organism: Apteryx mantelli (assembly GCF_036417845.1). NCBI lineage: Eukaryota > Metazoa > Chordata > Aves > Apterygiformes > Apterygidae > Apteryx > Apteryx mantelli. The sequence goes on from NC_090000.1 coordinate 2,828,476, forward strand.
TGTATATGACTTTTTTTTGTGAAAGAAGTCACCAGGGAAGAAACAGAATAGCCTTAGAGCCTCTATCAGTCAGTATAATTACTAAGTGGACAGTCTTCCGCAATGGACAGGCTGGCACCAGGTCTAGGGAGCACCCTAAATTACTCTTGATAAAATACACGTGACCTCTTTAAGACTTAAATCAATTAGTTAGTTGTCACATTGGCTGTGTGGTCTATGTCTGGTCTACAGAGGCTTTCCAGCTGTGCTGTGAAACCTCCTGTGAAATCAGATTCTTGCTGGGTCACAGGAGGAAAAAGTGGTACCAGCCTTAGCAGAGATGACATTATTTAGAAACAAAGTCTTGAGCCACCAAGAATCTCATGGCAATGATATGAATATCTGGTACTTAGATATCATAATGAATGGGCATATTAACCTGACAGATCAATACTAATGTTTTCTCTTTGGTATCCCTTTACTGTTCTTTGCCATGCTTCATTTCAAGGGAGAGAGAAGGCATAGCTGGAGAACAGCAGAGGAGAAAGTAATTTTATTTTCAGCAGATCCCTTTAGAGTGCATATGTTCAATAACACTGAGTAAAGCCTGCATGTGTTTAGCCCCCATGCTAGCACAGCTCCCCATAAATTCAACAGCTTCTTTGTTGATCACATTTAAAACATTCCAAGCGTTGCACAGTCTCCAAGCCAGAAAACTTACATTTCTCCAACAGTTTACCCAATGACTTCCCAGCAAAAGGTTACAATTTCTCAAAAATGGAAGTGTTCCACCTAGAAGCCCAGGAGCACCATTTTTTCTTTAACTGTATTTTCAGATTAACACCTCCCAAAAAGACAGACCAGGAATGCTAAGCATGAAACAAAAAGTAGAGAGGAAACAAACCAGGAGTTAAGGCTGAACCACCCAGCTACCCATTAAGGCCAAAGCCATTGTTTGCATTTGGGGCTTCAGAATGCAGTCAACTTCCTTTCCTTATTTAAAGCTTACCCAGTCCCCTCCAATAACAAACACCATTTTGGGGTGGAGGGTGGGGGGAGAAGGGGCCAGTATGCCAGCAGCCGTGGTAGGATGCGTGCTAGACAACTGATTTGTCATCAGATCGTTCTGACAGAAGACAAATGCGAGTCTTTCCAAAACAATGCTAGAAGTCAACAGACTACAGAAATCAGAAAATACCAATAGATTCTAAGTGAACCTATCTAGACACACCATTCCAGAAGAGAAAAATGTCTTGTGCAGTCCTAAGCCCACCTCTGCTAGGAATGAGATGTTACCTTGGCTACTGTCTGCTCAGCAATGGTGCTTGGCCGACGCTGACGCGCATCAAGTCTCTGCTCCACAGGGAAGCTACTCCGATGTGATTTGAGCCTCTCCACCAATAAGTAATAGATCGCAGCAAAGTGGTTATAACTCTTGTTCTGCAGAGACTGAAAGAGAGAAGCACAAGAGATCGAGTGTAGCCAAAGGTGTGCACCTTTTATATACTACGAAATTAGGAAGACAAAAGAATTGCCTTTTAGAAGAAAAACAAATTTTTAAGAGGCAATCGGACCTTCATGTCATCGTGAAGTCAGAAAGTTTCATACCAGAAGTGCCAGGCAAAGAAGGCACCAGCCTTAGTTTAGGGGCCCCTGTAAGTGGCAGGAGCTTGCTATGTTCCAGGCTGCAGCAGCACGTGTAGCTAACATTCAGGTGCTATTCTGAGCCCTCAAAGATTTGAACCTGTAGAAGGGACCGAGCTCCAGGACTTCCTGAATAGATAGGCCATTCCAAATCACTAGAAGCAATGGGGAACTGAGCCCCTGTAAAGCAGAGACACTAGCCTTTTCTGGCAGGAAGTATTCAAACTGCAGCCTCCACAATGGCTAAAAATAGCGACCATTCTAAAGGAAATGATTGTGTTAACTCCATAGGGAGTCTTTTAGCATTTACGTTTGGTAAGAAGTATGATTTGGGATTGGAGGGAGACAGTCAATTGCTTACTGCTTTTATGTTCCTTTTTGAACTTCATATTCCACCCTCTCAGAAGCTCAAAGTGAATTTACTTTCCCTTCTGCTTCCCTTCCTCTCTCTCCATTTGACAAGTAATGATTTATCCATCCCCACCCAGGGAATCTAATAGTGTGGAAGCCAACATGGCTCCTTGATTTTAATTCTCTGCTTAAGAATCAACTTAGCTAGCAAACAAATCCCTAGAAATGACCATTTGTAAGCAGCAGCAAGTATCAGCATCCTGACAGAAAGTACTATAGGGCTACCATTTTTTAAGTAGTGCACACTATATTTTTATGTGCCCTCTAGTCTAATGCAATTGAAACATCAAATATTTTGAAATGTGTGCTGGTTTAAATGAAAGCGAATAGTTAATTACAGTAAAAGACCAATAATCGTGTCCTGTGGGCCCTGGGATATATGACCATAACACATTATTCTTTCCCATGGCTTCTAATTTGGATTCTTGACGCAGAGGAGTATCATTTCCCTCACAGTGCTGCCTTTTCAATGGACACGTTTTACTCTGAAGGGCAAGGGATGCCTTAGACTGGAATAGCTGGGTGCGTCCAGCAAGGAATAAGGCACACTGGTGAAGCTCTCTGTGGGAACATTGCACAATGCTTGCCTGCTGTTTGCATAACACAGACACCTTCCCCCTGCTAGAGATGATCTTTAGGAAACATCTTGGAGGGATGTCTCTCCTCTTCCTGACCGGTCTACTGGCACAGATTGAGGCATAAAAAGGACAGAACAACTACAAAATGCCTACATGGGAAGCAGGAGCATAGCTGCTTTGCCCTTGCTAGGGTCTGACCTTATGAAATAGCCTACCAGCTTTGGTTGTTTTTTTTTTCCCTAGCTCTTGAAATAAAGAATGTTGCAAGGAACTCACATAATAATTCACAGTAATAAAACAAGAAAGTGAGTCTCCCCCGGGGATAAATATCGGTGTACATCTGTTTTACCTCAATAGTTTTCTGTTGGTCTATTCCAAGGCTGTGCATTAGCCGCAAAACTTGCTCATTATACTCTCCAATGGAAGGCTCATTCTCCTGTCCTGGTGGGTAAAGAATGGGTCTCTGTGCAGGAACTTCTATAAGCATCCACTTGTGCTCCTTAATCTGAGCAATAGTTAACCTTTTGGATGGGTCTAGGACCAACATTCTTCTAATCAGGTGTTCGCACTCTGTTGGGAAAAAATAAGGTAAGTTACCAACCTGCTTGCTAAGTGCTACTTGCATATGTTCACCTGACACCTACCAATACAGAGCACAACAACAGGAAACTGGCTTGCTTCTACCTAATTTTGGTGCTAAATACATTTCCTGAAAGCTAAAACAATCTTTCAAAACAAGACTAGAAGTCACAATAAGAGGAGAAAAAAATCAACTTCTTTAAATATATGGTATGGCTAATAGTGCCATTACTTCCACACAGCTCCCACACAAGGGTAACAGGTAATACTTGATACCTCTTTAAGGCCACTTGAGCTGTTTTAAGAACTAATGAAGCTTCAAAACACCTCTGTGAAGTGAGGGGGGGAGTAATTAGCATCCTTCTCCAACACAGTTTGACCCCTGCGGTCACAAAAACAATTAAAAATGATGCCTCCTTGGGCTGTGAATAGTAGCCAGTGACTAAGACTGCAGGTTTACGTGTTTCAAATCCAGAACCAAGGCACACTCGGTAGCTTTAGCTGCCTGAATGATTCTGAACACACCTAGCCATTGCTGCTCTCTGACCGCTGCATGTTGGACAGGGTAAAAATATCATATTTTTCTTAAGATCTCGGTTGGATTTTGGAAGATGAGAAGCAAGAGATGAACATGCAGTTTTTATAGGGGAGAAAGTCAATGCAAGTTACTTTAAGGGGGCTTGTCAATATGCCCTGCATTCCTAGCTGACCATGATGTGGCTACAGTACAGTTGTAATGAATCAGTCCGTTCAGGTAGTTATGACAGAGATTTCTGGCTATTTATTCCTGTTTATCTCATTTGGATTTCACTGTTTTGCTAGGAGACACACCCATCCCCACTCCCTGCAACACCATGTGATCAGCAAGAAGCGCAGCAAAGCTGGAAGTGAAACGGCAGATCTACACTGCAGTCAGGGCAGTGACTGCAACTTGCACAAAGGTACCTGGATCTAGCTTGGATACCTATGTCATCAAAGTCACAAAAACACCACGCAGCTCAGCACAGGCTGCAAAATGTGCTCAGGAAGCTGAGGGGTTGCTCAGCTCCACTCTGTGATACCATAATTGCACTGCTAAAAGCAACCAAATGCTGAGCTAACTAGCTCTGCTATAGCTATGCTGCTGTGGCTATTTTCAGAGGCGGTGTTCAGGAGTACATACGACCAGAAAGAAAAAGGGGAGGACCAGAATGTTTTGCAGTGCAGAACCCTCAACAACAGGGCAGAAAAAAAGATTATTTAAGAGAACTAAAAATAAGCATAGAAAATAGTCTACTGAAAAGGTGTTTGATTCAGGAAGATTGTTTCTAAGTAATCCAAGTTTAGAGACCTGTTAATACAGGAAACCTGAAGTACAGCATAAAACCCCGTGCAAAAATGGCCCCATTTGTTCTTGTCTGAACAGGCATGAGGGAGAGTGAAACCCAACAGATGGGGCAATTAAGCGAGGGAGATATCTGATAGTCTCTCAGTGGCGTGTGGGAGTGCCAGAATATGACTATGAGAATCTGGCATATGAATTAGTTGCGCACTTTTTTGCTTTTGTTTAGCAGACGCTGTCAAAAAACAGGAAACACCCAATCCACAACATAAGTATGACAGTGATACTGCTCTCAGCATAATTTTCTTTCCAGATTAAAATGTTTATGGCATTGGAGAATGCAAAATCAATTGCTGCTCAAATATATCTCTCCTGTTGTACCCCCATATTTTTAGTCACAGTAGGACAAGAGATTCTTCAGCTTCCGATTAGAACCTCTCGTTGCCCTTGGCCGCAGCCATGCTGCTGTTTGTAATACACACGCATTGCTGAGGTAGAAATGGGTTGGTTCGCCTAGCAGAAGCAGCCTAGTTGCAAAGGCGTGTGGCTCACCTAGGCTAACTTATTTTGTTTTGTACCAAAATGAAATGGTCTGCCACGCCATAGTCTGCTGGATAGACGCACCGCCCTTTGCTGTCTTTGCAAAAGAGATTATTCTAGACTTTGCTCAAGATTTACCACCCCAAAAATATAGGACACATTATTACCTTCTGACATAAAATAAGGGATCCTGAATCTTCCTTCCAGAACACGTTGCCTCAGTATGGGGAGTGTTGGTCCATCAAAAGGCAATGCTCCACAGACCAAAACATAAAGAACTACACCCATGCTCTGCAAGAAGGAGAATACTCATTTTATCTTTTGAGCCACAAGCAAAGTTCTCTGAGCTTGGCTAGCCAACTCCTGTCACAGAAAAAAATCAAAATTATGTTCTGCAGAAACAGGAAATACACAGAAAAAGGAGTTACATTTCTGAAAATCCCTAAACATTAAGAACACTCAGCTAACCCAAGATGGCTAGGCTTGCAGTACCTTGGGCCAGTAAGCAGGTAAGCTGAAGTGTAATGGGCTAGAGACTCTGGCTGCTAGCAGGAAGCTCCATGCAGGTGACTGAATGATGCCTGAAAAGTGAGCCCCAACTTCAGGTGAGAATTAGAGACATTCTTTATTAATCTGAATGTTCTTCAAACAAAAACAAACCTCAAATAGCAGCCACTCAAAGTAAGAAATTGTAACCTTTTACATTTACCAATTTGCAAAAGCCTGGGGAGGAAGTACACTGGTAGCTTTATGAACAGTGTCAGCTTCAGGGAGACTCCAGCTAGTGATTCTGCACTGCTGTGTGCAGTGCTGAGCACGAGGGATTATGTAAAATGAGCAAAAGGAGACAATCTGGGCAAGAGCTCTCATCCAACTGCCAGAATCATTTTTGAAAGTATGCAAGTTAATTGGCACTGCAAGTGGAAATAGTCTTGCAGTATAGCCAAAAAAAATACAGCGCCACACCAGATGAAATAACCACATCAGACCTTCATGCCATGAGTTGGCATAGATAGCCACAGCACTGGATTTCTCAAGGGAAAAAAAAGTAAGCATTCCACATTCACCTTAAAATTTTGTAAGTACATAGAGATTTTAAAAACTAAGTATATATTTTTAAAAGTCACTTCCTTCCTTAACCTGACAAGAGCTGAACTGTGGATTGCTGCATTCCTTCTGCAAGCTTAGCACTTTCAGCTGACCTACTCTGTAATGAGCTGTTGCAGAAGAAATACAGAATCCTGAACTCATCTGAGAAGGTAAGTGAAGGAGATAACAATTTTATCTTAAATATAAACAGACGTGTGCTTCTCTTTGTGAGATTCACTTCTAACATTCACACAGTGCCTGTGTTACCTGAAACAATGAGTATAGCTGAGGTCTACTGCAGGTTTATTTAGCAATTACAAAAGGTTCAGAAAGGCTGTAGCCTTTTTTTTTTTAATTGGGATAGAGAGAGAGAGAGAGAGAGAGAGAGAGAGAGATTGACATCGATAGATAGACAGACAGACAGACAGGTAGATAGATGAGGAGTGGTTTTTGTTAAAACAATTAGATTATATTATATTAGCAGTTGAAAGATGAATTTCCATGCCAGTGAACTAGGCTCTGACCAAAATGTCAGTGCCTGTGTTGTTATGATATATGCAATATTATCACTGAAAACCTGATGTCAGAGCAAAGACTGCCAAATTGTACTCTATCTCTGGTTGCTTCAGGATATGAATCTGTCATTGTAAGTACCAGAATACTAAAATTAAAACGTATGAGGAATGAAAAGTAGTCTCTGACAATTTGTGAAGGGTGCAGAGAACCTGTTCAGCTCATTTTAGTTCCTTTTTCATTGAATAAGAATTTGGTTGCTTTCTCTGTGCTCTTCCATTAGAGCAGTATGCATGGAGACACATGCATGGATTCAAAAACATGCAGCTGCCTGCAGTAGAAATGCTTGTGGCACAAGCATGGCTGTTCTCAGCTCAGAGAGAAATGCAGTCAGTATCTCTCTTGTGTTTCAGTGGCTCAGAATCCCTTAACCCCATCAAGAGCATACAGGCCTTACAAGTTCAATTCCCACTTAACACAGAAGATGGCTGATGTACTGAAACAGCAAAGTTCATGCATTCAGTCAGGAGAGCTGTTTGAGGAGCTACAGTTTTTCCTCTGGAGGGCTTACGTATACCTACAACATACATTTAATAACCACTTAATTGTTAACTTCAGTTCCACTCTATGTTAGAGTCATTTTATGATGCTTTCAAGAAATAAAGCCAAAAAGAAACAGCTTGTCTGCAGCTTATGAAAACTCAGAGGTGATTTCCTGTGTTCTAATTCCTAAAAGCTGATTTAAATCCAGTTAAATAAAAAGTAACGATACCCAGATATCCAGCTGGGGTCCCTCGTATTGCTGCCCTTCAAAGACTTCTGGGGCTGCATAAGGTGGGCTTCCACACCATGTCGTCAGAGGCTCACCACTTTTATAGAAATTCCCAAAGCCAAAATCTGTTGAGAAATTAAGGAAAAAGTCACTTCAAACTCCAGTTGCATGACAAACTTAATTATATGGAAGGACTGGGCCTGTAAGCTCTCCTTCGTTCATCAAAGGCTCTATCTTTCACCAGTACTCCCACTGAAAGTATTTATTGGGATGCTGCATGTCCTATATTGTTATTTTCATGACAACTGCATAATTACTAAAACCCTCGGCAAAACTTCACAACCTGTAGGAGTTTTCAGTTAACTTCTACCAATTTGCTAAATCTAAGTTTATAAACAGTTATCCCTAGAATTCAACAAACTGGAGATCAGACATACATATGAGCTTATTTACTTGCCAAGAAATATCTGAGATTCAGTACTGGATCTGAGATTTCCTGAGTTTTCTTTGGGTGCTCTCTAGCCCTGAGTACACAACAAATATTGACAACAAAAGCATCAACACGAGATGGGAGGAAGGAGCTCTGCCAAAAGCAACAAGCATGGGAAAACACACAGCCTTCTGCTAGGAAGGAAGCTCTGCTACTGGGATTGTCTACAACCCTTTCAGCCTACAACTGAACACTTACTATTCTACAACTCAGCATTTCTTTAAAATGTTCTTTATGGCTTAACATGGGACCAGATTTGGGAACTTCTGTATTAGTCACAATTCGTAATAATCCAATAGCGAAAAGTGAAGTGACAGTCACTACTGAATAGGGAACATTAAGTCAGATAAAGTCTGAAGCAATTTTTATAGCCTCCTCTGTCGCTTTGCTTCCAGGTTGCATAGCTTTTACTAAAACAAAACATTAACAATGAGGAAGCTGGCTTAGTGGCTGAACTAAAGCTGATTATTTTCAAAAAGCAGAATGCCAAGTGGGCATTACCACTCCCCAGTGTCCGCTCTGTAGCTCTCTTACCTCCCACTCCACCCTTATCAGTGTCTCCAGAGCTCTTCACAGCCCAGACCTTCCAGTTTCTTGTACATCCTGCCATCACTCTCGCTCCCTTTGCTCAGCTTGTACATCATTCGCTGTAGCATTCCCTGCTCTTACTGCCTCCTAATTGTCCTATAGCCGTTTCACAAACCCGTTCTAAATACGCTCCTTGACACTACAGAGTATTAATACTCAAGGTTCTACTTATTCAACAGTCTTTTAATCAAAGACACTGGAGCACTATAGTTGGATACACAATGAATCAAAATCCTGGCTCCACTGAAGCCTAGGGGAGTTTTCTCATGGAATTCAATGAAACCAGCATTGCTCCCCAATGCTTCCGTTATTACCGGTCTGTATTGTTTAATCCCCTATTCCACTCATGCTGCAGACCACGCTCCATGTTCTCTGTGACAACAAATGCTGTTAATGCAAAAAAAAAAAAAAAAAAAAAAAAGTTTTCAAGGTGAAAGATCTGACAAGGGCAAATATTTTTGGCTATAAGACTTTCAAGACTACAGCAAACTGGCTTCAATTCACTATCTGGTCAGCTGTATCTCTGAAGGAAGTACAGAATGGAGCATTAGCAAGTAACATGCAAAGACCCTCAAGCCCATGTTCTTTGCACAGCAACACTGTTTATGTTCACCACTGCTCTACCCCTGTGTTAATAGTGACTTAGCTCTTCCCTATCACTTTTTCCTAAACAGAGCAATCTATACAGTAGAAGGCTAAAAGTTGCTTTGCGTTTATTTTTCTTTAAGGACAATGCTTTACCCTTGTAGCCAAGCAGGCTCCTGCAAAGTAATACTGCATGCTGGCATGACTCGAGGAATCCTGTGAAAGTCAACAGTGTTGATACACCGTAATCAGGCTGTTGATTTAGTCCTATCAACCACTGAATACCTCAGAGGTATGTTAATACGATGTGGCGCTGATCAGCAGATAGCAGCACTGATAAACACTGTGGTTAGCAGAAATGGTACAGGCACTGCTGGTACCACTTTGTTTAGTTCTATTTGTATCGGTTGTTTTACATAGAGGAAAGGGCTTGGCTCTCTATTCACATGTTGTGAGCTATAAAATATTAGAGAACCTCAGAATCAAAGCAAGACAGAGATATTAAAGAGAAAAACTGAACAGGCTTAAGTAAAGTTAACTTGGAGTTGTTTTAGAGGAATATTATGTAAATTGAAACATACAATTTGTTCAACAGTAAAGATATTAATTTTTTTTTTCCCTAACAAAAGGACACAAGAGCTCCAGCAGTTCATTTAATATAATGCTTCCTGCAACATGCATCAAAAAAGAGCATTGACGGAAGCAGCAGTTTCAGGAACATCAAAACTGAAGAGGCTTTAGAGCAGTTCTCCTGCCTTTCAAGATTTTCCTTAGCACATAATAAGGTATAAAGCTTCTTCTGCAACCACTTCTACAGGTAAGGCTTACTACTTAGTACCTGAACACCTATACATGAACCTGCAGGAATGTTTCTTCCCTTTGAGATTTTTGCCTGCTGGCAAATTTGGTTACAGCCAAGCAACAGGTTCAGAAGTTAGGTGGGCCACATGCACAGACAGCATGATCTCCCAGGCCTTTTGGTCATTTCTGAAAATCCTTTTAACTACAAGTTCACTAAAGATTTCAGCAAGAAACAGACCTCTGCCTCCTTACTGCATTGCACTACAGAGTCTCCATTGGTTAAGCAGTACTACTAAAATAAGCAGGATATTTTTAGTTGGCTTTAATGAAATGCACTAATTAGAAATAAAAGAGGAATAATGGAGAGCCAAGACTATGCAACCAACCAGCTCTCAGCATGGAAATCTCTACAGTGAGTAACACACACTGTAAGGTAGTAGAAGCAGTCACTATTTTGTGCAACAGCCATATTCCAGAGGGCATTCATATTATAAACTTACCTTCTTAACATACCTTATGATGGTGATCCACTTGATTCAGGTAAGTGGCTGGTGACTGCAGATCAGCCACAGTTATACACACACAATTCAAGTCATTCTGTCTCATTTTATCCCTTGTCTTTCCAAAGCTCACTTGTGGTAATCTTGAAGGAACAGCTAGTCACAGCAATGTAAATGTCTAACCTGACTTAGACCAGTTCTCAGTGGTGTTCTTCCATAGAAAATTCATCTTTGAAAATATTTTGCAACATGTGTATAATTGCTCCTTTTGTTCAGGAATTTCAAATCATTTATTATGGAATTTGTCTCTCTTATCAGGGTTTTAGGATGTTAAACAGCATACCAATTTTACAGGTGAGGCCCATGGAGCAGAGAAGTTAAGACTAGCCCCAATTCAGGCAACGAGTGATGACCCAGACCAGGGCCAGGCATAAAGTGCCCAACTATTCTCTAAACACCAAAGAGAAACTTGTCACTTGGCTGAAAACCTCTGTCTAGGCATTTCCATAGTCTGAAATTAAATTCTTTACTTCTGCTATAACCTTTCTGTCACCTCTAATACACATCATGTGCTCTGGGAACATCTCAGTCCAGTGACCTGAATACATTGGGGTATAAGGGGAAGTGCTAAGTCTCATTTCCTTTTATAAACATTAGCCTTATGCCTTTTTTCCTTGGTTGTAACTATAGGGTCTAACACCCTGCACATACTTCATTATTGTTTCATCAGCTTATTGGAAATTACCTTTTCTTTTAAACAAACTAGCCATTCTGTGAAAAAGACATTACAGGGATGTCTGAATTTGCTGACATAAGAGAACAAGCCTAAAAATAAGCAGGATAGTCCATTTAGGATAGTCTATGGGATGATAAAGATACTGGCTTAATCGTCAGAAGCAGCAAACTCATGTTGAAAACATAGGAAAATGGGCTGCATCTACCTTCACCTCCCTGACCACACGCCTGAAGCTCCTGGGCCCAACCCAAAGCAGTCAAAAGGCTGCTCTTTATTTGTCCAGATCCCATAGACAAACTAGGCCAGGGGCTGAGCCCACCACGGACCATTCCATACTGGGCAGTCAAAAACTCCTCCTGGGTTTGCACTAATGCTCCAACTATCCATCCAGGAAAACCTCTGACTTGGATCTGGAAGTACTCTGAAAACGCAGGCTTGCTTACACAGATAGACATGCAGGTTACCGTTCTGGCTCCTTGTACACTCCAGGTGAAATCCACTACCTCTGTAGCAACGAGAAGAGCTCTGGTGCCTATAATCCTTCCAAGCCATTCTCGTAATTCCTTTAGCAGAAAACAAAGTCTCTGATCTTCAGCTGTCTGGGAAACAATCCTGAATTGCCTCAGCATAGCGTCACAGGACATATCCCCAGAGACATCTGACAACTGCACAACTGCTAACTGCACAACGAGGAGATCTTTGCTGCGGGAATTCGCATGTGCAGATGAGCCACACCAAGGAGTCATTTTGGGACACTCACTGCCAATACACAGCAGATAAAGGGCATAAAATAAAATATTCCTGCTCCTTTACTGGAAAGTTCAAAGTAACTGTAGGATGGGGTTTGCCAGATCATTATAAAGCGCTAAGAATAACAGCAACATCTGCATTTTAAAGTCTGTTAAAACTCGGCATGCCAATTCCTCTATAACAAAAATTCTGCAAAGACTCAGGTTCTTAATGCCCTAGGAATAGGATCTGCATCTAAGTAGTCAATCCTTGGAGCTGTTCAGCAGGTGTATTTATTTATGAGAAACAGTGTCACCCAGTCATAGGATCAATTCTTTTCACTTCTTATCTCAAACTAACCATATCCATTATTTGCATACGCACAAAGCAGGAACAGACCCCTCTTATATCCTAGGGTTTTCTCACTGGGAAAGAGAACTAAAATGTACCTGAATGGACCTCATCTTTGCATATTTTTCCATCCAACCTCTTAGATACTGAATTCAGTCTCTGAGTGGAATTCTAACACTGTCACCCTACCTTTGGGGTTGTACTAATGGTCGTTCTTCCAGTCTATCTCTGACAACAGACCGAGCTAACACTAGCCAAGTCAGAGGAACATTTGCACAGTATCTTTTACTTCATAAAACAGTATGACCATATGTGGTCAGGATCTTCTGCCCTTCATTTATTATTTGTCTCCTCAGATAATCACGTATTCAGTAAAAAACATGCCTTCCTTTGGATAATCGGGCATCTTTTTGGTGACACCAGAATACAAATAGTTTGATGCTCTTATTAGAAAATAAACAATTCCTTTGATACTGGGATGTGCAAATGCTATGGAGAATCCTCTTTGTTGATACTTAGTATCCATAATAAATTAGAAAAACTCATAGAAAAGTTAGGCACTCCTGTATAACATGAATACAACACCTCTGTGTTCTTCAGTTATTCTACTTCTAGCTAAACAGTTAGGTACAAATGTTTCTTGCAGCAATTGAAGGCAATGAGGAGTAATAAAATGAAAACCATTAATTATCAGAGCAGTGTACATAACCTAATCTTTGGAATCCCACATTTCCTCCCCGTGTCAAGGAATAACACGCAGGAGTGCTTCCTTTTTCAGAAGGCCTGAAAAATCCAGGTACTTGTTCTTTGCAGTTTTATGATACATTTTTTGTTCTGCTTTTGTTCCAAACAAATAAACCTTTGTTTTAGGAAAGCTGAGTTGATCGTTAGATAGCCCTGTTATCCTCCCTCCGAGACCTGCACTGCAGGACTCATGTGAGATCAAATCTGCTAAAGCGATCCTAGTGACAAGAAGCTGTAACACAAGGTTTCAGGTTGGAAGAAACAATTCATGAGAATCTACTACAAAAAAGATCATGATCAGAGGCCTTGAGACTTCAGTGAACTGCTTGGACAAAGGGGCTCTAGGGCACAAATAACTTTGAAACTGTTACATTTCATGATTTATCTTATTTGATTTAGAACCACCTTCTAGGGATGCAGAGTAGCATTTTGCGGATTCATTACTTTAAATATATGAATAAAAATTTGAGGTCTTTCTAAAAGATAAACTCTAGTTCAAGTACAAATGATTGAGTTTGCTGGCAGCAATGACTGACTGAACCAGCTCCACATTCAAAATAGCTCCTTAGGGGTTTAAGACGCATGCATCTGTATGCTGACTGCTAATTGTGAGTTGTCATTTTTGTGATGGCGGGATACTATCTCTCTCTCACCTGTTTTTGTTTCGTTAACAATCAGGCTAGAAATTTAAGAGACAAACAAACATTTAACCTTCATTTTACCTTTTTAACACAACATCTCCAAATCAATGTTATGTTCCAGATAATTAACATATTTTCGGTATGAGAAAATCATTTTATGTTGCCGCAAATATCTGTTGTAGGTGGAACTCCCAAGAGCCTAAGTCTGTGTTGTTGGCCAGTATTGGCTGGCCAACACTGTATTGGCTTAATGTCAGAAATCAGATACCCAGTCTTACAGCAATGGGATTTTGGGACTCTCCCATAAGCAGAGAAGAGCCCCAGTGCCTATCAATAAGAAGGCTGCAACACCAGAAAGGCTATTTGAAGGTCAGACCGCATGCCAGATCCACATCAGCGTCATGCTCTGCAAGCACACAGAACGCCTGACAGTTGCATGAACAGTTATGCGATGGCATCCTGGCATGTCACCATCATCTGGAGGTGCAAATGGCCAATGTCAGCTCAGTTTCCAAATCTAAATAGGAAACACTGAATATAAAATTGATGCTACACTTCCTTTTCCATCCACCTTCAGTTCCAAAACAATTACAAGTTCAGCTGGAATAACAGAGGGGGAAGTAACAAAACCTTCTACAGAAAAATTCCCCACTCACTCTATGTCACCTGCCTTTTTCTTATCACAGCCAGACTTTTGTTGTGAATTTTTTTATTCACTTTGAGGAAAGTTTTCTTCACACATCATTGGCTTGGCAACCTTGACAGTACTTCAGGAGACATGAGGCAATTTCTTCTCTCAGAAGCATTTTGCCATCTGTGTAGGTGTCATTAAGTCTGATCTCTCCCTTCACTTATCTTGAATTTGTCAGATTTTCAACATCCTCTAAGTACTGCAGATAAATATCAATCTTTAACTCAGAACTGCAGCTCCTACTCAGGTGCCACCCTCGTAAGTCTCCGTATCAGATTCACAAATACATGTACATATACTTGTAATCACAGTTACAGAAAGCATGACTTGCTTGGGAATACACAAGATATCAATTCCTAAGAAAGAGAAACTTTGCCTATCCAGACTGGATTTAAAATTAGGTATTTAGTGAATATGAACATGAGGAGCCACTTCAGAAAAAGTTCAAGATTTAGATAGCACACTGGATGCACAATCCACTGGGCTTCTTCAGTTTTTAATTACTGCATTGTCAGTTTGATTGTCCCACTTTCTGCAGTGTCAGAATGGCCAGGACTCAATTAAGCACAAAACAATCGCTAGCCTCTCTCTCTCTTCCCCTACCTTGTTTCTGCTTTGCAATTGCTGATCTACCATAAACATTTAAGGTCAAAGATGATTGTTTTTAACATAAAAACACTGTTAAGATTTTTCATTCCAGATCTGCTGGATTTTAAAAAAATTACTGATCTCTAAGGGGAAAATGTGCCAGCCCTCCACAAAATATATGCCAGCCACAGCATTCCAAAAGGACTGAAATTGGACTCGTTACCAGAGGACTGAGATTACATAATGGAGTGATCTTTATCTTCTTAACATTTGCCTGAATCTGCACTTTAAAAAAATATGATCATTTACAGCTTTGTGTTCAGTTGAATAAACTCTGTGTTTGTGCAATCTGCAAATATTGGCTCTCAACATTTGTGGCATTTTGTTTCTCAATATCATTACCCCCTTTAGAATAATCTTGAATTTAGAAGGTATAATTTTTTGCATATACATCATTTAAATGGAATCTGTTTTTCTGTTAAAAATGGAAACAGAGTAAGATTCAGACCTGTTTGCAGTTTGAGAAATGGAAGCTCCCTGCCACAGCCATTGCAACTTCTGCTGTGCATCTAGCAATATGAGGTGGTCTCTAATTTGTACCTCTAAAAATCCTCTAGAAGGGCCACTAGCTTCAGAGTTATAATTCATCCACTTTCCTAAAATTACACTCAATTCAACCTCCTGGCTTCATAGAGGCATGCGGATCTTTTGTTATAATAGTAGTATGAGTGAAGGAGATAATCATGAGGAGAGAGGTACCGATAAAGGAAAGGTATGAGTGTGTTAGAAGCAAACCTGACCCACTTCATGAACTGAATGCTGATGAGCCAGCTCTGACGTCAATGCATATTTTACTGTCCACCAGCAAGACAAGCCAGCACTACAACCTACTTCAAAATAACAGTCTCTCCTACCTGATCTGGTTCAGACACAATAGGTTTACAATCAAGATGGCGTGATTTCTGCAGAGACATCTAGAAAGCATCTCAATCTGGCAGTTTTGTGGGGTGGGAAGCATGCAGTAACTGAAATCCAGCCCTTACGATCCTTTCAAAAAAACAGCAAAGTGTAAAGGGTAGAAGAACATTTTGACTATCTACAGGCAACAACTCTGAGAAGAACAAAGGAGCTCTGTCTTGTTACTTTTTAAAACAAATTCAGTATCAAACTTGATGGAGACTACATGGTATACTAGTATTCAGCTGCAATCTTCTCAGTGGATGTTTTATCCAATTAATTTTTTTTTTCAAGTTACTTAAGCTAAAGTTTAAGTTTGAGGCTTTTGTTCCCAACCCCCTAATATCTTCTAGAGAATAACAGGTAATAAAAGCTATCACCTAAAGATCTTTATGCATCTTCTGTTTGTCATTCAATACCAAGACTCAAGAAAGTTCCTTGGACATCTATCTATCCTCCTTCTTTTAGAACAACTTTAAAACAAAGCCATTGACTTTCAGTCCTGCCTCCTTGTTTAAACATAGAAGGTGGCAGTCTCATCAGCACACAGTTTTAAAAACACTTATTTTTGAGTCTTAACTATTCTCCAGTAAGCTGAAATACAGAGGCAATTTTATGGACATATCTGACTAAAAAACATTGTATTCCTAAAAAGTAAAAGCTTCAATAAAAGCCTCAGAAGCATCAGAAGGTATCAAGAGATTCAATGGAAGTTAGGAAGAGCTTGGAATGAGCATGAGTATCTACTTGGATTATTTTCTAGCTGCTTAGAATGATCAGCAAGGGACAGTCCCAAGCATGCTGCACAGGGCCCAGGGCAAACACTGACACCGCAAAACTTTCTATCAACATAATTAATCAGTTATTGTACTGCTTTTAAATTGCTAGATTAATTCTAATTATCAGAGTTGGGATCCTGGCTGCCCTTTGTTCTTCCTCAGTTTGATAAATGAACCATGCAGCGTATGATCCACTGGAAGAGACTGCTCTCAGAGACCTGTGCAACAGCAGGTAACTCTAAAAACACAGATAAACCATCCTGTGCAATTCATCAGCTATCTCCCTTGCAGAGAAAAATAAAACAACTGACTGGGAACAAATCACTACAAAAGTTTCTGCCCATCATAACTTTCCTCCAGCTATTTTATCACCAAAGTTGGACACGGGAATTGCTATTGATCTGACAAAGCTTGACAAAGCAACACACAAGAATCAGACCATATGAATCACCGCTAGTTAATATGATCATTTACATACAGACCACCAGTAATTAACATTCTGTAATACAGAGGGAGAACAGAGGAGCAGCTAAAAGGAGGAAAGAGATAGCAGCAGATCATGGAATCTATTAACTTAACCATTCATCAATGCTTTTATTTATTTTTGAGTCTCTGGAGAACCTACGCACTAAAATTCCCTATGACAGAACAGTTCACGTCTCTAACCTTTGTTCTGTTAACAGGTCTCCTGGGATGCCTTTGAAGTAGTATTTTTGTGACCCTGTGTTGTACTTGCACTGCAATGTTCAGGAAGGCAGGGAACTTGCTTCCCCACGGTGCTAAGGACAGTCATGAAAGGGACACCTCTGAATACTGCCCTGGTTCAAGGCAGCCAAGGCCCCTGCGGAGGAGTTCTGAAAAACTATCCTTGGCTGAATGCGATGATCTACAGTGCCAAACACTGATACGGAGGGAAAAAAATTAAAACAGATGAAAAGTGGTGGTGCAAGTGGGGAGACAAACAGCAGATCAGAAGGAGAGGAAAGAGACTAGATGAACAATAGGCCAAAAAACCCTTAAATTTAATTCAGTTACTGATAGTAAGTGGGGTCCATGTGACTTGTGCTTCTTAGACTTGGTATTTATTGAAATCATACACTGTCATAGTAAATATAATCATAAGTCAATCATAAATCTCTGGGATTGCAAACAACTGTTTATGCAAATGCAAGCTTGAAATGAGAAGAGATAAAAGTAAAAATACCCTACAAATGTCTGTTGATAAATTTGCTCGATTAAAGGTGAACACAGTAGAACAAATTTTTCATTGTCAAATTCATAGCTCTGAGCAAACAGTGTGAACTGCCCCATTAGTTTTCAGAATTTTGAGACTGAACATCACACGTTCAATCCCAACGTCATCAGTTATTACACTCAGGGCATTCTGTTATAAAGTCCAGATACCATCTCCATCTTAGACTGTTTCTTTAGCTTTCTTCAGGTACCAAAAGCCCTAAGTAAGAACTCATACCAGAACTGCAACTTCCTAGTAAAACAGCTGCAAAATCCTTTTGCTTTATCTGATAGTAGCTTTCAGTATTATTACAGTTTAACATTAATACAAAAGCCCACCTTTACAGAACAGAGAAAATTAAAAGGTAACAGTAAATAGTTTAATACCAGATGAAACAAAAAAGAGACTACTGCAAAGACTCTGCTATCAATTTATATAAAGCATTAAATAACAGAACACTTCTTATAGCTTTTATGAAACTGCTGTAAAATGCTCTAATATGCTAAAAAGCCATGAAATACACAGGACATGCTATCAAAGACCAGATTACTAGTCTTCCCTCTTTAGCTCCAGAGAATCTGTTTCCCACACTCTTCCTTCTGCCAAAAATATAAAACACAAATTTGATAACCAAAACCAGATATGAATGGTTTGATAACCATTTTATTCAGATTTGATAACCAAAATTAGCTGAACACTCTATCAAAACCATGGTTCTGCAACTCACATAGCTTTTTTCCCCTTTTCCTTAATTTTGTTTTATCCCTTACTTAACCTTTCTGCAAGCTCTTAAACCATGAGAAAAACATGCTAGGGGTGGGAAGGTGGTGGTAAAGGAATGACGAAAGGAATGCTTTAAATGTACAAACAAAACAAAGGTCAATACAAAAGCAACAAACAAATCCAGGAGCTGGGAAAGCTACCCCATTAATACATACGCTGATAAGAAATCCTCCTTAGCCCACCAGTAAAATCCCATTTATCTTTGGATCCCAAACCAAAGATAACCTCTTTTGACAGCAATGACTATGGGTTCCTTTTCTCGAAGTTTAAAAGAGGATAAAATTCTTGCTCAAACAATAGTTTCCGTCTCAGAGGTGAAGTGCTTGTTTTAAAAGATGGCGTTGATTTCCCATTCTGATAAAGATGACTTGTAAGGAGATAAGAAATTTTTCCTGAGGGTGAAATGAATCCCCAGAAATAGTAGGAGTGCCCAGTCTTCCCAATGTTTGCTGTAGTATCACAGAGAAAGGGGTGAATCTTTGTGACACAGATGCTAACTAGTTAACCAGGTGTTAATTTAAATAAATAAATTAAGCTACCCGATTAAAAATCCTTTTCCCGAGTTTCTCAATTTCATTTTCTTCTAGCTTAGGCAGGTCTTAAATTTCCTGTAAAAAAACACCCCCTGCCTTTTCTGTTTCCTTTAAACTCTTTCAGGATGCTATCTTCGTATTCTGTAGAGAAAAAGAAACCTCTCTGTTAAACATCTGCAGGCACATTTAATGCTTTTCTGCAGCCTCATCCTTAGAGAAGGCATTAGAGCTCAAGACACCTTTTCAGATATTCCAGACAGGAAATTCAAGGGTAAAATGATGCAACAATGATCTGCAGCTCAGAAGAGTTCAGCCCTACACCTGTTTCAGCCAACTGAAAGTCTATTGCCACTTCTTTCTTAGAACTGCAAAGCTAACTCCTATACAAACCAATTTCATACAGCACTTAAGTCTTCCTTTTCTGCTCCCATATTATTGATGACTGAAGTTCAACAGTCCTCCAAATCAAGATGTTATCTAGCTTTCCCTTTGCAAGTGTCTGAGGGCTAAAGTCAGCATGGAAGGGTTCATGGAATTGTAATGAGTTGACAACTGACAAAATGATTTCCATTGCTAGCAACATCTGCTGTGTCTAAATTTATAATTAAAATGAAATCATGCATGCATGCAAAAAAAAAAAATCAATAAGCTTCCATTTTGAGTTTTTCTAATGTTGAAAGAAGTTATTTGATTAACTCTGTTTTAACCTGAACATCTGGCAGCATTACAGACATGTTATGACACCCACAAAAAATGACGATGACTCCAAAAATTATTTCCTTTTTCCTGAAAGCATAATGGAGCTAATCTAGGAATTATTTTAGCTGCCTTCACTGTGATATCCACAATGAAAAAAAATTAAATATATTACCACTCTGATTTTCTATACCATAAGTGCAGCAGGATTTCGCGGGCAGCAGCAACTGAATTAGTGTAACTGCTTTCATAAAAATAAGGTGTTACTGAATATCACCAACATTCTGGGTACCTGCTATTTTGATGTTCATATTGTTGTCAAGCAGAAGATTTTCAGCCTTCAGGTCACGGTGCACAATCTTTCGGCCATGGCAATACTCCACTGCTGAGAGGATCTGCCAGAACTTGCGCCTGGCCTCAGACTCACTTAGACGGCCATGGCTGGCGAGGTAATCTGTTCAAATAAAGTAGGTTTCAATGGATTAGCCAGCAAGCAGTAACCCTGAAATTAAGCAACTTCTCTCAAATATTTAGCACTAGCAAACTCAGTAAGGATTTCAGCCAGTCCCAGTTCCCAGCCCATTATTCTCCCAAGCTCCCTTCCAAAAGGGTGGAAAAAAAGAGCACAAAAAAGCTGCTGCCTAATCGAACTCGACCCTCTATTACCTCTTTTAGGGTTGTATGACTGTTCCAATAAATCTTTTCATACAACACAACTCCTGTGGAATGGGAAATGGCTGGAATAACTAACTGGTTTCACCATCACAAGATACTTCAAGTCTTAGCCTCTTATCAGTTCATGTGAGCTTCATGCCACAATTCTCTCTCTGAAACCTCAACACATGCAGTGTGTTGTAAAAGTAAAATGTAAAAGTATTGTTTCTCTGGAAGTAAAACCGGTAGCCATAAGGAGCCATCCTGACTGGTCTCTTCCCTTCATCACACCACAAGCAGGAAGAACATTTTGCTTTCATATTTGATTATAGTCCTGAAACAAACGATAGCTCTGGAAGCTGAAGACTGCATTTATCCTCAGGAACACAAACAAGTGAAGCAGCAGTTGTGAGATTTCAGTTCAACTCTCCTGAAAGAAATGAGCTTCTATAGCCAATTCTAGTTTTTACTTCTCTTACAAGGCAAAAAATCAAGAAATCAACAGTTAGGATGCTTTCAGAATCACCTTCTACATCCTGCAAAGACTGCAGCTAATGGCCAAAGTGCAGCAAATGCGCACAGGTATTCTACCCAGCGATCCACAGGCCAGGGCAGCACATACACACACACACTGATCCGCAACCACTTGCTGCAACACAACAACCAGTCTTTAGGAGTGAAATTAAAATAAACAAGAAACAATGAGCAAGAGACGACCTTATTTGAAGAATGGTAAGAGTTTAAAAATGCAAGATGATTTTCGGCCAAATGACTAGTAGAGTGACAAAAATAATTTCTCTCTAATAAAATGAGGTGGTATTCCAGGAACAGTTCTGCTCCATGACAGTGCAGCACTGTCACTATTCACTCAAAGGCACTGCAGAACCTCTCAGCACAACTACTTTCTCAGAACTCTTGAAAAATAAAAGTCAAACAGTACACATCTTATTGTATTGTTGATTACTGCAATACTTTACAGTGATGCTGGAAGGTAAACTGTTCAAAAAGAGATGATCAAACATATCTATGAATCTTCTAACCAATAACCTTTACAGGACTATGCAAAAAAAGGCTGCTTTGTATGGACACTGTGGACAGGACACAAAGCATTTCCACCCTCATCCCTCAATTCTTTCATCCAATCCTCTAACACGCAAGGTCTTCATCGGTAGCAATGCTTTCTGGAAACAGGTATGAAATCCAAGTAGAATGAAGCAGGAAGTAATTAGCTGAAATAAGATGCCAATTGCTTTACTGCAACCAAAGCAAATGAATTTTTTTTTTTTTTTACAGTGATCTATTTTAAATCTTTGCTGTTTATCTTACAAGTTTCTGCTAAAGGGTGAAAGGAGAAGGGCAGAAATATTAGCTTCATCTGGAATGTGATTTTGTCTCCGGAGACTCCATCTCACCATTAATTCATTTTGCCCATACCTACACATGCAATATTTTTCATTCACCAGCGCTTTCCAGTTCTGTTTAAAGTACAGAGCAAAATCTGAGACTCTTAGGATTTACGCTGTGATTCAGCATTGTAATATGTTCCAATTCCACTTTACACATAAATACAATATGATTTTATCAGATATTCGCTTATCGCACAGAACAGATCTCTATATGTGCTAATTACATGAATAAAATGTACATCTTGCTCCCTGCTCATATTGGAGTGGCTAGTAGGAAAAAAAGTGATAGGGTACAGGTTGCATAAACAGTTTCAGCAAGGTAATAACAATGATCTACAATAAAATGCACTTAAGTCACATGTATGATAATCAACGACCCAGTCAGCTCCTGGAAAACCTTGAGTACAGACTGTTGATTTCTGCTTGGATAAATCAGAAGAGACAAAATTAAATTTATATAATCTAATGTTCCTAAAATAAGTTGGTACTTCGGTTCTTAATATCGTTATAAGGTTGTTAGATTAGCTTGCAACTCCACATCTTATTTCCATGGCAGGTAACCTTACACTGTACCTATCATGAGGTGACAAAACACAGCCTTATGAGTTGTTATACAAATATCAACCTTCCAAAATGCTAAGGATAATGGAAGGCAGTCTACAGGCATTTGACTGTAATTCCTGCATTAGGGCTGGGGGGGAAACTTCAGAGCAAAGAAACCTTTTCTATCCTGCAAGTCTTGTAAAAGAGCTTACTAGACAGTGAGGACATGCCAAGCATTCTACTCGGGCAGTATTTCCCCAAACCAGCAGTTGTGAGGAGGGAAAAGGGAAATGTAATTTACAAGCCCTCAATAACAAGGCAGCTGCTAGTTTCTGATGCTACATGGAGTAAGAGTAACCCAGCTTGCAAAGGGCCATTGGGAGCATAAGACAACTAGGGCCAAACTAAGCTTTCAGTTACCTGTAAGGATGTGGGAAATTAATTAAATTTAGCAGAATTACTCTGGACTCATTTCTGTGCAAGACCACTGGCTTTAGCATATCACAAATACATAAAATTTCAATATAAACTAGAAAAAAAAATGCAGTGAAACAGTGATATGAAGATCTGGAGGAACTGTGGCATGGTGCTGATTTAAGAAGAACAAAGGGTTGTGAGAAAGCTACTGCTTATTTGGCAGGAAATCACCCAGTCAATAACACACATGGGAAATTATTCATCTAATTGGCAGTACATACCCACCAATTCCACAGAAAGTACAAGATTTCCATATTAACTCTAGATTACAGGTCTGCTGCAAATGCTTACATGACTCTGTAAATACCCTGAAATTATATAACAAATCTGAGGAAAGTACCCACAAGGAAGTTAGAATGTTTTGCGCAATGCAACTGAAAATGCAGCAGAGAACAGCTACCAAACATAGTTTCCTATTGGTCAGTAATATTTTTCAGAAGATAAGACTCAGTATTCAAAAATTCACAAAACACTGCTAAAAGTTACTGACTTACTGAAATATTTGTGGGGAAAAAAACAGGCTTGAGGCTTCAAAACTCAGGTTTATCCATGCCACGTAATTACTAATTTTCAATCCATTACATCTAATGTTTTCTAAAGACAAAGATTTTTTTTTGCTTCTAGAAGTCACCTTTAACTGCAATAGTAGTCATTAAAACAGGACATGGAGCAAATGAAAGATTTTAAAAAAGTTGGACATGAATTAAACCAAATAAAACTTACACTTAACTTTGCTAAAGCCTATTTCAAAAAGTGGCATTTCCATCTTGTAAAACGTGGCATATAGAAAACCAACTGGTATAAACAAAGATGTCTTCTTGAGAAAGTGCTGCTAAAAAAGGCACAAAAAGAGACCAAAAGCTTCCCAGCTGATCCAGAGAGCCACAGTAAAGTTGCGCTCAAAGCCAAAAAGGGAGTTTCTTCAATTTGTACTAATACAACTGAGAACATCAGTGTGCTATTAAGCCATAGGCTTATACTCAACTACTTAATCACTTCAAATTTTGGATTTAACAAAAAAAAAAAAAAAGAATTTTTTGCCTACCATTTGTTCTGGCAATTTCACTGCACTGTCAGCAGTTCTCCCGTACCACTTCTGCTCTTCATCGGAAGTTCAGCTTTTTTTATTTATTTTGGCAAAGCCAAAGTCTTTCAGATTAGGAAAGCAAAAAGAATTTTTTCTTCTTCGCAACAAGAATTTAAAATCAACTTATTATTGGTTTAAAAATACACTAATGGCATCTGAGCCACATGACAAAATATATCAGCAATAAAACTGCAGTTGATAATTTAACATTTCAAAATATTTTTTTTGTAATGCCTAGGAGATATACGAGCTGCGTTTAAGTTGTTTTAACACATTAACGTGCTTTACAAACTTTAGCTGGGCAAAAGCAAGACTGTATCTGCAATACTAGATAACTAAATGAATAGTTTCTCTGCCTTCTGTGGAGTTTCATCTTATTTCAGTCTGTGCACCCTTAATTTGGTCCAACACATCCTAGCTTGCTTAG
Source organism: Apteryx mantelli (assembly GCF_036417845.1). Lineage (NCBI taxonomy): Eukaryota > Metazoa > Chordata > Aves > Apterygiformes > Apterygidae > Apteryx > Apteryx mantelli. The sequence goes on from NC_090000.1 coordinate 2,852,922, forward strand.
CTACCGTTTAAAAAGTTTCTGATGTCTGCTGTTAGATATATATTTGCCTGGATGCAACTCTTACAGACTCAGAGTCATTATTTCTTCTTGATCCAGATAAATTCTTAGAGGCTGAAAATGAGGCTGCCGCAGAAGGATTCACTCTGACCCCCAGAGAGCCTGCAGCTACTAACTGATAGGTCAGCTCCGTTACAAATGTGTAACACCAGGTGTCCAGCACAAGGGAGGTAAAATGACTGCTTTCCAACAGATCTAGAAAACAGATTTCCTACTTCGTTCCCTGTACCTCAGTGTGAGAAAGCTGACTTCAGCAGTCACTCGAAGGACCAGTATTAAAAACATTTGCTTCATTTACAGTAGTGTTAGTTTAAGGTCAAGGCAAATTTAATAGAAATGATGGGAAACGACCATTTAGGAAACTGGGCCTGTACATCTGGTATCTAATGACAAATTGCACAAAAAAAACCAACAACCCCCCCTCCCCCCCCTGGAGATTTGCAGACAAAAACAGGAATAAAATCCTGGTTACATACATTATTGTCTCTTATCTCCAAATTGTCACATTAAATATTTAAATGTCACTTCCATTTTCTGAATAATTTTCTTAAAGATTCTGTAATTCTTTCAGGCAAAAAAAAAATCTCTCAAATTCCTTATAAATAGAAATGCAGTTACAACCTGAAGACTGTGTCTCACTTCATTCTCCTCTTACAAAACAACATTGAAACAACAGCACCAAATTTACATGAATACAGCCAGTAGAAGCATGAAACTTTATCCTTCCTTACTGGTATTACCAGTCAACTCACTGAAGGATTTCACCAGCCACTTAAGGATGGAGATGGTACCTTCAAAACTCAGAAGGCTACAGCTCTGAGTTTCCAACCTCAATAAACTGATTTTTTTCAATAGACCGTATGCCTGGAGAGAGATGAAACGGGGGACAGTTGAAGCTCTCTCTGAAGCACAGTGCTGAGTCCAGCGCTGACAGCCTCAGCACATGAGACTTTGGGACTCTCTATCCCAAATTATAACCTGCAGATTCCCCCTCTCTCCTATTGTCCTCAATTCCTTAGGCATGGAAGAGTGTTGCCTTGAAAGCTCTTTCAGACTCTTTCAAAGCTAAGGAGTATTTCAGAAAGTTAAAATGAAGAACTGCTTAATAAATTTAAATTCAGTGAAGCACAGCTATGAAATTTTAGTTCTGGTCCAAATGCACATCTTAAAATAACTAACTGTTGGAGCTGCTATCAGCCCCTTCTAATTATCATTTATGGAGAAGGTCCCACGAACAGGAATTATCATTTACAGACCAGCTGACACAAACAATTCTGTCTAAATTCAGTTAACAGGTCAAAAAGCTGCTAAAAAACAAACAAGACGTATAGGAAGTTTTGATCCTACTTCTGTTTATTTGTAAGGATCTCTGACAAAATCCATAATTAAAATGACTAATTGCATCTTCCAAGCTAGTTATGCAATCACAATGACCCAAAAAAGATTATCATGCCCAAAATAACGCCAAAGCAGCAAGGTAATACAGAATACCTGGATTTTTTTCCTCCTAATTAATACAATATTGTTTATAGCGCTCACAACATTTAATTTAAGTTTTTCCACATTTCTCAATGATAAACAGAGAAGACTTGAGTGGATACACTAAGCAAACTCCAAACCTGAAAACATCTTTCCAGTAAACCTTCACTGATGGTGCATTCCTGCTTCATTGTTACTACAAATAAGGACAAAGAAAGAATTATGTTGTTGAGAAGGAGGGGGTGCAGAGCCACCCACTATCCTTGAGGATTTTTGCAGATATTCAGGAAAATATAAAGGAGAAAAAAATAATTTTACATTTAAAACCATCTTTCATGCTTTTAAAAGTCATTTTACGTGGCAAGGCAGTCGGAGACTGAGGTCTCACTGAGGCAACAATTTTTCCTTCTTTCCCACCAAGCGACACATCACTTCCTACCTTCGTTCTCAGAGTAGGAGAGGAAGGAGGAGAAAGCAAACCCACAAGATTCTGTTTCATATTAGATAGTTGAAAAGATAAACAGAAAATAAAGCTGTAAGTAGTTGCTGAATAGCATTTCATGCAATATGACCAGGCAAAGAAACACACCCTGGATTCTGACAACATTACAACTCTTCCCCTACAGAGGGGGAAAACGGTCTTACGGTAAAGCATATTCAGGGTATGCCAAAAGGTCAAAGACGCAGTTCATTTAACTGCAAATGTTTGAGTCAGCTAGAATTCAGTTATTAAGCTACACCTTACCCCCAAACGCTTACCAGATTCCTAATGGATAATCAGAGATACCTAGGAACCTATTTTGTGAAGCTAAGCTATATGCATATCTACAATTCAAACTAAAAATCAAATCACAAAGTGCTTACATTTCCAAAGAACTTTACATTTGTAGGTAACCCTAACGTTCTGCAAACAGCGTTCTACGAGCTAAGCTGTGACAGGCTCTTCTGTGGGCATATCACAGAAAGGGAAATGCTCTCCTTTTATCCGAACGTTACTTATCAGAAACTAGCCTTGTAAATATCACCATGCAGATTTTGCAGATGAAGGAAACAGAACAAAAATCACAGAGCTAAGGTTACTTGCAAAGGACTACACAAAACGCATCAGAGCAGGTTCAGAATTTGGCAGGTTCTGACTTCCCACCCTTTACCTGGTGGATCACTATTTCCTTTACTCCCCCACCCCAAAGAATAATAGGCTGAATTTTCTGTCAATTCCCCACCATCCCTCTGTAGAGACCCCATCTGTAGTTATATTATCTCCCCTAAGATCAGGTTTACGTTAAAAGACAAACCAAAATAGATGTGGCACTACCCAGACAGGAAAAGAAGAGAAAAACAAGGCAATTCTGAGAGAGATGGCTTCACTAACACATAGCACTTTCCCAAATCTTTAGTATGGAACCAATGCAGTAACATTGCTTCAGGTACTTACATCTTTTAGGTAAGATGTAAAACTTAACATCTAAACCAAGCTTAGCCATGATAAACCTAGGCAAATATGGAGGAGCTTCACTCGGCCTCCCTAAAAAGTGCTCACTTCAAGAAGTTTCAACGAGGTAGAAGATTCTTCTGTCATACAAGCAATTCATCATAGTACTGCAATACTCTGTATCTATGACTACAGTAAACTAAATATAGTAGAAGTTAGCAATTCATTTATCATTCTTTACATAAAAAATCAGTTTTCAATAATTTTCAGTATAGTATATGATGAAGGAACCTCAAACATTCTTCTTTTTTTGAAAACATTCTTTACAAATAAACACATTGAGAATGCTGCTCTTCTTTTAATCCACGCCAAAGCCACTGTTCATGGATGACTGCCTAACATGCCAAGTTTTCAGGACAAACAGATCCATGGATTATAAAGCAGTTTGCATGAATATCAATCCAGGAATGTCAAATTCAACCCCATGTATGCCATGATGCCAACTTTGTGCCTCAAACTCTTTACAAATGTAAACGTGACAGTGTAAGGAAGGGGAAAGCACAGTGCTCTCAGTATTAGAAATGTAAGAAACACAACCTTTGCATGTTAAATAATCTGGAAAATCTGAAAATTTGGAAGAAATATGAAGATCTGGAGAAATCTAAGAATTCTTCTAGATCGCGTAAGACTGACTACTTCCCTGACATTGTGTTCTTAAGCATCAGAGTTCTCAGCTGCCATTTGGGTCACTAGACTATGCTGCCATTAAGTGCTCCAGGCATTAGGATATCGATTAGTAAAGTAAATTCTGAATTGTTTTTATGTATGTGGTTTAAACAAACAATTGCAATCATTAATAGATCACCTTCTTAATATGCTCAGTAAAACAAACTTATTTAAAAGATGCTTTGTAGGCAGATTATTTAGAAAAAAGCCTATATTCCATAACCAAGGTGACTTAAAGGTTTTGTGTTCATTTGAAAGCATTTCATGCACTGCTGCTACTGTCTCCCAAACAGGTCCTGCCAGCCGAGAGATGGCTGTTTCTGAGCCCTCTGAAATGGTGAGACTAGAGACTTCAGTCAGTAGCAGGCACTATACTTAATTTCAACAGTCCCCCAAAAACATTTTTAAGCAAAGCCTGTTAGATCTGGTCTCCAGAACCTGCAGATATCAAAAGCTCCCTCAGAGCTTCTAACCTACCCAAATCTGAATGCATTTTCTGCTCGTTTAACTTGGCAAAGCACATGAACAAACAAAAGCCTGGCAGCAAGGGGAGATCATAATATTTGCATGCTAAATACCATTCAGTCACAAAGTGAATGACAAATCACATGATATCAAGGTGAAGTCAGATGTCAAAGACAAACTAAATTACACTAAATGCAAGCCAACCCTTTAAGCTGTTAATTCATCCTTTGTTAGTAATGCAGCAAACAAGTTAATGAATCTAAACTGTCATTTGCTTTTATGGCTCTGGCCTCTTAGGGGTAATTTAACAATTCCAAAGCACCTTTTTAGATACACTTGGCCTTATACTTCCCACCAAGTCTAATAGTCTCTGTTCAGGAAATACCAGTCTGGTTATTTATGCTGAAATACACTACTTTCTCTCCTGGAGAAATAAAATGTGCCATAATCCATCTACATAGGTGAAGCTGAGGTCTGCAAAGATACTATTTGTGCATTAACAAGCTTTCAACTAGGAAAGGTTAGGATAGAGGTGGTGCCAGCCACTGGATGTTTCCTAAGTGTGTACTTTAGACAAATCTCACCCTTGCATCACACCTTCCGATTAAGTGTTTTTATGTTTTACTGTTTTTGTGTAATAAAATAGAAACAAGAAGCCACCTTAGGTTCAGCTGCAACCAGAGCAGGAATAAGCCTGCCTTCTGCTCAGAAAGCAGCTTCTTGTCTGGCTTTCAGTAGTACATTTGCTTTCAGAACAAGTGAGACATTAAGACATGTTTTGTAAAAAATATTTACTTGAAAGTATACAATTAGCAGATACATTGTTTGAAAAAGCCAGCGGTCAAAGCTTTTGACTTAAAACGTTCATCTAGGTGAATAATTGTATAGTTGTTTTTTTTTTCCACTTTGTATGTTAAGGGTCTGCTTAAGAAACCTATGCATACTGGAACAAGTCTAGTGAAGGGCCACAAAGATGATATGAGATTAGAGCACCCATCATCGGAGGAGAGGCTGAGAGAGCTGGGACTGTTCAGCCTGGAGAAAAGGCTCAAAGGGATCTTGTCAATGTGTATAAATTCCTGATGGGCAAATGTAAAGAACGAGACAAACTCTTCTCAGCAGTATCCAGTGAAAGGACAGGAGACAACAGGCACAAATTGAAATAAAGAAAATACTATTTAAACATATGAAAAAAGTTTTTTTACTCTGCAGGCAAAAATCTGAACAGGTTACGCAGAAGGGTGGTGGAATCTCCATGCTTGGAGACACTCAAAGCAGTCGGACACGGTCCTGAGCAACCCGCTCTAGCTGACCCTCCTCTGAACAGGGGGGCTGGACTGGATGATCTCTAGAGAACCCTTCCAACCTCAGCTGCTCTGTGATTATGTGATCTGTGCTCAGTGTGAGGCAGTAAGGACACTGCTCCTCAATTTCAAGCTTAGTAAAGAACAGGGATGAATATTCCAGTACTAGAAGACATGTACTTCTGGGCTTATGGCTGCCTATTAACAGAAACAGTAATAATGGGTTTGAATTTCAGCTAAGGAAATTTAGATTATACACTAGAAATAATCTTCATAATAAACTCAGATCTTGAATAGTTTTGTCTAGGAAGGTTACTGAAATTTCCTTTGTGGACATTTCTGAGAACAAGCTAGACAACTTCCGCTAGAAATGTTAGTTGTAGCTGATCCTTTGCTAGGGCTGGGACATACTAAATAGCTGCTTAAGTCCATTCCAGTCCAGAGTTCTACATCTGTGCCCAGACATATATGAAAATGGGCAAGACAAACTGCTAGGTAAGACTAGGCTCTTGCAGACAGACATAATTAAATGATCTTACTTTAAGAAACTAAAGAGATGCCTGAAGGTCTCCTTTATGCAGAAATATTCCTGGAGAGATTTAAATTTTATTGTTCGCTTACCAAACAGACAAGAGCCTAAGCAGCTGAGAATGCAAGCACTTGTATCAAACATCTCCTTAAGGCTTAAAATTTATTTATGCTGAAATATTCTAGAAGACCTGAAAGACTCAGCGTCTCATGTATTTACTGAGCCAGGATACTGCAATAGCATGAAGGCATCAAACTACAGATCCACTAATTTCTAGGCCAACAGGACTAGTTATGAAGTGAATCTTGATCTTGGCAAAATTTGATTTGATGACGAAAGAACACTACCTTGGCTTCCCCAGCAAGTAGAACAAAATCAGAAATAGAATTTAGGCCACTTAGGTTAAATTGTACATCCCATTGGTTAAATTGTACCCCACATTTCTAAGAGAGCTTCGAAAAGTATCAATAAAAGGGTGACAGCAGTGCTACCTTTTAATTTGCATAACATGGCACACCTTACATGGCTAGTTACTGTTCATATCTAATGTGGAAATATTTCTTCATATTCTGGTTGCTGTTTTTCTAGTAAGAAGCGTTTTTCAAACATTTGCTAGCCTCTGTCCAAATTCAGTAGCATGCTATTCAAAAATCAGCTTTACTTTGAGATCTGCTTCTCCGGGATGTTTGATTGTGTGTGTAGAAGCAGCTGAGAAGCATCAGACTCTTCCCTGGGCTGATCTATTTTTCCAAACAACCATAGTGTATATACTGTTAAAGCACAAGAGCTGTTGCAAACAGAGGAAGGTTGAACATGAACAGGACTGACTTAAGTAGCTTATTTTGAATTTCCATGCATTGCTATTATTCCACAAAACTAATTTCTGAAATGGGATGGTGAATTATACATAATATATAGCCCCAGGCTGGCACCTGACAAGATTAAGAAACATCTTGCTTCTGCTGTGAACTCTTTTACAAATCTCAGAATAACCTTATGGTTCTTCATAGTAAAGCAGCAATGTCTGTTTAAGAAGAGTACAAGTAGTAGGAGCACAATAACATAGCCTGATGTTATGGTTAGCAGTATCCCACTACTCCCCACAGTTTCTTTAAGACAGCAAGGTCCTCTCTACCTACTGTCCAGTTGCAGAACAGGCTGGAGATTGTAAGCAATACCTAAACCAACAGGAAAGTTGACAAGAAGATGGAAGGTAACACAAGTATGTAAATGTGGTGATGCTGCTCTTCCCAGGCACCATGAATGGCAGTTGAAATGTTGTCTTCTTACCTATTCTAGGTACTTATCTCCTTCACACTTTTGGCATGCAGTAGAAAAAGGAGTACCAGAAAAGTACGTTGGCACAGTCATCACATTACATGTGCCAAAAAGCTATATTGGGATTTTGGATATAGAAGTTGTGTTATCATCACTTGTTTGAAAAGGTCTTGTGCTAAACATCCAGCTGCAGACCACATTAGGAAGTTGAAGCACAAAATTTAAGTTATTTCTCCTAAACTTCAGCCAAAAGCAGCACATTGCTCTCAATACTTATAAGCTTAACTGGACATAAATCATACAAGCTGCTAGTCTTGAACTCCTGTGGGGATTGGTCACATTTACTGCATTTAAAGTACGCTGTCTTTCATGTAGTGAGCATGTCAGACACAGCAGGCAAGAGGGGATGAACTATATTTACAGCAGTACAAATGGTCATAACTGAAACCTCAGACATTCCCTTTCCCCTTGCTGAATGGTTGGGTTATTTGTAGACCGAAGAGTCAGCTTTACCCTCCAGAGTCTGGATTCTTGTAATGTAAACAAAAAAACTGGTCACTGATGAAAAACTAGAGAACTAATCCTTCAGAACAGGTTTGCTGTAATTAATTTAGCCAACAGTTATCCTCAGCTCAGCTGTTAAAGGCTTCAGGTGAGAGATGCTGAAGAAAGGTTACAAGGTGGCCACTGAATATACTCTAAGAACACAGCAGAAATAGTCAGCTTAAAAGCTTTGTAGAACTGAAGTATTAAGCACAACTGCAACCTTTTTCTTCAAATATTTTATTAAGTCTAAAGACTTTAAAAAAAACACACAGCTTTAAAATGTAACAGCATTTAAAATGACTAGACTTAAAATAACATTTACAGCAATGACTAACTAGCAAAAGCTAAATTGACAACTGCTGTTGAGTGTAGAAATTTTTTCTGCAGCCATGAATAGCGCAAAGAATCTTAGTACAAGGGATAAAACGTAATCCCTTGCATGAACTAGCATTCAGCACTATGAAATGATGGTTTAGCAGAGCTGAAAGGACTCAGTAAGGTTCAATACCAGGCTGCTCCAATGAACTTACAAGTCTGACACAGCATTAGGAGAATATTTACCAGTTACCAAACACTGATAACTCTTTTGAAGAGCATGATGTGTACTTTATGGTAAGAGGAATGATAGATAGAAAAGGGACTTTATAAACTTTTACAAATTTTGTAAACTACTAAGTACCAAAGTTAGGCTGAGGAGTGATCGCTATGGCTAACTTCAATATAGTGAGTCTAATCTCTCTTTGGGCTCCTCCTGTGGTCAAGAGAAGAGAGAGAGGCTCCTCTGGAGGGTGAGTCAAAGCTCAGTTCAGCCCTTGTTCTGAACCAGACCCCTGGGAGGTCTCTCACTCCCCCAATTACAGAGGGAACAAAAAGGAAGATCAGCCTCACTAGATTCAAGTTTGACTTTTGGGATATACTTCTCCCCCTCTCACTAGCTCTGCAGTAAGAACGTAAATGATCTGCTCTTGTCCAGAAACTCGGAGCTATTTTTTCCAAGTGCAGTCAAAGGTTAGACAAAGAACAAAACAGAGCACAATATTTATATGCTGTCAGGAAACAAATTAATTGAAAAAATACTGAGTTCCACAGCTTTATAATCATCTCGCTTTACAGGAAAAAAACAATATCCCTCAAAAACCAGGAAGACACAATGCTATGAACTTTGAAGATATCTGGGGAAAGAAGAACATCCCACTGTTACTGCAGTTTGAAATCTAAGGTTAGAAAAAGGAGACTATTTTACATACTTTTAGAGTAAAGTGGCAAATTCCATACAGCCAGTGAGAGACCATGACATGAAGAAGGAAAAACCTAAACACTCACATGGTTTGTGTCAACTTACTCCCCCCTCCACTTTTTTTTTAAAATACCACCCTGGTTTTCTCCACTTTGCAGTTACATCAGAGTTCCCCCGGACATGCTATCCCACTTATGACACAACCAGTCCAACGATAAGGACTTAAAGGTGAGGAAGAAAAAAAAAAAGAGAGAACCTAGACAAGGAGAGACTCTGACCATTTGAGTTCAGTTTCCATGACCCCTCCTGCCCTCCCAAAGCATTAAAAGAAAAAAAAACCCACACACCACCCAAATCAGCCAGGCTCCACTTCTCCTGCTCTCCAATCGCAAGGGCCCTCCACATGCTGAGATCTATTCTGATGCCCCCTATGAGCATCAGAATTCTGCTTGGCAATGTTGACCGACAAAGTTCTGCTTCACTGAAACTCTTTTTTGGCAACTCCTGTTTTGTTACTGCAATCTAAAATGCACCCAAAAACTCTGAGTGTCTGGGTATCAAGCATAAGCATCATGAAGTTACCTTTTATTAAGCAGCAGAGGTCATTACTTTTAACACCTTAGTCTAATTCCTAAACAGAGGAGCAATATGTGTAGGATGCTCCAGATGAAAAGCTTTCCTTTACCTTCAACAGTATTTCTGTTCCTGTGCTATTTTACTATTATTTCTTTCTTCCATTACTCAACTAGGGCATGTGAGACTCAGTCATGGAAAATGACCCCCCATTGTGCTGGGTATCATACAAACTTGAAACAAAGTTGGTATTAGGTAGTCAGTGACAACTTGCTTTTCACATTGGCCTTATTGTTATAGTGGGCTTTTCTGTCAGACAGTCTGCAGAAAAAAAGCAGACCCTGTTACCCTCTGAAAGTTTAACACGTTTCTACTATTACCTAATTGCTGCTTCCTCCTCCAAAAACATATGTAACAATGACTAATACATACAATTTACAGTGAAGTATCCTGTCCTCAATTACAAATTAAGTCACTCTCAGATAAAAATTACTACTCCAGTAAAAATTCTTATTAATTTAGAAAAAAATCCTGAAATATCAACTCTCCAGTAATAGACCCAAAAGGATCCTTTAATTATTTTAATGAGAAAGCAAGGTCTAAGAGAATTAGCAAATTGTGTCTGAAATGCAAATTAATGAAACGAAGTGGGAAAAGTCTCAAAGCCCAGAATGCCTCTGTTTCTTCACAATGAACTACAGAGTTTTCAAGTCAAAGTACAGTAGGAAATGACCCACGCATTAAAACCAAGACACAAATAAGAAGGCAAAAAAGGTCAGCATCCAAGTTATTTCTAAAGTCTTAGCCATACTGATCCAAATTGTACATTCTTTGCTTTCTGTCAATTTTTCTTCTACGGCCACCTCATTTTCTCACAGAAGGAAGCAGCAAAAAGCTCCTGGTCTCATAAATGCAACGGAATAGTTACAGAATCTTGACTGAAACTACATAAAATGCACAAACTTATCTTTAACCTCATGTATTTACAAAGATAAATCTATGGATTATGTTAATCACTTATGCAAATCTTGTAAGACCAAACATCCGATGATGTAGCTTTCAAAGCAAGTTATAAAATGAATGGAAAGATTCCATGGAAAGAACAAATAGAAGAGTTAAAGGGAAAAAAAATCCTCTTATAGTCCACAATACCCTTCTAGCTCTCTAGCTGGATGTTGTAACAGTTTGTTGAAACATGAGATAGGTGTTAAGGTGTTAATCAATCAGTAAGAAATAATGATGCAACAGTCACAATCTACAAATCTGTAAATAGCACTCAAGAGTCTATACTTTCATCTTCAAGCATTCTATGGCCGAGTCCTACTCTTTTTCCTTTATAAATATGGGTAAACTTGAAAAAATAGAACAGTAGAAATAATTGAAAAATTAGAGTTGTACTTTTGTTACAATGCCTAACAATGTCCCATTACATGCCAGATACGCACAACTTAGTGCCATTTCTGAGTGGATCAGAGAGTCAGGGAACCTGTCTCAATGAAGATGGTTCACTGAATTGTCCTCATCGCATAGGATCTCACTGTACAGAGTGCAGAAAGGTCATCCCTGGCCTAGCTAATGTTAAAAACAGCATTTAAGGACTACTCAAACCCTAATAAAGTCCATGGAGAAACTCCAACTCATTTCAACTGAGCTCCTCACATATTCTAAATAATTACCTGCTCTAAGTAGACCTCTACAGTTATATTAGCTCAGCACCTGTTCTTCGTGCTACTGGAAAAAAAAATCTTTAATTAAACAATTTGGTGACATATATGTAAAAGATGTCCTGAAGCGTAGGTAGGCCAGCCGGCAATCTTGTGGCTGGGCTTCAAGATTAGTACTAGTTTGAGAATAGCAGCTTAGCATGTGAGAAAAACAGAATCCCCTTTTCTCTTATTCCATGTTTCCAGATGGCAGTCAGTGTAAAGCACAATAAATCAAGCAGTCCCTCTGGAGAAAGAAATGTTCCTGGGAAATGCACAAGGTATTCAAACATTAGCAGACCCCAAAACAGACCTATGCTTACATGCTGTACGCTGAAGCAAGAGCAACATTCTGAGTATTTTATTACCCCAACCTTACTATAATAGCATCTTGCCATTCTGCAGATTGTCCATTTCAAACAAGTTTATGAATAGTGAGCTCATCTTTGGTCAGAGAAACACAAAGTACCAGAAGCATTGTCACATGTACAGGAGCTGAGAAAAAGCAATTTTCAGGTAGGCTTTGATCACTAACATGCACTGTAAAGTTAATACACTAATATAGGTTAAAATGATGCATTTAACCAATTAACCTCACATTTTGTATGGTTTCTTTCTTGTGGTCTAACAAAGAACACTACTAAGGCAGATTCAGCCTTTTCCTCCTGGAGAAGACTTTGCTGCTACACTCATATCCATAACAAACAAAAATCCCAGAGTAACTTGGGAAACGTGCATAGTGCAATCACAAAAGACAAAATAACCTTGAGATAACTAACTAGTTATATTAGAAGGACTTAAAAGTCCTTAGGTTAGAATGATGAAGAGCATCGAGTCTATAGTATGAGCATTTGAACGCCTGAATACTTTCTTAACTATGACAATTATTCAAACTACACTGAAACAGAGGTCAGCAGGTACAACCTGGCTCCATAACCAGGTCTCAGTTACTTATCCATACAAGATTCTTCTACTGTGCCCATTACCACAGTCAAGAAGCATGACTACACAGGGAAAGAGTGCAGGAATCATGATCAATACAAAAAAGAAAACCTTAAGAGGGTGGCATTATCCACTTTGCCCCTGGGAAGAGTAAAGGCTCAGAAAAACCCACCTCACCAATTCCCTTCTACATACTATGCAGCTGAAGGTTTCAAGATTTAGTAAGCTTCCTTCATTCTTCTGATCCTTCAAAACACTGAATGATTCTCTCCTGTTCTGCATTTCAGGTGGTCATTTACACTAAAGAGAGGGCAAAGCAAGTGCAAAGTTCCACCTCCTCAGAACAGTCGTATTTTACAATTGCCTTGCACTGGTTTACTTAGAAAACGACAAGGTTCTTAGGTTAGAACGATAAAGAACAGCTTACATGTACAAACACGGCTGGCAGCATTACCTGCCTCTCTGGACCCAACTGTTCAGAATTCCACTTCTTTCCCTGCACTGGGCAGAAGATTTATTTATCAGTGCCCCAGCATCTCAGTTTCAAGCTCCAGTCATACTAATTTTGCATCTATTTCTCCTCTGGCACCAGAATCAGTAGATGATCATACACAGTTTTGGCTTTCCCTTGTATTTATGTGATAAATTCATTCACATGCTGATAGCTTCTGTTAATTTATGCCAAAGCAGGCAGGCTTACATGATGAATACCCATCTTGTTTCCATCTTAGAGGAAAAGTTAACTCAATTAGTGCTAAACAAGACACAGGAAAAAGAGGAACTGCAGGAACTGCATTATGCATATGCTGTGTTACATTTTGAAACAAAAATCCACCTGATGTGATCTTTCCTTCCAGTTTAGGCAACTTTCAGGACAAAACCCACTATCTCATTGTTGTAGTTTACTACCATAGCCACTTACGCCTTTATGTAAGACTCTTGGAAAAGTAACTCTTGCTAATAAATATCACATTAAGACTTTCATCTAGCACTGTGAATGACTACTCATTCTACTCAGCAGGGGCCCACCAAAACTGATCTGGCTAAGCCTGATTAATCATAGGAAACTGTCCATCTCTTCATGCAAGTTTATATAAAAACCCATCACCTACTTTCATTTTTCAACTTCATCATCAGCCTCACATTTAGAAGGTGAGAGACAAGCTCCTAATCTGGAATACATATTAATTCCCATTTAGAGTAAAACTATTTCATTTGTAGTATCAGAACAAATCCCCCATTACGCTATGCATCTGATGGCTACAAAAGAAAAACCTGCATTGTAAAGTATTGCAACTAACAAATTACTGTATTTCATATGAATTTATTACAGAACTCCTGCTTAAGTGAGGAGTTTGGACCAAAGAAAAAACATTAGTGTGAATTTGAATCAGTCAGTCAACTCGGACCACTTAAAATACTTATTATTGTGAGTGTTGCTCCAAGTTACCCCCACACAGACACTCTTCCCTACTGCCACGTTCTTCCTGGAAACTTATTAAAAAAATCATGTCTGAAAACATTAAACACAAAAATAGAACTTCTTCAGCTTACCTGAAATGCTGGTTGGGCCACTATTCATCATCAGGCTGAACATTTAAAGACAAGAGTTTTTCATCTCAACTCAATGATGAAAACTGGTAATTCTGTCACCAAGTGAGATCACAGGTCACCCTGCACTATTTTGTTTAACCTATGTCTTCTGCTAAAGGGACATCAGTTTTCTTTAACTTTTTTATACCAGCGTAAACTAATTTTTCCTAGACTTATTTCTAAAATGAGACAGTGCCAGGTGTCACTGCTTTTTCTTGACAGATAACAAAATGACATACCACAGTAAAAGGGATCCTTGGCAAAAATAATTGCAAATGGCAAACTCCAGAAGTTAAGGTTAAATTGTTGAACATGAAAATATTCTCTTGCTTACCGAAAATTTCTCCGTTTTTGGCAAATTCTGTCACAAGGTACAACATGCTTTTGGTCTCCATCACCTGTTGATGGAGAAATCGCATATTAGTTTATTTGGGGGAAGAGCAAAAAACCAAATGAACCCACATGAATACACATTTTCAAATCTCTCCTTTGGTAAGAAAAGAAGTGAAAGTCTTGGTCTCGCACATACAGTTATCACAGTTTTTCACTTTGTTTCTTCAAATTATCTCAACAATTTCAAGGGGTGCACTTGTGTGCTAAGCACACAGTTAAGCTTTAAACACCTTAATAAGCTACTGTACAGAGGAAGAGGTGGATAGGATTCTTGGCCACAAGTGACTAGCCCAAGAAACTATCCTCACTGACTAGTTTCAAGACTTTTCCTGAAGGAATCAGCCTAAGTAATTCCCTTGTTCAACTCCTCTAACATGCTGATGGATGGTTAGTATCTGTGCTTGAGAAAGAAGTCTGGGGCTGTTACTGACCTCTGTTACCAACAGTTCTCCAGTTACTGAAAGAAAAAAACAAATGAGCAGTCTTAAACTGGCAAATTTCAGATACAGCACCACATCACAGGATCACATTGCACAGTCAGGCAGAGTACATGATGGCTTTGTAGCTTTACAGTATTTTCTCTGGATTAAAACAACCCTTTAAGCATCCTCTACCTTTTCTGCTGGCCTTTCCAGCCTTCCTGTTAACAAAAACAGACTGCTCACAACTCAGAAACATGCGAGGTTGGAAGGAATAGGAGACAAACCGAAAAATGAAAGAGGGTAAGGGGAAGGCTTCAAAGGCTTTCCATAAACAGATGCTCATGACCTTGAACAAGAACATTACACCCAACAATTCAAGATTCCATCTTTCCATGAAACACACTGGGAAAGAGCAGCCCCCCCTCAGTTATCCTGCAACTTTCTTTCTAAGGCTCTACTCCTAAACTGCTTAAACAGGTACCCAGGAACTCATACAAATAGCATGATCAAAAGATATACTGGAAATTCCCTACTTCAAATAAAGTCACATAGAATTTCCCTTCAGTATAATACAATTTCCACATCAGTCACATACTGGGCCTATACTATTTGACAACCACAGAAAGAGTTCAGGCCAAGCTGCCTGTAGACAAGACCATCTTGAATTTTCTTTCTGCATTTTGTTTACATATACAAGCTTGAAAGTACTGGAAAACTAGCTCATAGATGAACTGTTTTCAGAAGAACATTAAAAAAAAGAAATCAGAGGCAAATCATGGAAGTCATAGGAACAGCAGAATTACCAAAAACCTGACAAGCCAGCAGATAGAAAATGAGAGCACTACGAATACGCAGCACCATTCATTGCTGGGTTCATTACCTAACTTTGTCAACCCTCCATAGTTCCCTGATACAAGACAACTCAAACTCATAGCATGGACACAATATGGTGATAGGCACATTATACAGGCAAACTAGACAGTTTTATCGAATGCTGTTTTACAAGTCAAATCACCTATCTGCTAAATGTACTTCTAATGTGCCACTCACTTAAAAGTTAAGCACTACATAACGATTACCCTTCTCCTCAAGTAACCTTGAGGATCTCCAACCTTAATTTAACTACCCAATCTCCTCTCTCATTTTCATGTTTTGTCATCCATTCAGGAGAAACTGTGGTAGGTATTACTCAAGCTAGTTAAGAGTTTAATTCTCTAACATCTGCCTCTACTCAATGAATCAACAGGCTATTTCAAAAAGGAAGTGCCAGTCTCTTTTCCCTAACATGAAATTAAGGCTAAGCAAGGCTAAATCAGGCCCTTTGTCTTTATTCAACAGAGTAATTGTAACTCCAAAGATCCAAGCCCTTGTGCAAGTGATCACACACACTGCCTTCAGCAATCTGCGAGATCTGATCTCAGTTAAAAGTCAAAAGTTTGGTTTTAGCATGCACAAATTTGTTTGTTGAGCTAGGTTTATTTGAAATAAGCAAGAGAGTATCTCAGAAGCACTATTTAGTTTGTAAACACACCACTTACAGAAAGATCCCAAAGAATATATTCTGAAGAAAGCCTTCAAAGTAAGATTTACATGAAGCAGAAACGTCAACAGCCTCAAATATTTTACCACTATGCTAGCGGGAACAGAAAATGAAACAGAATAGGAAAAAACAAAGCAAAACTATATATTACTATATAAACTGTGTGCACTAAAAAAGTAAAGTCACAAGTAAAAATGTTCAAACTTTTTAAAAAGTCTGTAATTGCATGTTTCTACAAGTACATGTTTATCTTTTATTTTTAATAAACATACTCTTGTACCATAATTACTCATCCATTACACTGGAAAGGAATGCATTCAATTCTACAACATAAATAATTCAGTTTAGGATAATAATGTGTCCATGTCCACCACACCAATGATGCAAGATTCCAACAGAAATAAATCCACCACAGAACTTGTTATCCATCTTCTAATAAACACACTTTGAAATAAAGTTTTTGGATAGCTCTCACTTGGTCTATGCATTTACATCACAAGCATATTGGCAGAATCTGGATTTACATACCCTCATCATGTCATCTTACTCAAAGATACCAAAGAGATGCTGCAAGTATTCCTCAGCTTGCTCTCTCACAGATTTGACCAAAGAAAATCAGTACAGCCACACAAGTCCTCAGCTTCCTTCCAGCTAAGTACTCAGAAAACTTAGAGGCACATGTGCTAAACCACCTCTGCATTGCCAAGGACATTTAAAAGACCACTTTGGATGTAGCACTTCATCTATCTTGATAACCTTGAGCAGCCAGAAATACTGACAGTAGTATTTACTACAGGACAATCGTCCATAAACACACCTTAACTAAACTAGTCAGAGAACAGCACGGAGAACTAGCAGATCCACATAAGTTACTTAATTGATAGACCTATAAGGCAAAAAATATACACACACAATATCAGGCTTAAACTGTCATCAGACACCAGCTGAGGACAAAGAAATACACTGGGCTTCTGCTTGTTGGGAGTTTCAGCAGGCAGTTGTACAGTGCTAGAAGAAACATAAGGAAGAAATCATGTTTCCAGGTAGGGGATAACCTTTTACTAGCCATTTCTAATACATGCCAAAGCTCACTGTATATGCACTTAGCTTGTACTGATCAATACACATGAAAGGCACACTTTTATCAGATTTAAAGAACAGAAAACCATCCAGTAATCAGATTTCCAAAAAAATAGCACTCCTCCCTTTCACAGGCACAAACCTGAGGGGAAAAGCCAACTCTTTCCACCAATAAGTATAAAATAGACACTATTTTTGTGCATTGACAGTAAGCCTACCTTGAGGAAACCAACTTTTAGATCACAACATACATTTCTAAAACTGATCTGAAGTCTAGGATCTATTCTGTTTTCTTCTCTTCATCTAAAATTCTTTCCACTCTGACCTTCTAACCTTTTTTCTACCCCCCATTTTTATTTTGAATTCATCTAGTCAGCCAAGGTTCAGTTTATTCATCATCACACCACAACTATTAGTATTCCTTTTGATAGTTTGGGGATGGAGATGGCAGCACAGGAATCACAAAACTAACAACTCTTGATACTTGCCTACACAAATTCTCACTGTAGACACATTGTGCTGAATATTCCTGCACTGCTCTAGCTACGTGATGGTTTGTCTACTAATAGACAGGAAAGTTTCATGACCAGGTATTTCAAAAATCAGCTCTTTCACTAGCATCACATTTACAATTTTCTGCATATTTTTAAGTAGATTTCAGGTATATCTGAGTATCTAACAGTGCCAGCCCAACTAGTACCACAGAACAAGCAAGACCACTGTTTATGGGCATGCAAAAATATTAAACGTGTACCCAACACAATTCAATCCCAGAAAAGTTGAGAGTTTGTCATGGACTGGCCATCTGCAAGACATCACTGGTGTAGAGTAAACTTCATACTGGAGTAAAGACAGAGAGAAGGGAAGAAAACACTGCCAAACATACCTGGTAGAGCTTTATAATGTGTGGGTGATCAAGCATTTTCATTATCTGCACTTCTCGATAGATCTTCTCCAGATTCACAGCATCCAGCTGAGATTTGTCAATGATTTTTATTGCCACCTGCAGCCAAAGAGTAAAATTGAGATTAAAACTCCCCAACATTTTTCATTATTAGTTCATCCTGATTATAAAGAGTACCATAATCCTAGATAACTTAAGGATCTTTCTTCTAGCTCAGAAATACACACCCCACGCTTCAGGATTTAACAATACAGCAGCACATTAAACATGTCAGTAGTCCCATTAAGTGTCTGCTGGACTATCACCTACATTTGCATGTCAGTAACCAAAAACTTAACTGGAAATGGAAGACACAGAGCAGGTGGTAGAAGGTTAGTGCTCCAATGGGCCCAGCTACAGAAAGTTCCTATATCAGCAGGTGGTGGGAATAACTAAGGACCCTGTATGTACAAGTGCTTTAAGGACAAAAAGCTCTCTAGAAAGCCTAATTATTTCCACTTCTGGAGTCAAGGTAGCCAGTTTTAATTCTACAGATGTAAAGCAACATTTAAGCAGTAACTGTTGTCTTTACACAAGTAATTAAAGATACAGTAGACTTGTGTAGTTCTGACTGTTACATACTTATTTTTAACTGTGATGAATATGCTATTACACAAGGACATCTGCAATTCATCTGTTCAGGGAGGAAAAATATTCATCTCTAGGGATATGCTTGCCAGTCAAACACTGCAAACAGCTCAACTAGTTTAGAAAACAGATTTGGGTCCTACTGACCTTACTTTTAGTCAATATCTGAGAAACAAATTAGAGGACACATGCTTGTGAGATTCCAAAATTTAATTTCAAAAAAAAATTTTTTTTTTTAATTTCACAAAGAGGAAACAACTACAGCTGCTATAAGAAAACACACACAAAACATAACAGCACTGAAAAATATTAAATACATTAACGGTGTACATTCACCCTGAACACCACATTACAAATGCTGAAGCAGGAGCAAACAATAAAAATCACACAAACACTTCCAATTATAGCTGTATTTCACATAAACTATTGAACTACAGGAGACAGCTGTTATGCAGGAGACAAAATCCACAGGAGGTGAACCTCATTATCTCCAGTAAGGCTGATTATGGACCTACCTGAATTCAGAATTAACTATTTACTGACTTCATTTCAACATGCTTTTCCTTTGTAACCTCTTCACAGAGGCATACTTGCCTTCCCCAACCACCAGAGAAATAAAATAAGAATTAAGACCCTGCTATGAGTGAATAAAGTGATCTAGCCTTGTAATCAATGGAAAGTCACTTTTTTTTAAATGCAGGATGCACTACAACACAGCTGAAGTAGAACAAGATTCTGGTTTTCAAAGCACAAACAAAAATTTCCAAAACAATGCAAAAGATGGTTAACTTTCACAATTCCTCATCATTGTAGAACTCGCTGCCACTCACTAAAATTGAGTTTAATCAAAAAACAGTATATATGGGCATTAGACAAAAAAAAGGAATAAAGGTTCACATTCTACAACACATTCACCATTAACCATGAAATTGTTCTATAGCCTGTATTCTTCAAAATGTAACAGTTGACACTGTTGGGAGAAGCGGTACTTAAAATGTTATTCAAGTGTTCAGTGCTCTCCTCTTCTCCAGCTATCTGCAACTATTTCTTCTCTCCCAATATGACATACAGCAACTTAGATAATCCTGATGCCTGATCTCAAAATGTGCTTTGCTGTTCTATTCTGCTAACTATTTCTAAGTATAGCACTGTCCATAATAGATCTACTCTGCCCTCTTTCACATCACACTACATTCTGCTTTGAGAAATATACAATGAACAGCGATCAGTAAACAGGGATCAAGTCCTGAGAGATCACTGGCCTCCCTTTGAAAGTTTGTCCTGTGACTATGAAGACAATACCTCTAAACCATGCAAGTAAAACAGGTGGATAGCATGTTTCTATTCTGACTTGCTACCCTCTTACTCTACTCTCATTCCTTTCAACTATATTTACTGTCTTACATAAGGTATATACATAAAACTTAAGAAGGCCTAATTTCACATGTGCAAGTAATAAGGGACAGACAAAGGAAGAATAGCAATGTTCATTAACGTTTGGATTGGATTATCTAAATACATAGTTCCCGCTTAGTCTTGCCAGATTTGCACTTCAACTACTCCCTACAGCACTTGCTCATTCTCTCAGCAGGTCCCCTTTTGCTCACATGAAAAGGCAGAGTAGCAAGTTGCTTCCTTATTTGGTCTGATTATATGCCATGTGGCAGCAGAGGATGCAAACAATCATACATACAGCTGAACCCCCACCCCCCAACACCTCTAAGTCTTCCTGCCCTAGGTTAAGATTACACCTAATAAACTGACTTCTGCTTGGTTTTTTGCAGACACAATTAACCCAGAAAAATCACTTTACTAGAAAGTTACAAAAAGTAATCAAAGTAATCAAACCAAGCCACTAAAGCCAGACCAAATTCTTAAACACACATCAGGAAATATTTATTAAAAATGTGTGTGCCACGTTTCCCCACTTCCTCTAATTTATTTTGTACTGGTTCCCTGGAAAAGTAGCATCAGAGACACAAGATGGTTTCTCATTCATTCTCAACATTATCTTTGTTTATAGATGTTATTTGGGCAACTTCCAGATTTAAAAGGAGCGGAGACCACTATTTGTTATTTACAAAATAATAAAGATTAATCCTTAATAATCTTGCATTCCTACCAGTACACAAGCCAGTAATCTCTGTCAAGAAGCAAGGTATCTCCAATCTCAGATAGATCAGGTTTTTTTCAGAAAGTGCAAACACCTCCTTCATTGATCCACTATAATGCAAAAAATCCTGCTGCCATTTGTGCTATTAGCTATGACACAGCATTAGTCTCTCACTAACTTGAGGTATTTACAGTAACTTTTTTCTTCACCTCTTTCATCATAGAAGCACAGTGTAGAAGCTTCACATAAAACTTACAGCACTTAACTTAGACTGCCTCCTTCCCTTGCTCTGGTCCATTTAATTTCACTTTACAAAGTGACTGTGCGTTTTCTCCCCATAGTTCTCTATTTTATGAAGCTCTCTAAATGCAAGTGAGAAGAAACTAAAGTAATTTTCTCCTGTTTACTCTTCTTGCACATAGGAAATGCATGCACTACAGAGAAGCTAATAAAAGCAAAGCTATACAGCACTTCAAAGAAAAGAGGTTAGGTCTAACACAGAAGAGGAAAACAACAAGCAAGACCGCAGCAAGGCAATAAGGGTTTCCTTGGATAATTTGAAAGTAATAGCAGCAGCCTGCCTGCTGGGGCTCTTGCTGAACCTTTGTTAATCTATCCATCATACTATCATGTATTTGATTAACACAAATATTTATACATCCTTCTCCAATACTTCTCACCCCCTTCAAATGGGAGGGGGAAAAAAAAAGTCTGCAACTGCATGGCTTGCTATTACTACTTTTTCCAAGGAAGCTTGACTCTCACCACCTCACCCCAGTGAAAAATCCAGCTTTATAAGTAAACAGACTCTTGGCACTTTTTTCCAGCATAGTTTGGCACTTCCACAGTTTGCTCTTATATTTTGAGTATTCCTTCTACTGAAAGCATAAATATTTATTACAGTCCGTTGCCACTTCCAAGCCAATCTACAGAAGTCTACATAGCCAGCTTTCTCCACAGATATCAGGCACCATTCCGAATGCTGCAGTTTCTAACTTCTAACATCTGCAGAAAGTTCCAACAAACTCAGTATCTGAAATAATCCTAAGCATAGTTCTCCACTAATCAAGATTACCTTTGCATTTGACATGCAAGTGGAAGTCGGGCGAGATAACGAAGGACTAAAAGTATTTCTAGTTTCAACGGGCATTTCATTAAAAAACAACATATTAGATCAAACCATGTTTTGTCTTATAACATGAAATTCTCTAGTACTATTAAACAGTTGGCTTCTGAATGAAAAAAGTGAGAGTATACAATTACTTGAAGAAAAAAATTTGCTGTTTATGTTGCAATCCTTGTACAACTCCCAATGTGTATATTATGTATATGCATACAGTAGCAGGCTTTTATATGAGAAGCATAGTAGCAGCTGGCACCACTGCTTCTGCAATCAAATGCAGATTAGATATCGCAGTATTTTCAATCTTCAGTTCTCTTGCATCTTGCCAGGTCTGTAGAAGGTTTAGAGAAAAACCACTTAGATATACTTAAAAATCCAGCAAATTCTTTATAAAAATGTCAGGAGGAATATTACATTCAGTAGAAACAGCTCATTTCTGTCCATAATCTCAGCTGTGACATGATGACAGGAAAAGAGGAATCAATTTTTATTTAAAGCTGAAGAAGTCACATCAAGCTGGAGAACAGTTTCCTAACTAAAAAGTGGTTTTGTCCCCAAATGTACAGCTTCCTAACTCCTAATGCCTTACAGAGATGTTGTAACATCACTGATCTTTGCAAAATAGTGCATACAGACAGACAGCATAAATAAATGAACTCTCTCTAGTATGGTCAATCGTAACAAACCAACTCCTGCAGCACACACCAAATGAAGGAAAATTATACAAACTCTGTGATTCCAGCAAGCTTCTAGTGTTAAGGTACCTTTTTAAAAAAGTTATTACACCTCTCCTAAAAAAAAAAAATAAAAATTCAAACATCAGCATATGTACATCAAGACAACTTCAAGGTGACAAAAAAGTAGTGAAGCCAGATCCCTCCCTTTTCTTCCCACTTTGCATTTTTGCTGCTTAAAGACTTAAGAAAACAGCAAAGATGTTTAAGAATATTATTCCTTCTTAATTAAAAAATATTAGGAATAGCAAAATAGGGAAGGAAATACTTACTAAAGGCCTAGACAACTGGAAAGGGAGTTGGTATTACCCTAATCTGACACATCTGGGAACTGAAACTGTCAGGCAGCATATTTGAAAGGAATGTTAAGCAAAATAATTTTTTTTAATCCTTCAACTACTCCAGCTTTCAATTTTCATTTAGTTTTGCTATTATCCATTTAATTCTCTAATCACTCTTTCAGAAAAGAAGCAAACAAAGCCTAACATGTTAACACATAAAAAGTTCGTCCATGTCAGTGTAAACTTTAAGGTTTCATCCAGGTTAAACTCACATTTGAGTCATTAACCCAGTGCACCTCAAAAGTAGATTAACAACATAAGAATTAACAAACAACTTCCTGCGATCTGGAACTAGTCCAATTTAGACCAGCAGAGTGTTTGAATATCAGAGATTTACAAAAACATTGCCTCCCTTAGGGTGCAGTTTCACATTACACCCAATCTGATCTACCTGTGAGTTGGCTGACGAAAGGGGCTGTTCTGCTGTCACACTCTGCCTCTGGATAGGTGTTCCTCCTCTACCCCCTGCAACAGATCTAAAGAGCCCATGGCAGCAGAGTTAGATCCATGCCTTGAGTCTTTTTTTGGTGATGGCTTAGTTTTCCCACTGTATTGCTCCACTAACCCAAACCGTGGGCTACAGCACAGGGAGATGCTGTTTCTACTTCTATCATTCAGTTTTGCCTACACACACTTGATCAGACACTCACATGTCTAAACCAGTATCCCATCTCTCATCAGTAGCTAGTAACAGTTTGAGAGGAAAGTATAAACCACCTGTAACATAACAGTTGAAAGTGCAATTCTGTGTACTTTTTTAAGTTAAGGCAGTCAGAAATTTGTATCTGAACCATAATGACACACTAGTAAGAAGGGTTTAATTTTCATCTGAGGAGCAATGGCTAATATTCTTCTGAAGATGACTAAGCCTTAGGGTTTGTTACAGAATGTCATTGTCTGAGGAGGGGGGAGAACCTTTCACACATTCAAAGAATTTCCTTCACCTTTAAAATGTAAGGCCTTTTTTTTTCAGGTGGTACCTTCATCTGTTCCAAATGGCAAGCAAGAAGCAAGTAAACATTATTTCACACCTCATTATATTTCACTAGAAGCAAATACCAATCTTTCTAAATTTCATGTTTCCAAATATTTTTTTTCCTCTTTTCTCAGTTTCTTTTCCCTCTTCTCCTTCTAAAGATGAATTTTGCTCACTTGCACATGTTTCATTAACAAATGTTATCCTGAGATCACAGGATTCCTGGCAACTTGATAAATAAGCATGGCAGGAAAGAGCATATCATTAACTTAAATGGCAACAAACACAAACAACAAGCAAAGCAAAGGTCACATTCAAGCTTGCAGCCCCCTTCTGAGCACCCTGTATGGACTTTTATTAAAGAGGGTCATTGACTATATTACAAATATATAGCAATCCCCCCATTTTTGTTAATTTTCACATTTCTTTCTGGTTGACTATTTTACTGCTGTATTAATATAGTGTTTCACTTCTAATTTCAGAGTTTATTTGAATACACATAAGAGAGGGTAGTAGATGGATGTCTTTTGCTTCAGGTCTGGTTTCATTTTATTTTCATCTGTAACTTTCTTTAACAATTTTATGGCAACTATATTTAGTGTTTTCAATTTATATTACAACATTCAGTTCTAACATGTAGGGTTTTTTATACACAGGATGGATTCTATACATAGTCCATAAATGCTAAGCTGTCAAGGTAATAAAATTCTGTCTTTTTAAATATGACAGTTACTAGCCAGTATATCAGCATAATTTAGAACTGTAAAAAAGCAAACAATTTTATAGGTCAAAAACATTTAAAATACAATTTCAAAGCACCTGCACTAAAAAAGCCCAAAAGCAAATTCATAACGTAAAGACTTTGAACAGGGAGACTCAGGAGAAACACAGAGAAGGAAACAGTCCCTTTAAAAAGGACTTTTCTGAGCATGTCTTAACAGAAACGTGGCACAGATGATGTAGTACAGACTTGCTGGGGAGATGGCATTAGTTTGTTTCAGAACCTAATAAGCTAAATATTCTTCCATTGCAAGTTTAACACAGGCAGTCATACTCTGCATATAGATGAATGCAAGAAATAAGCAACTTAAGTTCTGTTGTTTAAATTTATTAATAAGCAACAGATTAGAGAAACTCTCAAACATGAACATCTTGCATCTAGAAATGTTATTAAGCAGGACTTCCACTTTATGTGCATAGTCAGCTACCACTAAATCAAGTGAGGTTGTCCCAAACTTGAAGTGCTTATTCAAAGAAGTATTGTTAGAATTAGTTTCCCTTGACATTACTAAAAGTGATCTTAACAGGGTTCCTCTTCCTCAGAGACCATGTAAATACTTCCAGCAACTAAGCAATTAAGTTTCAAATAAATATTCTTGCATCTCTTGCTGCAAAAAAATTTACTTGAAATTTGCAAAGTAGCTGTATTGAAAAATTAAGTTTGACACAAAATTCTGTTATAGACAAATCTGCTGTAAAAATAATGCAGAAGAAAAAAGGCTCCGGATTATACACTGTACACAAGGCTTCTCAAAAAAGGTATACATGGTTAACAAAACTCAAATTTTTATTGATGACAATGTACTGGAATTTAAGAATTTCTTAGGGCACAGATAGAAGAATCATACCAGAGTTAGAGAGCTGTTAAGCTCTAAGTTTTCTATAATATTCATTATTTTGAACAATACTAAACAAAGACTTACTAAAGTAACAAAGTCAATATTGAAGTATTCATCCTCATCATAAAGCTTGCCAAAAATGAAAACTAAAAAGTAAATGACAACCTACTGCCTTCAACTGAAATATTTAGGAGTTTGACGTATAGCATCAAACTTGGGAACAGAACACTTTCACGTAATGTTCAAAGGTCTTTACTTGGCTCTTCAGTAATAGCAGGGAAAGATTTAAAATGATTAGCAGTTTATTGTGCAACTTCATACAGCCATAAGAAAAATTTCTTTTAACATTTGGGATGCAAAGCCCATCTACCACAGCATAGCTAGAAAAACATTAGCATTGGAGGTTTGTTTTCTTTAACCAAAGTCCAAACTCACGGCAGTTTTCATTCCTGTGAGGAATGAGTACGCCATACAAGACTACAGCAACTGAATAATTCCAGGTCTTTTCAGCTTGTTTACTTTGTACTATGGACAGCATTTTGTTTAGTTACTTTCCTTTTTTTGTCTGGTATGAGCACCACATTAAGCTCCTCTTCAGTAAACAATGAAGAGGATCATAACAGACTGACATAGGCTCACCTCTAGGTGTAGTCATTAAAACTACTTAAGAAGAAAACATGAGGAGGCTGATCATTCAAAACCATTACTCCCATCAGATAGCAGTTTTTAAAGTGTACCTGACTACATATTATCCAAATAGACCACAATAATTATAGTTTTAAGTGAATTACAAAATATTAACAATTTCAAGGCTAATACTTACTAGGTAACATTTGATCAGGCTAAAAAGAGAGAGAGAAAGAGAGAGAAACACTGACTAAAATGGTTGAATTTGGTTAACTCGTAGGATAACTTAGGAGAATTCATGGCAAAATATATAAAAAAAATAGTTCCTGTGCTAAAACAGACCACTACTGCTCATCTGGAAGTACTGGCCAGGTGAGGAATTTATAATATATTCAGGACAACAAACCAAACATAAAGCAAGGTCTGAACCTTCCTTATTAGCAGTGAGTTATTATCTGATCAGTGTGCCTCATGAACTAAGCCAACAGCTGTCCACCCCCTCACACACAGCCCCCAGCATCCTTACTGTCACAGCCACAAACCAGCAAGTGCACTGGCAGGGGGGAAGGGGGGTGCTGAGCCACAGGGACCCCCTGCTACAGCTGGGCTAAGGGGTATTATTGCTGCCCTTGCCAGGAAGATGGGGGGGGGAAGGTAGGCATGATTCGCGCTCCAAAGCCTGCTCACGGCAGAACATCTTAAATAAATAAAATCTCCCTCCTCACCCCTTCTTCCCTGAAGGAGAAGGCTCCTCGCTGGAAGGGACAAAGCCGTGCAAGGGCGCCTATGAACTCCCCCAGCCGAGCCACCCCGCCTACCCCTCAGTAAAGCCCCCAACCCCGAGCAGAGCCAACATCCCCCCTCCCACACCCTGAGCAGAGCCCCACAGCCCTCAAGCTAACCCCCGCCCCCAAACCCTGAGCAGAGCCCCGCAGCGCTAAGGCCAACCCGTACCCCGCGCCGAGCCCAACGGACGCCCCAAAGCCCTGAGGCGAGCGCGAGCCCCCGCCCAACGGTCCCAACGGTCGGCGCGCGCGAGGCCCAGCGGCCAGGCCGGGCGGCGCCGGGGCAGGGGGCGGCCGCGGCCCCCGCCGCCTCGCCTCACCTCGCTGCGCGTGATGCGGTGCCGCGCCAGCTTGACCACGGCGAAGTTGCCCTTGCCCAGCGTGCCCTCGATGTCGTAGAAGCCGACGCGGACGGGCCCGGGCCCGCGGGGCAGCAGCGGGGGGGGCCGCCGGGGCTCGGCCATTACCATGCTGGGCGAGGGGGGCGGCGGCGGCTCCGGCGCGAGCGGCGGCGGCGGCTCGGGTCCGTCTGCGGCGCCCTGGAGCCGCGCCGCCCCGCCCCCTCCGCCCTCCTCCACCAACCGCGCGTCACCGCGCGCGTCAGCGGGGGCGGGGCCTCGCCATGGCAACCGCAGCCACCGCGGCGGGGCAGCCGCCGGGCCTCCCCTCCCGGGCGGCCCCCGCGGCGCGGCCCCCCCGGCACACGCAGACCCCCCCCCCCGACACCCCGCTACCTCCAGCTACTCCCACACACAAGATATGAGGAGCTGCCCCTGCCAGCTCCATGGCCCTGGGACCAGGGGAGGCCCCCCCTCACCCTCAGGCCTAGGCCCCTCACACCTGTGCGCACAGCAGGGCTGTTTCTGCTAATGCCACAGCCAAGGGCCCCCCAGGTGTCCCTCCACCACGGCATTAGCATCTCACCCCCCCCTTGCTCCACAGCCTCAAGAGCAGCCGAGGCACCTGGGGCACCACCACCAGGAGCAGACCCTTGGCTTCTGGGCTCCATTTCCTGAAGGAAATACCCCTTCCCTTACTGGGAACAGCACTTCCAGCATGCCACATCTTTCTAGACCAGAGCCATGCCCTTTCTCAATACATCAGGCTGTCAAAACACCCAGCAGCATTTCCTATGATTTAGAAAGATTTCAAAGCCCCCTGGGGCCCTTCAGCATAAAATGGTTCCAGGCCCTACAGGGTTGACACTGGAAATGTGAGAGAAGTCAGGCCTTTTCTGCTAAATTTCCCCTCCATTACTCAGTCCACCTAGTTCTCTTTACTGCTTGCACTTACCCTTCAGCATGTTTCCTTTTAAAAATCACCATGCTCTTTTCAGCAATCACTCCTCCCCATCCCACCTGTCCCTCCCAGCTCCCCCTGCCTGACCCAGCTCCCCTGGGCCATGGGCACCACCTGACCTCCAGGCAGCAGGAATCACCTTCTGGAAGTTTCCTGCAGCTCTGCTGACCGAACAAGGCATGGCCCAAAGCCGATGGCAGGAGGGCACGCACATGCCTGAGTCAGCCGCACGTTTGGCCACCATTACAGGCCCACTCTGTACACCACAGCTCTGCAGATGCAAACGCTGATCAGAACAATGCTTTGCCACAAAAAAAAAGGTTCATGAATGCAAGAAACTAAACTTGTCTCATGCTTTCTCTTTACATACAAGTCTGATACTTAAAGCTGCCTCATACTTGTGGAAGGTCATTTAAATTTGTCAGCCACTATAAAGCAATGATCATTCTGTCAAGGCAGCTGAAGACCTGAACAAATAAAGTTAACACATGCCCTACACTGCACTTGCAGTTTGAGATTCCTCAGAAGAATGACATTTTGAGGTGACACTGCTGCAGATAACTGCGCTGTTACCACTCTATTTATCCCCTTAAGAAGTTCTGGCAATGACTAAGCCATGAGCTGAGTTAGTCAGACATTCACCCTTTCAAATGATTGACAAGCGCATGAGCAAGCTCACCATAATCCCACTTGGATAGAAAATGTTGTCACCCCCATTCACTACTTATGATATTTCACTGCTGTTTCACACAGACCAAACAGTAATTCAAGCGTGATGCAAACTCAGTATGTTAAAAGTAACTTTTTCTAAATCCCTACATTGTGCAAAATATTGTTCAATACTTGTTCTCAGTTGCTTTGTTCTAAATTTTAGTAATATAAGATTTAGTTGCTTCCTGCCTGCTTCCATATATGTAAAATCTCAAATTCTTCCTAAATCAATTATCAAGTCAGATATTCTGTTTGCAGTTGGAAAACTTCATTTCCAAAAACTTTCTCGAAACACTGTGTAATGCCAGTTTTGGTCTAAAAGTTCAGGTTAGAAAAAACACTCCCTAATAACACTGCTGGAGGAATTGCAATCACAAAAACATGCTTTGTGCTACAGGTTTTACAGCCATTGATGGCTTTTACTGTGCTTCAAAGAAGGTGATCCAAATGCTTCTCTCAAACACTGGTGTTAGACAAAATAGAGGAGTGTTTCCAGGCAAATTTTCAGACAAATGGTATCAAGTGTGGAGCACATATGCCCTCTTGTGGTCAATATTCCTGTACCTAATACTACACATCTGTGATGCTTTATTAAACTGAGATACCAAAGAAAGATGAATTTGCCTTTTCCCTCTGTCCCACGTGTAACACATTAGAATAAGTCCAGTATACACAGATAAACGCATTCACACATGCTTGTCTGCCCAGAAAGATGGATGTCCAGAAAGTAGGAGGGGGGGAAAGGATAAAGGTTTGAGATAAATCTGCAATAGGGATTAGGCACCTAATCCAATGCTATCCTTAAAAGTTAAATGGCTCACACACAAAGGAAAGCAAGGAAATGAAAGCACCTACCTGTAGAAATACAGCTAGAGAACAGCATCATTTCCTTAGCTCTGCAGTGCTTGTTGAATGCCTGGCAGAGGTGGGCCTGCAAGAACAGTTTAGAGGATCTGCCTGAGTTTACAGGTTGAATCCTGCAGAAAGTAAAATCTCCCATGAAAGAGCCTTAGCAGGATGTGCAAGGGAACTGCTATTCTATTTAAATTCTGTTCTAATTAAATTTGTATTTTCACTACTGAAATCCAGTCCTAGAAATCACACTAGGGATAAACCAGCTGAGATGAATCCTAAAGATAACATCATGCTAATGCTTTCACCTCCTTACTAGGTCATAACAGTGTTTGGGAGAAAGCTCCAAAGAGTACAGTTATGAATTATGTGGCCACAGGGAAAGACACGCTGGAGAGAGGAGCTAATTTAATGCCAGCAGTCCTTTTCGCCAACATCCTCCTTAGATGTCACCCAGCATTAGAGAAACCAGCTTCTTTGAGGTCACCTCCCTTAACATGAAATAACACAACTGATAGATGTTAGTGACCTGTGAAATCAAAGCCACATTAAAATCAAGCACTTCCATCAATAGCTGAAGCAGTGGATTAGATACATGCATTTTTACTTTTTCCTAAGGCCTGCTCAGTCACCGAGTTGTGTAGCTTTTGGCCAGTTATGTAACCTCTAGCCATCTTTGCAATCTGTAAAATGGGGATAAGGCACAATGCTAAAGTGGGTTAGGGTGCTAATTTCTCTCTAGGAACAAACCTGGTAGAAGACATCAGATATGAGGCACTGCAATTGCAGTATGTTAGAACGACCTCCACAAGGATTCAGTGGAAAAGCCATTTCTCAGTGCTTAAAATAAGACTGAGATGAAACTATGGAAAACAGCCATATAAAACAGCTTGCATTGCCTCATAGATTTGGCTTGGAAGATACAGAACATTCCTTATCTTCTGTTTCTGTAGCTGCAATGCATACTGGAGCAGAGTCCATTCATGTCACATTTACCTTCATTTAATTACCTATGTGCTGAGACAAGAGTCAGATTTTAAAAAAGCACTCAAAGGAATCAGGAAGAGAAGCTTCTATGCTCAATTAGAAGTGCTGGAGCATCCAACAGTTCTTACAAGCTTTCTTATTTTGTATTTCAATGTTGATTTTCCTTGCTACCAATACTGGGGTGTACAGAGGATTAAACCACTGACAATAACAAAAGCCGCATTAAAGAAAATGCAATTTATTACAAGCTGCTCCCTAACACATTAAGGCAAAATTGTTCCAGATGGGAAAAACAAAGCAAGCCAGAGAAGTTTACAGCACCATATAAAGCCTACAGTAATTCAAAGACAGTGTAACATCCAAGCACTTTCTCAAGAAGTAAATACAAAGTGCATTTCAAAGAAAAACACTGGAGAACCAACTCAATTCCTCAATTTTTGGAAACATTCATAGCAAAGGCCGAAACTCGGAAGAACCCTAGGATTTGCATATTTAACTTCTGAGCCATCCATTTCCACATATTGATTGTCCCCATTGTGGGGCAATCTGACCACAGCCTTGTAAAAACAGTATCCCCAGAGAAGCTGCTACAGCGCATGGGTAATCTCAAAGAATTTAAATTGCCCTCATATCAAGAATTTGAATTTTATTTCTAATCATTGCATAGCTCCTTTGCACAGAATATAAAACTGTTTTTGTAATTAATTCAATCAGAATGGAGAGCTTGTAATAGTACATTCATATACTTCTACCTACCTTCCTAATCTCAGAGTCAATTAGAGAAGTCTTTTAAGAGAAAAAAATATGGCTGTGATTGCAGACCATGAACATTATCTTTCATCCAAACACAATTTAACCCAAACAGCCTATGAAACTCAAATCAAGTGTGAAAAAATGAGAAAAGACTATAGATCAGCATTACCCAGCTGTAGTACCAATAAAGCATTATTTTGGGTCACTCTTACGTATGAAACTTTAATTAATAGGTATTTAAGTTTATCCCTTTAATTAATAGGTATTTAAGTTTATCCCTATAGCTAACTGACCTGACTTCCAGAGGTGTTGAACAATGCAGGTGACTACCTAATTTCACCAAGTCAGCAGCTCAAACAGCAGGACACTTGTATAGTTACCAAAATATTGCTTTAAATGTTTACACAACTAAGCTCCAATATCGAGGTTGAGCTTTTGCTCTCATTTCCTGTTTTTCACTTAAGAGATGCTAAGAGGAAAAAAAGTCAGCAGAAAGATGCTAACTGGGAGCCATTTTCAAAACAGGCAAAAGACTTTTTTGCAGGGTTGCTGCTTCAGGGCTTGATCCTGCACCACCGACTGCTGACGGAACACTGCAGGATTGGCAGACACTGTGTCATCCTGCAGGTATGCAGGACAGAGCCACTGTGCACAACAACCTTGCCTAACATTCAGGAAGGGAGAGAAGCAGCTGGGGGAACTGACTGAAGTGTTTCCATGTTTGCACTGCACAGTGATAGTACACAGACCCAGAACTGGCTTCCTTCATATTTACACTGGCAGAGCACACTCATTGCCACGTCCTGCACTCACTTCTGTTGTTGTTTCAGGCCCACATAAAACACCTTCTGCTAAAGCCTTTGGCAGATCTTTGCTTCCTGGTGGCTTATGCAAATTGGTTTTCCTTCATTTTCCTATTTATTTCTGTGCAATGAAGAGCAAACTTTGTGTGAACTCTGTCAAGAGCTAAATTAATTTCAGATGCTTCACAGCCAGGCTTGTTTGGCAGCAGAACATAGCCCTCTTGGAGCTGGAAACATTCACCTGCAGAGCCATAGGTGAGTAATGATTAGCATTCCTGCTTGGCTTGCTTTATTCCCTTGGTCAGCCTCTCTCCATTACCTGGTCTCTGATCAAAGAGAAGGAAAAAAATAAAAGAACAGATGGATCCAAAGCCTGGAGTTCATAAAATTCCTGCAATTTTCTTACTATAAAGCAAGACAAAGCAGATCCAATCGTTCATAATTTTAACTATGTATTCTGAGGAGTTCTGGCTTCAGTAACCATTTCGTAGCGTCAGGACTGCCTCGACCTGCTCCTTTCACGCAGCTCTGCGTTTTGTCCTTCATGCCTTCAGACAGAACTCATGCAGCAGGAGCCTTGCACTTCACTGCCACACCACACTTCCTGTCCCTCACTGTGTGCACAAGGTATCCTAAACCAGGGAAAC
Source organism: Apteryx mantelli (assembly GCF_036417845.1). Taxonomy (NCBI): domain Eukaryota; kingdom Metazoa; phylum Chordata; class Aves; order Apterygiformes; family Apterygidae; genus Apteryx; species Apteryx mantelli. The sequence continues at coordinate 2,886,122 of NC_090000.1, forward strand.
ACTCTCCATGAAAATGTTCCACCAGCAGAATGTGATCAATGCAAGTCCTTCCTGGCCACACTAGTGCAGGCTCTTAAATAGTAATGTTTGGCTGAAAAATCACCAAAAGTTGCAAGGAAATCTTTAAGATAAGACTCCACTAAGTAATTCTGAACTGAAGGATATTGAGAAGTTTAGACTGGGCTATAGAGCTTAACCATTTCCGTTGGCTGTTTAAATCACAAGACTGAGGACTAATATTAAGTGACCAGCTCTTGTCTGATCACAATAAGTATTCCTGTGTTCGGAAGTCCTATGCTTGTTTGAGATCTATAGACAAAAATTTTGTTGAGATGATTACATAATTATAACCAACACTGAATGGCAGGCCTTGTTTTTTTTGATAAACAGGCATTTACCATTTTTATTTGGCTTACAAAAAGGTTGAACATGATCCAACAGAAGAAATAAAAAACATTACTTGCTGAACATGGGGCCAAGTAGCAGAACTGCTCAACCAAACTGTATCTGTAATCAAACTTTTTTTTCTTTTTACATACATAATGACTTAGTCTCAACATGCATCCAAACTATTCCACAGACCTGCTGCACGAGAGAATTAAAATTTTGGCAATTACAAGGTCTTGTTACTGTAGGTTCAAGTCATTTTACAGTCACTCTTATTTTTAGATTCACAGCATCCTTACAAGTCTGGGAAATGCTGTTACTCCCATTTTTCACAAGGGACTGAGACACTGGGTGGTTAAGATCAGACTGGGACAGGGTACAGAACTGCATCCAAATGGTCCCAGACACAGGACAATGTCCCAAGGAGTTTCTTTTCTTTAATGCAGATGTCCAGATTACCAGCATTCAAAGTATTTAGTTCTCAACGTGGCACTCTCACTTCTTTCTCAGCCCAATGGGATACATTCAAATAAAATGCCAATTTTAGGAAATAGTTCCATTACTGGAATAATTGAAAACAGAGTAAGTGCAGACAAGCAAAATGTGCTGGCTGACTCAAAGCTGAACATATTTGCCTTAAGAATATATAAACAAATTTATGAAAGAGCTGAGACATCAGAGCAGACAGGACAGAAATCATAACAGCCTAACTCCACAGAGCTGCTGCCAGTTTTCTACACACACAACTATGGATGTGCTAAGATTCCTAGCAAGAAGCTGTACATCTCTGAATGCAAACCTCCAAGCATTTTTCATGACTTCAGTATTAACAGCAGGACTTAATTCACATATGAAACCCAGGCTAACTCTGGACTGCACAAAATCCAGAGGCCACACTGCTATCAGTGCTGCACAGCCAGTGACTTTGCCTCAGAATCTGCCACTTGCTGCAGAACTTGTGCTCCCAACTCCAAGTTTCCACTTATCACCAGTGTGTTCAGGTAAGGACAAAAAGCTTTAAAAAGCAGAGCAAGTGCTGTGTTGTGCATCTACAGCCTGAAGCAACTGGGGAGGCACAGGAATGGGTTGTGCCTATCCATTTCAATGGGGGAAATCTTGTAAATGTATTCAGTTTTGCAAATCTCCCTGCTGACATCAAATATTTGACAGGAAACAGTCCTTTATGCAACCAGATCTTATCTGATAAATCTGAATCCCCTTTCCATTCTTTTCCAAAAGCCCTGGCAACTGCAGAGATTTCCAGCTTCCTGCCAACTAATTTCTACAATGGAGTTCAACTAAAGCAAATCCACATCCAGCAGCACATAGGATTTTGCCCTGAGCATATTCAACTCTATGAATCTCAGTTTTTATCCAAACTTCTGTTTTTCCACTTAGCTGCACTGACAGTGCAGAGGCCTTGCCACAGCAGTTAGCTCCAAGTTCCCAGGAAGGTCATTTGTTCCTTATTACTGTGAGCCAAACGTTGATCTGATGATGTCACACAAACAAAACATGTATCAGAAAGCCCTAGTGAAAAATAAGTTAATCATGATTCCAAGTTGTCAGCACTGCTCCTGAGCCCCCTTTGCTGTGCTTCTTCTAAGCAAATGCATACAGGTGGGTTCTCTGCACTACATGGCATAGCAAAATCCCTCTGATAATTACAAACTTTTATGGGAGATGCTGGAGTCTCTTCTAATGCACAGAAGATGAACGCTTGTCCACGTGATGAGTTCAAAATCAAAGGCATCCAGTTCCTTAAGAATCCATGCTGATGAGCAGATCACATACCTTTTTGGTTATGCTTTTGCTCCAAGTAAGGTTGTGTGGTATTCAGCTTGCGGGGGATAACTCTTGGTACCTCTTCACACCATCTGGTGCTAGACAAGCACAGTTTAAAGAAAGTGCCAAGCACACTTCTCATTCAGTTGCTCTTCCGCATCTTCAGTGATACATGGCATGGTCCTCCCAAGCCAAAGAGACAAAATTAAATGGGATAAAGCTGCAGGGTTGTGAAAGATGCATGAGACCACGTTTCTCTCTCTTCCTGTGATACAAACGATCTCTTAAAGTGTGCTTCAAAAGGCTTTTAAACATACCAGTGACCAAGTTAAAGGCAGGTCATCTTGGAACAGCTCATCACTGCCATTTCTAACTTTACACAGAAGTCTCATTTATATTTGGCTGAAAGCATTTTAATAATTATACGTTCTCTGCTCAGTAAAAGAAGAATTAAACTCAACATAACCCTTACAGCATCCTATCAGCGTGCTATGGCTCCTTATGTGCCTTAGAGGATAAAACTCCAGCCCACAGTTGCTCCTGCAGACTTTTGGCCAGTTCCTTCATATCACCTCCATGGCAAACGCATACCCTTGATTTCTCCTAGCTCCTTATGAACTTTGAGATGTGCTGCAAAAAACAGAAACAAAGACAACGATTTAAAAAACAAAAAAACCTTACTGTGAAAGGACTTGTCCCATTCTCTTAGAATTCAAGCAGTGAAATACAGACCAGGAATTATTTTCTAGGTAAATGGTGTTATTTTACATTCTTGCTTGCTCCTGGTATCTAACAGGCTAATTCTCATTTCACCTGAACTTAGTTTTAGCCATATGGCAGCTATAGGCTGCTCCCTTTCATCTCAATTCCCCCAAAAGGCCAGAGGAATGGCAGGTATCAAGAGTGGCTTCACAGATGATCCCTAAAAAAGTCAAATAAGCCATTTCCTCCCACTGTCAAGAGACCAAATTCTATGAGCTATCCTCAGTACCTCACCTTGATACTTATTTAATCAAAGAACTGGAATATGTCAAGTCCCTGTAGCACTGAGACAACAGAGCATTGATTGTAACTTATTAGTATCAGTAGATCAGTCAAAATGCTGCTTTTAATCCAATTTATGTTCACCTACCTTATCATAAATTCCATCTCTGGAGATTAATATCAGGACATTGGTCTTCATGGATTTAGTACAGGTCACAGGCACAAGGAGGAAAAAAACCTAGAGTAAAACTGCAGCTGGCTATTCTTTCTACAAGAAAGAAACCAGTATTTAATTTGTCATTTAGGCCAAATTAGTACATTTCTGGACAGTTAATTAGGCACAGAAAACCAGACTGCAGTAATTTGAGACCAACTAGAGTGCTTTGGAATACCCACTGCCTTTCTTTAGCATTACAGAGAAGTTCCTCACTCCTTGCTTTGCAATTCCTTTTGCAAGCATAAGGGAGGGGACACAATGAGCCTTATGACAAAGCACCTACTGAGATTCTTTGAAAAGCAACTTACAGTGTAAACTAAGTACCCAGTTATGTGCTATGACTCACATATCTGGCCTTGGCAGTGAGACTAGGAGAGGGGGAAAGGAGCAGAAACCACACTACTCTCCTCCCTGTCAAGTGCTTGTCAGTGTTGTAAGCAGCTGATGGAGACAGTACAGCTGGACCATGGGTTGGCATGGAAACAATGACGGATCTGCAACCACAGCAGCTTTCTTTGGGACACCTACGAGAAAGCAAGCATGACTACTGATTGACTTCTGACTTTCAACTTCTTTGGAGATGAGGAAGTCAGTTTAAATAAATAGGGATTTTAGATTGTTCTTCAGTTTGAAAGACATTAATATTTTCACCTTTGGAGTGCAGGAAATTTAGACTGTAAACAGAAAAAGTCATCAAGACTATTAACAGGCCATTCCTTGTGCAAAAGAGGGATTGATGCAAAGCAAGATATATACATTCTTTTTGGTTTGTATCTTGAAAAGCCCATATTCTTTCAAAAAAGAATATAGGGATGATGCAAAACCAGGACACAATATCACACATACAGTCATTAAAACAAGTGCATGGGTAGGGCAGGCTAAACTTGCATTGATATTCACTTTGTGATCCACATTCCAGGCTTTCTTTGTCCATTTCCTTAGTATCCATATATCTCATTCTCCACCCAGGCCGATTCCTTGCTCCTCCCCACATGATCTCCACACAGTTCATAGATATCATTGGTCACAAAGCCACTTTCTGTACTGGCCAGTGTCACAAAGCCACTTGATGTATTCATTGCCACATCGTCATAATCCCCAGAGAGACTGTCAAGCATCTTATCTTCTCGTGTACGGAATGAGGAATTATTAATGTCAGGCCTGGTTCCAGTCAGATCTGCTTCTGATTGCTTCTTAATTACTTTGTAAACCTCCAGATTTGGACTGTTCCTCCTGTGGGTAGAGAGCCATGCATCTTCGTCCTTTGGGCTTGCATCTATTTGCTCCTGTCTCCTTAGGGAAAGGAAACAACAAGTCCTAATATGCTCTTCTACAGAACCAAACAAAACAAACCCAGGCCTCTCAATAACCTAGAGAAGATCTTGAGGAAAGCTGACACTAAGAGCTTAGATATTCCAGGTGTGGGGCAGCAGGCTGCACCCCTGGGGCAGCCCAGGGCAGGCTGGGCCCTGCTGAGGCACCCTGCTATCCCCAGGGGCTGAGGCAGCAAGGCTCAACCCTGGCACCACCAACACCACCACCACAGCCACCTTCCCCACCAGAGCTACCATGCACACAGGGAAAGGGAGGGGAGACAAAAAAACATAGTAGTAGACAAAAGCGTCATAACTTTGGAGCAAATAATGTTTATCACTTTTGAAAAGGATCTCCTGATCTTTCAGTTTACACAAATCTGTTCTTTAATAAAGGAATTTTAACGCTAACACTTTAAATCAGTCATCTTGTTTTACACTATTCCCTAACTAGTGTACATCCGTGACCATGATAATATAGCATAATGCACTTTGCTTAAAATTTTACTTCACAAGTAACTCAACATGGAAAATCCATGCCACTTTCTAAACATTTACTTGGCTGAAAGCAGTCATCTCCAGAGCATCTTACAGGATCCTGAAGCTGGCAGCAAAATGATTGTTTGTACAAAAGATACCACAGGTTCACCTGTTGTAAGCAACAATGTCACTTGCCTCTTCGCAAAAAGCCAAAAACAGAAGATGGCTGTAATGACCATCAGTAGAAGCAGCACAGGAATGCTGGGAATAAGGATGTAGGCAAGACTCAGAACGGGTTCTAGGAGTAAAAATATAAAATTCCAACTTTTATTCACTTCCAGTTGCATTTGGCATGCACAGAACTTCATAGAAAAATTAAAAGGCAGCACCATTACATCTCAAAGGGTTTCAAGTTCTGTTCATAATCTACCAGTATCTACTCCTTCTCAAAGGCAGCAACTCCAATATGGACTGACTTGTAGTTAAGCAAGTTAGAGGAAAATAAACTCAAATTTTCAAGATGAGGAACTAACAACCATTGCTGTCTCACTGTGAGAAGGCAATGGTAGTGCAAGTTAAGGAGATATGCTGTCTTTTAAAAGCTTATGAATCCCCATCCAAAAGACTTCAGAGTGGGAAGTGTCTTATCTACAAATTTCTAAACATCATTCTTATTTTCCAGTCATTTATACGAAGGGAGAAGCCAGCGTGGTAAGAAGAAATTTAAAGTTTTTAATAGTTAACTATTAACTTACTAACAAAACATTGCCAGTTTTGACATTCAAGAGCAATTCAGTAAGTTAAAAGTACTTTTTTCAGACCCGAAGTACTTTGCACCGCTTTAGATTTAGAATGCTTTGGTATTCAAAGCAACCTGTTTACTCTTGTGCTGTTAAGATTCATGGGAAATTTTTTCAGCTGCTGTCATCTAAGCTCAGTCTATGTTCAGGGTCAAATGCTCCACATCTAAATGTTGAGTGTTTGCAGCCACATGCGAGGTGTGGGCCTGCAAAGAGAGAGAATGAGCCAGCTGTTGAACACACAGCATACCTTTGGCTTCTTTAAGTGTTTCATTAGCATCTTTCTTCCGGTGTTCTTCTGGAACTACTGGCTTCAAGGGCTCTGTTGCAACATCTAGGAAGAAGCAGATATTAGTTGATATATTATATTGCAGATGTTAATTGAAAGAGCTTAATCATAAAAAGCGAGGGTGAGAGGAGATGCAAGAGACTGCCAACTGTAAAGAGGTGCAAGGTGTTTTCACCTAATACTTTTGCTAAGATCTCTGCAGCATGAGCAGGGGTTCCAGATACTGCATCAACAACAGGCACCACTGCGCTGGTGCAGAATGGATTATGCAATAGCACGAGGGAAATGCAAACTGCTGGGAAGCTCCTTTGCACATGAAGTTTTCAGTCTGTGAAGGTCCTTGATAATGAATGTTAGAGTATTTCTAATAAGAATTAATGCATCATTAAAAAAGCCTAACACCAAACTTCTGTAACTCACCTGTTTGAGAATTCTCTCTTGGAGCATTCGTTTGCTTCTCTAAAAGAAAAAAAGATATGCATAATTCCCTTATAAGCTTGAGTAGGGGGACAAAGTCTACTAACTATAGTCCAAGAAAGTGAGTACCCTTCTTTGGTGTTCCCTTTCCCTCAGGCCCCATTTGATATCTCGAATGCTTTATAAAAATACTCTAAGAGTTCATATAAGTCACAAGGTAAGTAGCTACAGATATTAGATACTGAGGTAGTTTTCCCCAAGACCTGCATCAGTTTAAAGGTATCATCTCCTAACAGATCTTTCCAGTGAAGCTGGAAGGTTTCCCTATACTTTGCCATAACTTCCTTATACTTGCTCTTGGTGAATGGGAGCAGGTTGGATTTTAAAGATACAGAATGACTCATTACCCAGAGAATATTTGCAAATGAAGTTATTTTTCATGTTGCATCTGTCATCATTCCATTGAAACATGTAAGGACCTCCAACACCTGGTGGGGCAGATGGCTGGTGGTACATCACAACACAGATTTCACTCCCACAGGACGGCTCATCTACATACCAGTTGCTAGGAAAACAAAACAAGGATGTCAAGTAAGACTTGCAGTCACCTTCCATGATGCTGCAGAAGCTTAAATGGGAATGCAGAATAGAGGGTGGTATCAAAACAGAACACAGCTGAGCGCACCCCCCCCTTCCATTGAATAAAGACAGGAACAATAACAATAGTCATTCACAGTGTATCTTCTCCTTTTTGAATTCTTAATTTCCAAAGAACTTGGACAAGGCTTTCAAAGGATGTCAGGGAGTGAAGACCTCAGTACCTCACTGCCTGAATCTCCTTTGTGAGGCTGAGTAAGGTGCAGGAAAGCTTTGATTTTCTCTGTATACTTTTAGACCCATAAAAAGTTATCTGTGAAAATGATTTTTGCTCACTGGCCTCGGTGCCCAATGCCTGTAAAAGTTTTTCATTTTCTTATTAAATGGGTGTTAAAGCTAAAACAAAATTTTTTTCCCCTCTGTCTAGAGACACATTAACATGAAAAAACTGTCTTGTGGATGTTTTTCTAGTACTAACAAACTTGACCGCTGTAAAACTGCATGGGTCCTTCCAAGTGGGACAAAGGAAGTAGGCCTTCATTATTAAGCAATCTAATATAATTGATACTGAAGAGGCATTTTATATATTGCAGAGGAGCATTTCTTTTAAGACTATAAGGCCTGATTTTTCAAAGTGTTCAATACTCACTGATTTTTGGAACAAGCAAGGTTCTGCATGCCAAGCACTTTTGAAAGCTGGCCCATAAAATATAAATAATCCCAGATATATCAAGATATTCAACACGGGGAAAAAACATAAGTGTTAAAACAGTAATTTTGCAATCATTACATCCCTGTATTCTTCCCCTTCTCCCCCCCCCCACCAAGAAAACAAACCTTTTGTTTAGCTATATCACTTCATGTAAATAAGGTGTGGCCCCACCAATGAAAGACAAAGCTATATCAGTTTCTCAGCAGCAGCAGATCTGGGTCTAGCTCCCAAATATGTATTTCCAATATCTGAATGACAGAAGAAACTTTAAATTGAACAGTACTCATAGCAGTTTTGTTTTATTCAGTCCTGCACAGAACAAGTAAAATCTTATTGTAAATGTGGTACTTTTGGAGCCAGTAACAACTTAATTATATGTATTTCCAATATAAAGAAGAATGCAAAGGCAGACTTGTCATATATATGACATGTTGCCATAAAATATTTACTAACAGTTGGGTTATTTCATGAGATTCATGGTTCAATCACTGTAAATGCAGCAAGAAATGCAGGATAATTACTCAGCACTGCATAGTTTGATTTTTTTCCCCTATTTAATTATAGGTTCAATAGTAACTGTCTGCCAGGCAGAACCCTCTTGAACCTGCAAGTTCACTGTAGAGCTGACACCTTGTTGCGAAGTCTGTCATTAACCTGGCAATGTTTAGAGTGAAAGATTTTCTATTTCTATACCACATAAAGGCAGATGATGTAGGCCTGGTTCTCTGAATACCTTTGTGCTAGAAAACTGACTTACAATCAAAATGGAAGCATAATTCAGAACCTCTGAAGCTAAACACATTTTGGTTCTATGCTGAACAGAAATGCAAATGTAGTGAAAACTCCTCCAGCAAGCTTATATTAGTTGTACATGCTGTTGCTTCTATATTTTAATTACAGCAAATGCTGTGGTTTCACCTGCCTTAGGACAAGGAGGCCAAGACCTAACGAGTATTTTGAAGATTTTAGTTTCTCTTGTCTACAATAAATTCTGCAGCTCTCCAACTCTGCAGTCTCACAGGAAAGACAACTGTTCTCTCAGCAAGTAGAAGGAGGAGGGTCCATTTGTCAGGACATTAGGGGAAAGAACTTCAGAGGATCTGATATTCAGGGACCTATGTGTCAAGGCACATATATTTTTGTATATGCTTAATCAGATTAAGACCAGAGGGCCTTCTCTTCCATCTCCCTGTAGGCAGCAAAAACTAAGCATCTAGCCTAATCTAGGTGTCCTATATAGTCAAAAAAGAGAGAGCAGGGTCTCTAAAAGAGAATTTGTCTAGCCCTTACAGCTGGTTGGGATGAACTACCCTATGGAGATGACTACCCCTTCACTGACTGCAGAGGGAACACCAAGGACATCTGAGACAACACAACCTGATTCTTTTAAAAGAACTGTTTGGGATTGCTAGAGATGGGTGACACGGGCTTTCACCTGGCTGCTGACCAGCCTCTCACCCGGGTACCTACCGGAACTTGGACAAGCTGCCATCCGACCAGGAGTAGAGGTTCTGACACTCTGTGCCGTTGTCTACCTCGTGCTTTTTCCTCTTAAGCCCTATCCAAAAATCTCCATCAGAAGCCAAGAGACTTTGAATAAATTTTTCAATCAGTCTTTGTTCTGCTTCTGTTTCAATACTGACTAGGTGACCGCCATCAGCTCTGCAGGCAAGGCGTGCTTCTTCGTAGCTGACCCTGCGCGAAACATCATGGAAGTAAACTATTTTATAGCACGGCCGCTGCGTTCCGCTCCGGCAAACTGTCTGCCCTGCAGAAATAGAGAAACCTGTTACAGAAGTTGCGCCTATTAGTACAAAAAGTGAACACTAATACTTCTGTTTGGCTGAGCTTGGCACTGTATGAGAATTTATACAGAGATGCAACAGGGATAAAAAAAAGATTAACACAACCTCCTGTATCACTGGAATGGCACAAGGCATCTCCTAACTTCTGTTACTGCACACAGCAGTTTAGGCTGATTTGCACAGCGCAGCTCTTTCATGCTCTGCACTTCTCAGCTCCCCTATGAGTTTTCTGCAATTTGAAGACCCCAGGAGTTCCTTACGAAGAAGTAATGCTGTGCCAGAGAACAAGCTGACATGTGCAACATTTTTAAAGAGTTTCTTTACAAGTGTTCAAGGAGGCTTTTTTTAAAAAGGAATTTAAGTGGCTTGAGTTAGAGACTCCCTTACATAAGCAGAAATAGTTATTTACCTTCTGTCGTGTACAGAACAGTTTTATGGAGTCTATTGCAGTATATCAAGATGCATTCACATAGTCTGATTTATAAGCACTGTTCTCCACTATGTAGTTACTGACTGCCCAGGAAGTAAACAAGTCTATTTTCAGACAGTCATAAGCCAAGGGCTTTTTCATGCATGAAGCAGCATAGCTTATTTTGATTTTAAGGAAAGTAATGATCAAATTGGAAAAATACAAATTTAAAAATTTTGCACTTGTACATTTCTCAGCAGAAGAGTCCCAACATTTAGACTGTGGAAACAAAGTTTCATTTTAGTTAGCAAATATTTCTCTTCAAACACACAGCAGTCTTCTAACCTATTTTTTTTTTTTTTTTTAAACAAAAGAAAACCATTTAGCAACTACAGGAAAAAAAGCAACATCCATTATATAATCAGAACACATGGGATGTGCGGACAGGTCATCATAAATTCCCACACAGGATATATGCTGGCATTCCTGTATTCTTATATCTTCCTGCATGGCCACTCAGAGCCTGGGAATTTTAAACACGTACTGGAACTTTTAAACTTTTTTGTACTGGAACTTTTAAATACTTAAGTACTCAGAACCACAGAGTCTGCTAACACTTTATAGAAAAATTAGAACTGTTTGTGCTACAAAAACATCACCTCGAAATATATCTTTAAGCAGAACCAGTGTTTCTCTTGGTAATTTAACACTCGTGCATTTTTTGTGTAAAAGGCAAGAGACTTTACCTCTTCTGAGGGACACGTCCACTGCTGTTGTGAAAGCCACAGGGAAAAACACAGATGGCATATTATTATAAATCTGCAGCAATTGTCTAGAAATAGTCAGTTATGAACTATACCTGGGTTCTTTTCTGATATTCAAACACTTTTTTCCATAGACTAGAACATCTGTCTTGCTGGCCAAATGTGCCATTGCTTTTAGCTAAGGAAAAAATTGACGTAGCTGATTCCAGTCCAAACCTCATTGTAAGTTAATTTTCCAAACAGTGATCTCACTAGTATAGATTAGGTAACACAGGACAACTGGATCTGGAGCTCTAACCAACGCTGAAAGGGTTCCTTGTATTTCCCCCTTACCTCCTCTGTGCTAACACGGGATCTGTCTCAAAGCCTGCTGACTTCAGTGAGCCTCGGTAACACAAAGCTAGGAAAGAGTCAATTGCACTGCGGAGTAAAAACTGATGAAAGGAAGTAATATCTCCAACCCCCCCGGGGTGGCAGCTAAGCTCTGGAACTCACTGCCACAAAATCCCGTTGCAGACGACAGCATACCGGAATTAAAAATGGATTGGTTTATAGGGATGAGAAGAACCAACAAGAAAGTTTCCCAAGTGGTAATATTCAGGCTTTATCCTGAATACACTAAAAGTTATTATGTGAGGGAGAAACTTGCCCTTGCCTGGCTATTTTGCACTATGGGGGGGTCCAGCACATTCCTCTGAAACTAGACTAGATCACCTCGTTTGGGTACCACACCAAAAAGTCCGCTGGTCCAGCCCGGAGCTGCTACGTACTTATTCCTAAAAAAGGTCTCTGATTAATAGCTGAGGTTCCTCTGCACAAAGCGGGGACCTGGGCGCGCCGATAACCAGAGGAGCTTGTCCAGGGAGAATGAGGAAAGCAGCGTCGGCCGAGCAGAGCAGCAGCTCCGTTGCCCAGGAGGGACCTGCAGGTCCCCGGGAGCGAGCGAGGGGGCAGCGCTGCGGCGAGCGCCGGGGGGGCGCCCGCTGCCGAAGGGGAGCCCAGACGGGGCAGCGGCAGCAGCAGGGGACGCGGGGCTCTGCCCGCGGCGGCTCCCGCTGCCGGGGAGTCAGAAGGGGGCGGAAAAACCCTCCCTCCCTCCCTCCCGGCGCCCCCGCTTACCGCTGAGCAGCCGAGCGCCCGCAGCGCAGCCCAGCGCGGCGGCGCACAGGGCCGCGGCCGCCAGCATGGTGGGCGCCCGGCTCCGCGCGTGCGGCTCCCCGCGCCTCTGGCCGCGCTGCCGCTACTGCTGCTGCGGGCGAAGCGGCGCCCGGGGCGGAGCCGGCTCCGCCTCCCCGGCCCCGCCGCGAGACTAAAAACACAGAGTGAGGGAGGGAAAAAAAAACCCACCCGGGAACCTCGTTTCCAACACCGGCTCCGGGGCGCCAAGTGCTGAGCCTGCGCCGCCCCCGCTCCTGCGCCCCGCTGTGCGGGCTGCACCCGCCCGCAGGACCCCAGCTCGCCCTCCAGCCGCTACCGGGGTGGCTCCAGGGGCCCTTGGCAGCCTGCGGAAAGGGACAGAGCACTGGAAAGGACAAATGCAGCCCTCGCAGCTCCCAACAGTCTGCTCAGCAGACAGATATTTGATAGGGTTAATGTTGTAAAATAGGAAATTAATATGATTGTGTTAGACTTAATCTAGACCAGCTCTTGGGTATTAGCTTGAGAAATTAGCAATCTCTAAAAATCAGTATTTTAAAATGGAGAAAGATGCTTCAAAATACCATGAGAACTCCCCATCCCAGGTTACCAGAAGTCAGGAAGCACAGAGGCAGCTGTGGGAGCTGCACTAGGACTACAGCTTTGCCCAGTCTCTATCCCATCTGAAATGGGCACATCAGTGGTAGTCTACCATCTCACTTTTGCATTTCCCAACTCCCTGGTGATTCAGGTGTGGATTTAGCAAACAAGCATGCACCTGAGCAGCTTGACTGGCACAAGCAATTTTACTGATTTCATGAACTTGAACCTTAGCAGAAGGAGGATTAATACTTTGGCAATACAAGCTTTTACATTTAGTTTCATTTCTTTTGAAAGACTAGTTCTTAAATCCTTTGAAAATCCTCCAAAACACCTCAAAGTGAGATAGGCCCATTGAAAATGACATACATTTAACCATTCCCAAACTGTTAACTAGTGTAATTTGACATATATCAAATATAGGGAAGAACTGAGCATCTGAACTGTCAGTAATTTGGACTGTAATCCTGAACTCGAGCCTTTATCAGGCAAGGCTTCATTGCCTCAAAGCTCCATTATAGTATATCTGTTATTTGAAGAACACTTGACAAAGGAAATCCTGTTTTAGGAGATTTTTGTTTTGCAAATTAAAGCAAGTAAAATAATTAGTGTTTCAAAAAACTGAAGAAAAACCTCATTTTCCTTACAGCTGTGCATATTTCATAATACAAGTTAAAACCCACCACCACTAATTGTTTTAGCAGCCTATCCTTTTTCTAGCATATATGTATACTGAACCTCTTGGAAGGCATTTCTCTAATGGCTCCAAAGAGCAAGCATTAAAATATCTCCATGGAACATAGTAGTAATATTGTCTTGAATTAGTGAAATGAATAAATGTTTTGCCCTCCCATCTTACCACCCCTCCCATATCAAAAGCCTAACTGAAGAGTACACTGCAGTAACACAACAAAGTGATTACCAAAGATTTTGCTGGCTTTGACAGGAAATCAGCAGTAGCTGGCAGAAGCTTTCATTGATTTATTTTTAAACAAAGGCCAATTGCAAGTAGTTAAGCACTAGGCACACACCACTTAGTAACAAAGCTTACCATCTTTGTTGTGAAACCCTAATGATAATATTAGCCACAGACTCTTCCTTTTGGCCAGGGTTCTATTTTTAAAAAGAAATTACTTAACACAGCCAAAACTGTTGTTCTCCATTTATAATTTTGGTGGATTTCACACACATGAAATGCATATATTCAATTTACCAGCCCTTTAGACCACAGCAGTATGCCACTTGAAAGCTAGCTAGCAAAGTGCAGAAGACTTCAAATCCTACAAATAAATCATAAATCCTATGATCACTAATACCCATGGAATACAAGTCTACAACTGCCCAGGCACACAATTTGGCTCAAATACTTTGGCATTAGTATTTCAAAAGCCAATGATGATCAAGTTTCACGCCAGCAATAGCCAGGCAAGCCTGGTGCTTTGAAGGGTGCACATTAGTGTGTGCATACCAGAATAGAAAATGCATGCGTTCCTAAAGCAAATTATATCAATGGACGATATCCCGGCACAGGATTTGAAGAAACTATAGAGTCTGTCTTGCCTTCTTCACAGAAGATGTAAACAGCTCTTGGAACTGGAAAGATATATGCTTATCTGCTTAGAGCTCACACCATCCAAAGTGCTTCACTACCATTTTTGCACCTTACACTCTTGCTTTTATGCTGACTTAAAAAACATGACTGAAACCAACATTTTCATTTCCTGCACACTGAGAAGGCAGTAAATTGAGCCTCCCACTTCGTCTCACAGTACGTTAGTGAGAGATGCCAAAGAACAGAATTCAGTTATTTTGAGCCTCCAGAAAAGAGCTAGATGCAAACTTATGTGAAAGTTGCTTGCTAACTCAGTTAATTTATGCACTACAGTTACACACCAGTCCAAATTATCAAAACTCAAACTCTGGAAGCATTACATTTCTCAAGTATTAGAAGACATGAGCCTTCAAGGGAGATTTATGGCTCCCATAAGGGCAATGGGCCTTGATCATCCCATTGCTTTCAATTACCTTATGCAGCAGCTTGGATAAGGACTCTGAAGACTGGTAAGCAGCTATTGGCAAACATTGTTCACTGCTGTAGTGCCAAGACAAAAGGAAAACACGAGCACAATTAAAAAATTTAGTGTTTACAAAATCAGTGACTCCACATTAGGACCTAACAGTTTACTGAGTAAAGAAACTATTTAATTCAAAAACTTTTTTAAACAACAAATATTTATTGTTTTAACTTTTAGCAAAACAAAGAAATTTATAGATAGACTGAAAAGTTGCTCCAAATCTAAACACAGCCTTTGTCACAGTAGGAACAACTAGAAACGTAATCAAACTAGGAATGTACATGGCTTAAAGTCCAAAGCAGCATGGTCCTGAGAGCAGGATATTGTTTCTGGAGCAAAGAAACACAATTCTCCCTGTCCGACAACTTAGCTGAACTACTTGAGGGCCTTTACTGCTTCTTGATCCATAAACTCAGAATCAGACACCTTCCCCCTGTTGGAAATAACAGAACCAGATCAGATACAGTAACTTGTTGATGTGGTAACTACAGCTAATGTACTTGAACAGCAGTCAGTTATGGGCCTACTAATGGCCTCAAAGTAATGTCTGTGTTTACTTTTTGGCTAACTCTAAAGAGAGGAGTCACTGCAAGGTAGCCGCCAGGGTACAGAGTTCTTCTTTAGCTTGATGTACATAATCATATTGTATACTTTGTGTATATATCCCTGTAAATACAGAGATGCTTTGCAAACACATAGCTGTATATAGAAAGCAAATTCAGAGAACTATACTTCAGAGAATCCACACAAACGTGTCCATACAATTATCAGAACTTTGATAATACTTCACTGACAGTTACCTGTCAATGGCAAAATAAAACCAACAGAAAAACAAATTCTACCAGGTGCTGTATTGCACAGGAATCACACACCAAATTTTGAAAAGCTTTTGTCAAACTCTAGAGTTACATTTAAAATCATTTTCTTATACAAATTTTAACAAGCCCCTATACACCACCCAAGAACGCTTTACAGAGTATAAAAGACTACACTGAAAAGTTTCACAATTTAGATGCAACTTGATAGCTAGAAGGTTGAATGTCATGATGGTGAGCAGAGTTCCCAAGCACTGATGGAAGAGGTGGCATTAGCAGGAAATATGAGACATCCACTTCTTGCCACACTTAGTTTATAGAAGTGGCAGGGCATATATTAACAGTTTCTAGTAGACAAGAAGAGACAAAAGGGAAAGAGTCATTAATGTACAGACAGTAGTGACTGAATGGACTACTGAATTGGAATCAAGCTCATATTCATTGTACTGAAAGTCAGGATAATTGAACCTGAACAGTTTCATCTTCCCTTGCAACAACTACACTCCCATGGTTATCCGAGCAGGAGGCTGGGAGACCATGGCAGGCAGAACCTTCCTTGGAGCTATACCAAAACTAGGTGAGATTTGACCTGTCAAATACATTCATAGAAGACAGAATTAATACAGGCCTTAGCACATTCATATTTCACTCTGATTTTGCATCCCTTAAGTTTTATACTCATGCACAAAGCAGTTGTACAGGACCCTTTCAACATGCAGATATTGCACACAGGTAGTTACATTGCTATGCTATGTGGTTTATTCACAGGACCCTTTCAACATGCAGATATTGCACACAGGTAGTTACATTGCTATGCTATGTGGTTTATTCAGAGGTTTTGGAAAGTTATTCCAAGTTATTTTGGAAAGTTATACTGTGACCCAATAGGGACACGAGTATATCAGTACAGGGGTGCCTTACACTTGCTTAATTCCTTTTGCTATGGATTTTTTTTTTTTAAATCAGTGCACACACCTCTTGACAGTGATAGATACTTATCCACTTAAGAGAATGTGTTCTAATTAAATTATACATTTAAAGCAATATAAATTCTGTATAAAAAACAAGCTGCTAGTTAAAACTAAAAAAGTCAAAGCACTGAACTATTCAAGCTATTTCCCCTGAAGGCTGGGAAGGAAAAAATTATGTCTATTTTTAACACTTGGAAGGTGAAGATCTGTAAAAATACATAGACAAATCATGAGTCTGCTGAAATAGGGAACAGGATGAGTAATGGGAGAAAAGGGGACCTACTGAAGGAAGACAGAATCAGGAAGAGTGTATTCTGTCCATGGAAAAAATGACAAGGATAGCTCCTCTAGAAATATGAAATATTTTCCCATCTGAGCTGTCACTGGAAACAGGGATCATCTTGGGCAATGCAGACTAAATATTTTACAAGACATCAGTAAAAATGGTATGTTCATATCATTTCCAAGTGACAAGTGCTAAGAGACCATTACAAAAATACAATTATTCTAATTAAATGTACCACTAATCAATACCTTGTGCTACAGGTGAGTTTGCTTCAGTATGGAGACAGAGTGGTACAGTGCACTCTCAATTACAGATAAGTGTTTCAAAGAAACATAATAGGATAATCAGCTGAACGACAGTACAGTGTTCTTCACAGGCCATAAACTGCTGCCTAAAACATGAACCTCAGCTCTCTCCATGCCATCAAATATCACTTGAGGCACAAAGCTCCACCAGTTCCGCCCTTGCTTTCCTTCTGCAGTACCTGTTGACAGCTGAAAGGGTTCTGTAGGTCATTCCCTTTACCTGCTCCTCTCCCCAGCCACCCATCTAAGAAGATATTACACCTTCAACCTTCTCACTTGTTCCAGGTGCTTCTATTTTCCTTTCTAGCCAACTTTGGAGGTAAAACAGTATTGCTCAGAATTAATTCCATCTAAAGCCCATTACTTTCCTGAGGCACTTGCTTTCAAAATGAATTGTCTGTCATTTCTCAGCTTTCATATCCATATGATAAGTTGGAAGGAAGATGTAAGCTGCAGATTCATTGCCTAGTCTTTGAGATGTGGATGTTCAGTGACAGAGTCTTGCTTAAACTGGTGCCAGTGTGAGAAAAAATGGCTTCACTTAAATAATTTAAATGTTATTTATTAAAAGGAAGAAATTGCTGAATCAAAGGCTGTGAGGTACCTTGTCAGCATTTTCAAATAAGAGACAGAATTTTTTTTTTCTCTTTTTAAATGAGGAAAAATCTCATACTAAGTGTAGTTCTTCAACTCTTACACTGCAGCTTAATACTTGTGACCCATGGGGCAAATGCATGTTTAACTCTGTCCTTGTACCTCCCACTTGACTGACATTTAAGTTGGGCAAGGGTAAATACAGTTTTTGGATAGGCAGGGCAGTGCTGATGTACTTCAGGACAGAAGAAACTGCCTTATAATTTCACAGTACAGAGTGGGAAGTATTAGTGGTAAATGTGAAAAGAATCAACTAGCAAGTATATACAAATATTAATCCTGTTTAATTGAGCAGTGACTTTATATATAAGGCCAGGTAAATAAATTGCTTTTTTAATCTAACCAAGGGAATGCTTTTCACAACAGTTTAAAAGCAAAGAACATGCAACACTCCTTGCAGCTAAAACATGCTACTTTAGTTCAGAGCACTTTTCCAATCCTTCTCAATCCAAGTCTGAAAGTAATAGAGGATGACCTTAAACTTGAGTTTCTGCTTGCATAGTCCCTATCAGACAGTTGCTGGGATCCTGTTTACTTTAATAGATGCCTACTGACAATGGGGAAGAACAGTATTTACATCATTACAGGAGGTCAAAGCCAAGTGCCAGAAAGGAAACTGTCTGACATAAAATAACCAGATTGTCAGCAACCTCAGGCCTAATGTTTGTTACAAGTTAAAGAATCCTTCACCACCTGGTTTAGCAACTTCTACACCTACATCACTGGCCTAAACAAAAGGGAAGTCTATTTCAGGTCATTTGATCCCAAACATTGCCCAAATCTTTAGATATTCTTAAAGGTTACTTTTCCAACTATATCTTACAGAACTATCTGTGTAATGACAGAGACGATTTCAAGAGGCCATGCAAGGATGCTGCAATGCAGCCAGACAGAAGAATTTTCAGGATCAAACTATCACTCTGGGTTAATAATTAAACTCCTATGCCGGGTCCCCTTAACAGTTATGCAGATTTGTATCAGTATTTGCAAGGCCGACTTAGAGTTCCAAATATTTTCAAAAGTATGTGAATGAGTCATCACACAGTATATTACATCATTAAGTCATGTCTTATTATGGTGACCTATCTCTGGATCTATAGCAGGGCTAGAAACAAGGAAATTTTAAGATTTACAAAAATATAAGCAAAGAAAGCATCCATACTGCATAACACTAGTGATGAGGTCCCTCTAAAGCCTCTTCTCTCACTTGATCAACATATAGTTTGGAAAGGAGCAGGCTTTCTGCTATTTCCTGACCCTCTGAAAAAGCATGGAAGCATTTAGGGAACTGTGGTCTTCTTCCTGACTTTCTGCATCTGAACCAAAATTGCAGAATTAAAATCTTCATAACTTGTTTTTAATAACTAAGCTTCCATCTCCTTTCCCTAACTTCTATTTAGAAAGAAATAGAACATACAGGAGAAGTGACTGATTTAGATTTGTGCTTATTACATATTCATGCCTGTTATGCATCTAAAACCAAGTACAGAACAGCAGTAGCAGGCAGATTAGCTTTCAATCTCCAATGTTTATCATAACAGATAATATATGATAAAATGGCGTATTTATTTTCAAAACAATGAGAATAATTTAAAAAGAATATATTTGTTCCTCCCAAATGAGGCCTGACTACTCAGGCAGAATAAATTCCTTATTTTAAGTACTTTAATCACCTTAATTGATCTGTTTTGGTCTTTGGTTTATATGGATGAGAAATCAATTCTTTCTAAAAAAAGAGAAAAATTGATTAGTTACCTCTTTAATTCATTCTAAACTTAGACTGCTTATCCTGGAAGACAGTTTTATATAAACACTGAAACAAAAGACTACATTAGCATTAGAAAATAGTTTGGAGATTTTTATATGCTAAAATGGTACCTGAGTATCTCAGAGTATAAAATCTATTTAAGTTATTGTGTCAGAAGGGTAGAAACCATCTTGTTTCAGACCTAGTTCTAATACATTCAATTTGGATAAAACACTGAACCAAGTACATCTGCTTTAATGAACTCCAAGAAGAGGAAGTACTTAATATGAACCAATTTAAAAGCTTAAGTGAGGAAGAAGAAAAGAGGATTTGATATCTAAAATGAACACGTCATTCCTGAAAGTATGCTTTGAAATTTTGCTTTCCAAGTCACTTCTCAGATCACTGCATTCATCAGCTTAAAAACTTCAGTTCTGGTCTCTTCTATTGAGTGTAATAAAATTGTATTAATCAGGATCTGTAGCTCTTCGGATGAAGTGTTTATCCTTATATGGGGTAAAAATACATCTATCTCTGCTTTGTATCTTACAAATTACAACTGAAGGAAAGGAGTGCCTTAATATAATATAGATCTCTTACTTCTGAATTTTCTTTTTCTAATAAGCATCCAGTCAGACCAAGCAAAAAAATATTATAAACTAGTAAATCTGGCGTTCACTACTGATAATAAAAATCCCTAAATGGATTTCTTCCTTTTATTGCCCACATTTAGTTTATGAAAGCTTTTTAGGGAGCAGAGCATGCCAAACCTGCAGCGAGTTTTATAGCTCTATTATAAACACAGAAGTTTTAGTATTTCAGTGGAGGAAAAAACCCTTTGAGACAAGAATGGAAAAAAATAACTAAAATTACAGTTGACAGGCTATGAAGATTCTTTCAGCATATTGAGAAATTTAGCTGTTTTCATTTAGCTTTATTAAAATTGGGTTAATTTAAATAACTGAAGTCCTTTTGCTATGCATCTCTATGAGTCCAGTGCCTTTAACAGAGAAGAGCTGCTGAAGTCCCTTTCCTCATCACCATTCTGACAGGGCCAGCCACTGCTTCTGCTCTATTTCCCTTCTCACTCCCAAGCTCTTCTAGCTTTCAACACTCAGCACTTTTCCAGACTTGCCCCGTTTCCCATCTGTCTCCACCACTGAGGTCAGCTTCAGTTCCTACCTGCTCCTCCCAGAAGAACCTCCACATTTTCTGTGCTAATTTTGATGCATGCAGGGGCCCTTCTAAGACAGCATGCAAGACCACACACAAGCTGCTCTGACTCTTCTGTTCTGTTGCCTTGGAAAAAGTAATTAAAGCTACTGAGTTGTAGCTGAGTAAGTTATATCTAGACAAAAATGAAACTCTGCATCAAGAACCAGCCAATTATACCTTCAACCTCTTGTATTTATAATACCACTCTCCTGTCCCTTGAGGTTTTCAGATTATGTGGAAAGTGGTCACACTAACCATATTCAGCTGGCTTATACTTCACCTAGATTCTATGCTTCTTGCCTCCTACTGTCTGGCCCGAGCCCTTCAGAAGCACATAGCCTACAGGATTCTCTGCTTAGGGAATTTGTTGAACATAGCCAACTTTTCCCCATGTTCTCTAGAATTCAAACTGAGGTGTTTCTGCTACGCAAGACTGTTGTCAACTATGGTACACCTTGCAAAACCCCAAGAACTGTCATGCACCGGACTACAGCACTTACAACATTGTCTATATTGCAAGGATGCACAAACCTTGAGAATGTAATAGAAAGTTATCAGACTTACTGCAATCCTTTCTTCTCTCTGTTTCCTCAGTAAAGCTAGTATTTCTTCTCTTTTCTTGGCCTAAGAAATATATTCACCACAATAAGCCCAGAAAAATTATTTAAAAGAATTAAATGATACTTAATTACTTCATTGTAAACTTTCAATTCCTCATGGAAGCTGAAAGCTAAAGCAAACAAACAATAGAAGCAAAAATAACAAGTTAATGGGTAAAGTACTTCAGTTCTCTTTCTTTCCAAGATCCAGGAAAATACATCATTTCAGGGAGCAGCTTCCCCTTCTTAGATTTACATGAAATTTTAAATAAGCATTCTTTCCTCAAATCAGGATGAATCACTCCAAATATGGAGATGAGCGTGTGTGTGTGTGTATATACACATACACAAGCAAACAGTTCTCTGCAGCATCTCAAGATTACAAAGTCAGGGTAATTCAGGATTCCCATATGCATAATGAATCATTACAAAATCCTTTTCATCTGAGAGGTGCAACCAGCAATAATTTGTTTTTAGCATGCATCTCTGGAGCAAGCCAGCCTCTGCTACTCTGAAAGTGATTAAAAATTGTGGCAACTTCATTGGGGATATAATTTCAACCAGCATTTTGAAGTACAGAACATTTGATGATTTCTCTTCAATCAATGGCCCCGGTTCTTCCAGGTTACACAAAGGGAAGTGCATACAGCAGAACTTGTTCAAGCTCCTCTCTTTATACAGTTGGAAAAGAAAATGATTTCATGAGTAGCAGCACTTCAATTCCTACCTGGAGTTTACTGATATTCTAATTTCCAGACATCCGGGTACATATGTATTTTTGCTTTATGGAAATGATTAGTTTTCAGATGCAGTAAAACATCCCTGTTTAAGCTGAGTAGAACCATACTAAACTGCTCTGATAATTCCTAGCGGCATGTCATGAAACAGACATTCCAGGAAGTATTCTGAGAAAACCATCAACCAGTGCCAAAGAGGAGCATATCCCAGCATATGACTAACAAAGAAGAGTTTCTTGCTTCTTTTTTCATCCAGAAGTAGTTAAGAAAAGAAGTAAAATTTGGGGGGGGGGGGGAGAGAGAGGAAAAGAAAGCAGGGAGGGAGTAGAGAGGAAATGTTTTCCCAGGGGCCATGTCTTTAAGATTTCTTTCTGCAGCAGATTCTTTTGTCTGACCACAGCTTCCTCCATACGATTTGAATTTAGAACTCAGGCAATCTTCAGTGCTTAAAAAAGTCCTTTGTTCGACAACACATTTCAAACTTCAATCAGCTTTAAGCCTAACAAAAGCGTTACCAACATTTTTTGCAACTGATTAATATCAATAACAGTGCCAAAGACAAAGCCCAAGCTGCAGTTGTTTTGAAGTCCTAATGTCCAGATGCAACACCCACCCAGTATCCTAAAACTAGAATTCTTACCTTTTACTGTTACTCCCCTTTCACAAATCCACAGGGAATTAATATAAATGTTTAAGATTTAGCTCAATTTAAAAACCATTATAGGTAACTAACAATAATAAGTTTATTTAACTTCATGAGAGTGGCATGACAGGCTGAAAGAAGTACTTGCATTTTCCTTTAGGTTGCTACAGCCTCCTCTTTTTCAGAATTGCTCCCATAAAAGATAGAGCACATCCAGCCTCCTTGTAACCTCTTAGACTGTCTCACAATCATGATAGTCTTCGACTGTCAAAGTATTCAATATGCCAATCTTAAGGAAGGCAACAGCAGGAAGATAACTCATTTTCTTCACCTTATGAAAGTCTCCTCCAAATCTCCTAAACGTTCAGCAGAATGACAGTGAACCCCACAAAGATAAGTACTTGACACAACCTATACAGCACCATCGGCGAGCAGCAAAGGCTGGTTGCTCCCTAAAGGGCAGGGAGCTGCATGGAATAACACAGCCAGAAGCCATTCAGAGTCCAGCCCCACAGAACCTCAGTGAGGTGAGCAGTACAGACCTAGGAGTGACAACCAGGTTCAGCCAAGAGCTCAGCTCATCAGGCAAGGTTGTTGCAACAAGGCAGGTCCAAAGCTAGGCCAGGAAAACAATCCACAAGTCAGGACCAGGTACAACGATGGTAGCGAGAGTCTCATACAACCCGGTGAAAGCCAGGCAGGTCCATACTGAAGAAACAGATCAGAGACCAAGCCAAGAAATCAGTCTGCAGGTCAGATCCCGGATCAATAGGGTCTATGACCAGACACAATCACAAAAGAGCTGGAGACAGACATACCCACAGCCTAGGTCAAACAGAGACTGAATGCCCAAGGCTGAGTTTAAATGGAGCTCCTGGGCCCATGGGCGGGGGTGTGGGTGTGGGAGGAGACCCCAGGTGAGGCTGTTCAGGGCCATTAAGGGCTATTAGTGTCCTCATGGCCCTGGTAAGCACCACCAAACCACATGATGATAAAATGTGCAAGCAGAGCACTATTTTAGAACTGAGGAACTGAAGATAGCCAAGTAAGACCAATATTAAAAAAAAAAAAAAAGGAGTCAGGGTGAAAAAGTATGTAGCAATACAAAGACCTATTCAGACAAGCTAAGCATTCCTATTTTAGATGCATTTAGCTGATTACTCAGATTTGCAGTGTTTGTAATTTTGTAGTTTCTTTGTTAATCATGAAATACCCTGTAAAGCCTGTGGGAATAAATAAATTACAGAATAGTCCAGTGAAATGAATGTTTAAAAAGACAACAGCTATTTTCCCCTATGCTTCACTCCTATTTTGTATGAAATTAGCCAACTAATTAGAATAAGAATTTATAATAAATAAATTCACTGTTAATTTATGAAATAACAGTGTTAATGCATCTAAGCTTCCTTTCTGAAAAACCTTGACACCGTACCACTATGTAGACAAAATTCATTGCCCAGATCTACACAGGAGAATACAGCTTCCAAGTTTTGCTCTACCAGGGAGCGCTTTGTAAGAGAAGAATGTCTGAATCAAGTTTGCAATCGGGATTTGAACAGAAAATGACACCTATGACTGATAACAATGTGAACATTATTCTTATTTCATTCAGTGCATTACTTATCATTTTCCTAGACTTATCTGAGGCTTACAGCATGTCCCGTAGTTGTATAAAGTAATTTACTCATTGAAATTAATCAGCCATCTTTATAGCTGCCAGATGCCCAAAGCTGCAAAACCTTGGTATCACTATTGTTGCTGAATTTAAAAAAAATGAACTGAAGAAGCAGGGAACTGTTGCTAGCTGTTGCTAGCTTCAGCCAGCATTCAGAAAGAAGGCTATTTGATGCTAATGGATAAGATGCATTACAGGGTTATTAATTGGAAAAAGAGGATTGCTGACTTGCAGGAAAGACTTGCAGACCTCAGCGCCTTTCCACACCTCTTGCAGATTGCTGTCATCTGGCTTGCTTCCCAAATATAGGGTAGAGGCTTTTCATTAAAAACGGGGAATGTTTTACTAAAATGGGCAAAATATACTATAATTATAGAGTTAGGCTGGCATCGTTATTACAGTATTTAACTTCAGTTGTCTTAGATTTCCATTACTAGTGTGAATTGCATTCATGGTATACATATGCAATATTAATTCACCAGTTGTATTAATGGTGACTTCAGGAAAGGTTTGTATCTACAGATTACATCAGTGTCTCGAAAGCAAGCACAACTATTGTTTGCCAAAACTTTTTTTCTTGGCAAAGCAGTAGGAGAAACCCCAAGGTCTGTACACCTCGTTCAACCCCACTGTTTTGGAGGAGATGGATCTCAAAGATGTGGACACCAGCTCACTTATTTTGCTTCTTTTTGTGGTCAATTTAATGCTTGGGTCACTGCATAAACATGAATCCTGCCAGTCTTCAATAAAATGAGAGCATGCCTTATGAGCACAAATATTATGTAGATAAATACAGATTTTCAAAATGCTCATCTACAAATAAAATTCAGCCCTGACTACATATACCCCATAGCAAGCTGAATTTTACCGATCCTTTCACCAATTACAGACTCTACAAGAATTGTTAAACAAACTCCTGATTTTGCAGTGCCAGGGCAGTCTGATGTAAGCTTATGTAAAACTCCACTGAAATCAGAAAGGCTCTTTGCAAACCACAAGGATCCAATCTGAAAGACTCTACAGCATCACAATTGCACCTTCTTTTGTAAAGGTAGCATTATAAACTCAATTTTGATGTTGTTTGCTGAACCCTGCAGTTTGTTCTGGAGCTGAGTAAGATGTTCCTACAGAACTTGAAGTGGCTTAGTCAAGCAGTTCTTGAATTATACCAGTCTAAAAACATCACCTAAACCTATCCCTGAGTGACAAGCCATGGCAGAAACATTCCCATGGAAGTTTATTTAATAACTGCCCACTACCAAGTTTCCCGCATCTCTCGCTCAATGAAATCTTGGCACTTGCTGCTGCTGGGCACAGGCTAATGGAGAAGATCTATTAATAACTGAGAAAGACAACTAAGAAATAAACTGATTCTTTGAGTTGTACTTCAATTGATCTATGCCAGGATTTTGTATGTGAAAGTGGCACTGTTTATTTTCCAAAAAAATAACCTCTTTTGAATATGGGCACTCTCACTTGGCTACTTTTAGGTACTAAACTGGAACAGACATTATGAGCGTACTATGAACAAAATAACTATATAGCCCTGCTACTTTCAGCCCTGCCCCAAGCCAGCATGGCACAATTAGGAGTAAATTTAAGCTAACCATCAAGAAATGGGGCTGCTTTATGCAAACCACATTGTGACCCATGTCCAGGCTATTTCTATTGCTGTTCATCATATCATTTCCAAACTTCCAGTATGCCGCTGAATGACACACAAACAGTGAATGGCGATATTTGTGAAAAAAGAGGTGGGGTCAGGGAAACTTCTGAAGACCTGTTTCAGAAATGTTTCATTTCTACTATTGTAATATAAGAAATTTTCAACAATGGTCATATTTACCCTAATGTATAACAATGCATTCTTCTAACCAACCGTTACCTGTCTCTAAATCAATTATCTCTGACCCTAAAGGAAACACACTGACATAAGCAAGTGAAGCTGTGGTATTTATTAGCAGCTTTTATCATTCTGGACTCCTCTGTGCTCTTTTACCAGCAGGAGGGCCCAGACTCTGCCCTTGGGATCAAAAACACTCAGCGGTCTCCATTCCTAAAGGTGGGAGAAATGGTACGTGAAGCCCCCTCAGAGCCTGAGTACAAACTCAGCAAAATGCAGAAATGAGCCCTAAATGTTGTCACCCACAATGGTGAGTTACAAGTTTAAAATACAATTTTTAACAGTTGATTCTATTAATGAAAAATAGTTTTCTGGGGAAAAAAGGGTTTCCAGGTGAACAAAACAACATGCATAGGAAGGCTTTTTCTTTTACAAATTCCAGAGTCTGTATTCCTGATTACAAGAACAAAACCAACCTGGTTAGTCTTTTGGGGTTTCCATCTCACATAAAAATAAGAATCTAGTGTGAACCTAAAGACGTACAAAGGGATACTGATGCTATTTATTCAGTGGACAACAGGTCGGATCAAACAGTTCTGTGGCAGGCCCGTCCTGCTATACTCCAGACAGTGGTTCTTACCTGCTGAAGATATTTTTCTTTTTCTTCAGTTTTCTGCATGTTGTGAGCTTCCAAGATTCTCTCTTTCTCACTGTTTTTCTCGCTTTCTAAATAAAATAAATGAGAGGCAAATGACCAAGTACTCTTATTACAACCGTGCTTCACAGAGGGCAGCTGAACCATAATGCACCTTGGGGCCACGCAGAAAGCTAGTGATCCCTGTGTCTGGATCCCCAAGACAGCAGCTATCAGCTGAAATATCTCACTCTGGCAGAGGCTGGGACTCTCCTGTCATCCGCAGCTATTGGCACCACTCATTATTCATTCCTCGGAATTAATTCCTCCAAGAAACCTAGGCAACGAGGGTTTAGCAAACTGGGGGCATGCAGCACTTGATACTTACTCCTAACAAGCAGTGGGCCCTGTAAAGCAGTACTTCCTCCTGAAAGAAAAATCACATGAAGAAAAGGAAAAAAAAAAAAAGATTAATCGCTTTAGCCTTGCTAGCAAACACTACCGCATGGCTGAATTACCGCAAAAGGCTGCGAAAAAGCACCGCGTGAGGGTGCCGGCCCTGGGGAAGGTCTGGGGAAGGTCCGGGGAGGGTGCGGGGGGCAAGGGATGGTGTGGGGGGACCCCGGGGGGCGCAGGGCCCCAGGGAAGCTGTGGGGCCCAGGGGAAGGGGGGGGGCCAAGGGAAGGGAGGGGAGCTGGGGGGGCACAGGGCCCTGGGGAAGGTGAGGGTCCTGGGGGAAGGTGTGGGGCCCCAGGGAAGGGGTGAGGCCTCAGGGAAAGTGGAGGCGGAGCCCATGGAGGACACAGGGCCTCAGGGAAGTCGTGGGGCCCCGGGGAAGGGTGTGGGGGCCCCGGGGGGGGGAGGGAATGGAGTCCTGGGAAACCTGTGGGGCCTCAGGGAAGGTAGGGGGGGGTCAGGGAGGGTGCAGGGCCTCAGGGAAGTTGTGGGGCCTCAGGGAAGTTGTGGGCCCTTGGGGGGGGGGGTAGGGCCCCAGGGAAGGTTTGGAGCCTCAGGGGAGGTGTGGGGCCTTGGGGGAGATGTGGGGCTCTGGGGGAGATGTGGGGCCCTGGGGGGTGAGGGGCCCTGGGGGGCGAGGGGAAGGTGGGGGTGTGCAGGCAGGGTCCCCTCACGGCGTGGGGCAGCAGGGCCCAGGCAGGACTCGAGGGGCGGCGGGAGGGCGGCCGAGCTCCAGAAGGCGCGAGCGGCCGCCACGTCGTCCGGGTCCGAGCCGGCGAAGGCGAGCGCGCCGGCGGGCGGCGGGGGCGAGCGGCGGCCCGGCTCCGTCCCCACAGCGCCGCCAGGGCCTCGGCTGGGCTGCGGCCTCGCGTCCCCCATCCCAGAGGGGGCCCTGCCCGCCCCGGTGGCGGCGAGAGGACGGCAGGGCCTGGGGCTGCCCGCGGCGCCGACACGCTCCTGTCGCCGTCGCCTGCTACGGTAGGTGCCCGTGTCCTCTCCGCCTTCCTGTTCCCCTCCCGCCACTGGCATTTGGGGCTGAGGGTCCCCGTATAAACGCAGCTGCCACCAGCCTCCCTGTGCTTCACCCGCCTGTGGCATCCGCTTCCCCTCAGATCTCCGGCTCTCAAAATGTCCCCCTGAAACTTTGTCTCAAGGTACTTAACTGCAGGCTGCTGAATAGCTGCCTTGAAAGTGTGATTTTGCAGGCATAAAATGAAGTTATGACTCCCTGCTGTATTTCTGTGGGTTGGAAATACTAAAGCTGTTAGGTGAACAGGGCGGCACAAAAGGAGGGGCAGCGCCATGTAATGCAGCCCTTAACAAAAGGCCAAGGGCCGTCCGTGTCCGCGCCGCTCGTGTGGTCCACAGGGAACATCAGGCTTTAACTAGGAGCTGCTGGCAGGGTGGGCGCATGCCATCTGTCAGCAAACTGCTCTTTCTGTGAGTCATTCGTGACCTGTCCTGCAAGGAGCTCAGCCAGGGCCTTCCCGTGGATGCTCTTCCAGAAGGGAATGTGGAGAAGCAAGTCAGTAAATTTAGCAAATCCTTTCTGTGGGACTGTCCTTTCAGCCTGCGTTTGTATAGTGCCTAGCACAGAGGCATCCGTGATGAAGGCTCTAAGATCTCAAGGTGGTTGGAATAAATAACAACATTCATTTCTATAAAAGAATCAGAAGCCTGAATTTTATTTATTCAGTAAGAGGAAATAGGAGTAAATGTTGAAAACAGTGGCGTTAGACAAGCATAAGGCTGAGAAAAGCACAGAGTTGGACCTAATGTCTGCAAATGACAGAAAAAAAAAAAGCCTTTCAGTTTGCTCTCATGTTTTTTCTGAGTGTCTTGTATGCCAAACAGTTATAAGTGAAGTTTTGTATCACACGTGCAGGTGTAGTTAAACAGCAATATTGGCTTGACAACTATACTGATGTCTCTTGCATGTGTGACTGGCAAACCAGTACATCTCACTTGTTTTGTTTTACTGCCTCGCCTGTGCATTACATGCCCCTGCAAAGAGGTTAGTCTACTTGTCTTCCTGTGTGTCTGATTTTCATCAAGATACCTTCCAAACCTCTTTACCTGGCTGTGTGGTTAGTGATTGTTACCTTTGGCAATCAGCTAACTACACTGCCTAGTAACTAGGCTGATGTAAGAGACAGTTCCCTTTCAACATCTGCTTTTACGAAGACTGGGTTTCTATTAAAAAAAAAAAAACTCTTATAGCAGGTTCTAGCACTATTAAGGTTGAATTTTCCCCATCATTAAAATTCTTGAATGTTAAGCGAAGTGATCAGAGTTAAAAACATTTATAGCATACAGTGAGTTTAATGTTTAAGCGTTGCTTAAAAAAACCTTTCACTTACTAGCCTGTTAAATAAGACATGAAATCTAAATGGAAATTATTTTCCTAATACGTGACAGATAAACTGAAGGATACAACAAAGAAGTTGTTGTCTGTAAAAGAACCTGCAAAGGCAGACAAAGCGGAATTAAATTTCCTGGCTTTTTCTTTTTCTGTAGAGCTTCTCTTGGTCCAGAGCTGGTGCATAATGTCAGGAAGCAGTGAGGGCCAGCTGCTCTGCAAGGGAAGGTGAGCTGGCTGAGAGCACAATAATAAGGCGGCATGAGCAGTGACAACAAGGAGCCAGGATGCAGAGCAGGAAGTCTGGGTGAGGATCAGGGCCAGAGAAAGTGGCCAGGGCCAGGCACAGTCCAGTGATCACCCAGCGAGTCTGTAGTGACGAGGCGGGTCCGAGGTTGAGACGGGAAGCTGAGCCGGCGGGTTCAGGTCTGGGTCAGAATCGCAGAGCTAGAAGACCAGGTGCAGATGTAGCTGCTGCACAGCTGCAATGTAGCACAGACAGGGGCGAGCAGTAAAGCTGCAGCTTAAAAGCAGTTCCCAAGGGAAGGAGGGGCATGCCCTTGCTTCTACATTTCTTCCAAACAGCTCAGATCAGCTAAGGAGCTAAGCTTGGACTCAGCCAGCGAAACTCTTCCTTGACTAACTAAACTCTTAGAAGAGGAATGTGCTCTAGGCCCTGACACATTGCCCACACACAACTGAGTATACAAGAAGTCTTCATGAAGCCAAAGAAATAAATGCAGCAGATAGTATTTTTGCTCCAGGAAAGTTCTTAAGGATTTTATCACCAACTTGAAATCTAAGATTTCACTTGACATTGGCAATAGCGTGCACTTCCTTTGGACAGCTAACATTTCTGAAAATGAAGCCATAAGCAAATAAACATTATTAATAATTTTGTAGTAGGCATGAGGATGTTGTGAGGCATGCAGTTCTCTGTACTGAGGTTGTAGCAGGGAATCCTGTGCCTTGTTTTGATGGCAGTGAAGGTAGTGATTGCGAAGCAGTGGATACAATCAGCTAACTACACTGCCTACAAACCAAGCACTGCTCCTGTAATGGGGTCATGGCATTCAAACCTAGAAACAAAGAAAGCACTTCCAATAATTTGTATTAACTCATTCTACCTCATCAGCTGCTCTTATAAAAGCAAGCAGTTGTCAATAACGAAAAACACTGATGATATCGCCCCGGCATCATTCTACTAAATCCAAAGTCTTTACATCACAAATTAATTGTTCATAACAAATAAAAGCATGGCAGTTGCAGCACGAAGATCATTTCAGAAGTGAGTGCAAGGTAAAACAATGAAATATCCAAACATAAATGATTATAATGTGCAAGAATGGAACTGGGAAATGAGAAAAGCCTGGGCATGTAGTTCTTGCTGCATGAGCGCAGATTAAGTGGTAGCTTTATTCAGGGCTGTATATGCAAATACATCTGCAAATTTGGACCAAGACACAATGTTAAACATAAATAACATTCTACCTGGTTTACAGCATGCCACCTGTTAATGCTTATGGCACAGTTATCATATTTATCCTTGTTTTCTAGTCAGAGCGGTTGAGTTAAATTTTCCTATTGCACTGGAATGGTGAAATTTCCATTTAAAGATTTTCAGAAGAAATTGCATATAAGTACATCTGTAAGAATAGAATCTCAGTAGTTCCCTGAACTTCAGAAAACTCTCTCCATTTTTCCAGAAAAATGCAGAAACACAGGCAGTGCAGGTAGTCAGATGTCAAGCTGCTCAAACATTTTGCACTAATTTGTGGTAGCCAATTAAATGAGCAACTCTATTCTGCAGAACAAAACTGAATATTGGCAAGTAGTTGTAATTAATTATGCCTTTTGTCTTATATATGTGTATGCAATTAATGATGTGATACAAATATTTTATATAGGTTTAGCAGGCCATTCTTAATTCAGCAATGAGACAGATCCAGTGGGTTTACAAGGAAAATTTGGCCTACCAATTAAAAAAAATTTGCTAGCTCTTATGAATAAATGCCTTATTTTTAAAATGCATAAAAAGAATTCGGGACTTACCCTTAAGTAGCTTACCTTGTAATAATCCTGATGATAAAGAGTGAATTTATACTGAATAAGGACTGAATAAAGCTTAAAAAGCTTTAATGGTAAGGGAAAAATGGCCAGCTGCTTCACTCTTCATTTCCTTCCTTTTTCCATGGCTAGCACAGCCACCCATTCATTGGCACCCAGCAGTCTTTTAAGGGGCAAACATGCCTCTGGGGATGTTTCCTAAGGTGGCACCTGGGTGCCCCATCTCTACCCCTAGGGTTCCTGGGCTGGAGTGTCCCCAGTCTGGACTGTGGGTCAGCCCCATGCCTACAACCTTTGTGTACGCTCTGTTGTCATGGTCACTCAGGTGCGGCTTCTGCATGGAGGATGGGCCGTTGCTTTAAAATGCACAGATGCCTCTTACCATAGAAGGCTTTGCCACAAAAGAGGTTTCTATGGGCAAAGCCAATACAGAGCACAGGAGTTTCTGCCTTTCTCCTGTGAACAAACGGCTACGGGTTGTGTCACAGCGGTTGAGGGTCATCTGGGCTGTAGTGTTACATGTCGTGGTCCAGGCGCATCCCCCTAGGCTGACATCTGGATCCTGGGGCTTCAGCTTGGTCTTGGTCATACAGGGAGCCTAGGTACCATAGTCAGATGCCCAAAAAAGACAGACAAACAGAAAGAATGAATATCTTGTGATCCTGGCACTAGGCTGCAGTGGCAGGCATATGCTGCACGTCTTCACCCAACGGCAGCATGGCCCAGACTACCTTGCTCCCCATTCTTTGAGGGCCCAGCAGCCATTTCTGCATGCTTCCTCCTGACCTGCTCAGTCGCTGCAGTCCTCTTTCTCCCTTGCATTTCTGGCCTTGTTTCTGTACTTAATCTTTGCTCTTTTCCTCCCCACCACCAGCCCCAACATGCCCCCAACCTGCTACCATTTGGGTAGGAGGAAGGTAGGTGAGATGATGGATTGCTGCAATGCAGATTGTCCCCACTTTGGGCTGTCCTTTGCTCCATGCTGCCACATTGGCAGCCCAGGCAGAACAGGAGAAAAGTCATTCCATTAACAGCAATAATTTTGAAGGCTCTAGCAATAGCTCTAAGACTGCGTAAAATAAGCCCAGGCAACTTTGCAGTCTTTCCCATGCTATTTAATTTTATAACATGCTAGACCATCACCAGTCTTTTTTTAGTTTATTTTATTGCTTTAGTCAACAAAGACTGATGATCTTAAGTGAAATTCTAGCAAGATGTGGTGCTCAAACAATTAAGATCCTCTGCAAGCATATGCAAGTTTCTCCCAATCCCTATTTTGTAATGTGAATTCAATTAATAATAGTAGAAGATGTTAAACATTACTACATAACTGCATGGACTTATCTGAGATATTTCCTCTTCTGAAAAGGAATATGACAACTCCCGGACTGAGGTAAAGCAGGCCCTGAAGACAAATGTTACAGATTTGGGAGATGACAATTAGAGCTAGTTACAGACAGAGTTGTGAGCCAGAACATGCTTTATAGCTGTGCACACTTGCAGTTACACCTTATCTCATCCACTGGCCCTGTATGACACGATAGTGTCATACCATCGCACTTCGCCTGCTTATGTGACTGTTCTTACAGACCTGGACCCAAAGGCCTTTTACATCAGTGAGTGTTTTTCTTTGGAAAGTCACCCCTACTGATCAGTGTAATTAGCATGGCCATATTGTCATATGTGCAATGCATAATAAAATTACAGTACTCATGGTAAAATGTTTATGTAGAAAAATTGCCTGTAAATACATTATTTACAGAACACCCATTGAGATACTAAGTAATTAAGTAAAAATGAAAGTCTTAATCAAAACATGATTCATTTCTTAAATAAATGTTCTTAAACTTTCTGTTCGGGCCCAGAAAGTGTCAATTCATGTAATCTAAAAGGGGAAAAAATCTTTGAACAATGAACGTATTAAAATTTAGTTTGTGGCTTTGATTGGAATCAACTTAGTGTTGTTTCATTCAGAAATAATTCTTTGCACAGAGACTGCATTATTTAAATACAGGTGTCAGTTTTTAATATCACGATCCTGATACAAAGTTCCTTCTGCCCTCCAACATGATGGCATGGGCACCTGAACTGCTGCTGTGTTCATGCAACGCTACTACTGTTTGTACCCTGCTGCTTTGTGATATTTGTGACCTAGATTGGGACAGTGTATAGCCAGACCAAGCAAATACGAAGTGCCTTTCTCTAACAGCAGTAAATCAATTTTTGTCACATAGGATGTTTTCCCATACAGAACTAGCTCACGCTTACTGATTTTATATCAATGGTTAGGACTTAAGCTGCTTACCTGGAGAAGGTGTCTGTCATTCATCATCCACAAAAGCTGAATGGCTCGCAGAAGGAAGATTGCTAATAGTAAGCTGGACATTGTTCTGTTGGTTCCATGTACTCAATCATGTAAAATAAAAAAAAAATGCAAAAAATTCTGCAAGGGTGACCCTTGCTAGCAGTGTGTTTAGGGTAACAGTGTTTGCTCTCAGTTTGGCCTGCAGTTACTAGAGAAACTGTGACTGACTCTTTTCCCTTTGTAGTTCATGCCTAGGCTTGCCTGGTGATCCAGGAGACCCATAATTTAATCTAACTAAGAATGCTTGTGCTGAGTTAGGGGCCTGATCTGAATCCCACTGAAGTCTTTGCACAGATTTCCATTGATGTCAGTGAGCTCTGAATCTGTCCCACTAATGTCTAGGCACTGGAATGCAGCAATTTGGGTTTTGTTTTTCTCCTTCTAAGAATGATTAAAAAGTAGCAGCATCATTTAGCAAAAGGTGCAAATGTCTGCTCATTTATCTCAGGCATCCTGTCAGTCAGAACTCTTGGCTATTCATCATGCTTTTCTTTGCAAGTGCTGCTGGGATGCTAATAATTTCTGTTTGGATGTGACTGGGAATGAGTTGGAGCATAATTCGTTGACTGTTGCTTAGGGGATCTCACACCGGGACGGACAGTCCAAATTGTGTATTTGAAGCTTTGTTTGTCAGCTGGTTACTATCCAAAAGGAGTACCCAGGGCTATGTTTCCTGTAAGTCAGTGACAAGTGAGAGCATTATGAAGGATGTGAGTTCAGTGAATCTGCCTAATTAAAAGAGCCATTTTTTCTTGTCACTGAAATGGGAAGCCAGACAGTTAAAATATTCTCTGTTATTCTGGCTTCTTTTAAGCAGTGTCATTAACAAAAACAGCACCTTACTTCTGTATCAGTGACATCCTTAATGATTAGAGCCATCTAGATGAATTGCCAAGAATTTTGCTTAGGTTTTCCTTTGTTTGTTCTTATTTTTTGGTTTGGATTTTGTTTTTTTTTTTCTGTCTGATGCAGAAAGTAGTTATAAACTTGTGTAGTTTGGCCTCGGTTTCATCTCCTAACTTCTAAGAAATAGCACCTTATTGCATGACTGATTTTGCTGCTCCCTCTGGTTTCTCAGGTGAAGAGTTTTGTTTACTGCTGATTTACAGTTTATATGTTAACTATGGGAACAAGTAACTGAACAAAAGGAGGTGTTGTAGGGATTCAAACTTCTCTTTGATGCCCTTTGTGGAATCCAGGCACTTCACTCTTTTGTCACAGAATTTCATAACTTCCAGGACCTGCCTGGACAAGTTTGAGACAGTTCAGAAGTCCCATCAGCTGATTGTTGCACCACCCCTAAACCGACTTGGCATTTGTTGAGGAAACTGAGAGAAAGTCACCGAATAATTCCTGAGACCTAACTGTGTTAGGGTCAGAGCCCAAATGGAAACTATGATCAAATTATGGACTCTAGTGGCAGGGGATGGAGGCCGTATGATGCCTACTGCCGTTCTGCAGTAGGAATGTTATTTTAGCCCTGATGGGTTAAGGATAAAAGGAAAACCAGGTTTGTAAGTAGAAGTCATATCTTTTATTAGATCACAATATGATATTACTGGAAAATGACATGAAGGCAAAAGAAACCAGACTAAACAGCAACTTCCTGTGCTTTGGCAAGAAACACAACATCATCCCTAGAGGATTCATAGTCTCTATGCCTCTGATTATGCAGGAAACCCTGAGTGACTAAACCATTATGGAAGAGAAATTCAAAAACTGTAGTTATGTGCATTAGCTGTCATTTTTAGGAGGTAAATCTTGCTTTTGTTTAGTATTTTCCTGGACACTTCTTTGTCAGCAGAGTTAGAAAACCCAGGTCTGTGTTACTTCCTCCCAGCTGCATATTTACTGCTAAAATTTTCCTAGAAGTAAAGACACTAGAAAAGGGATCAGTTCATTGCAATCACCTCATACTCCGCATGTATCTTAGCTTTTCCCTCTGCAAAGCCTTGGGATATTTCTCTATAATTCCTGTAGAAAATTCTCATGCATTTAAGATACTTCATGAAGCAAGTGTCATCTCTTTGGGACATAGTATGTGGGGGCCTCAGGTGTGGCTAGATGGGAATGCTGAAACGCTCTTCAGGAATGCAGAGCAGAGCTATGTGTAAATCCTGCAGGACTAGAATATCACAGGCATTGCCTCTCAGGATTGAAGATCATTCCAGTGCTGTCCAGAGAGTTGACAATCCACTAAAAGCCATAGTGTGAGTCACGAAGGAGTCTGTGAGCACTTGCTCACAAGAGGTCTGTAGCTAACTGTATCTGTTTGCCTAATGCCTCTTATTGACAGATTCATTGTGAATATGAAAAACAAAGTCCCGTTTTCGATATTGGCCGCTTGATATGCAGTTCAGCTACATTCTATAGCAAAATCTATGCGATAAAAAGATGCAGTTCCTTGGGAAAATTTTTTATTCTTTTGACATGTCACCATACAACAGAAGTTTAAAAACAAAGAGAAATTGATGTGGCTGTAAATTGGGTCTTCAGGGTTTACAAGGGAATCCATTCAGACCAGAAAATGACCCATCAATTGCCTGACATCTTAAAAGCAATTTTAAATCTCTCAAATGCAATTCAGGCCTCAGGCATGAAAATCCAGTTTG
The DNA here is from genome assembly GCF_036417845.1 of Apteryx mantelli. Taxonomy (NCBI): domain Eukaryota; kingdom Metazoa; phylum Chordata; class Aves; order Apterygiformes; family Apterygidae; genus Apteryx; species Apteryx mantelli. The sequence goes on from NC_090000.1 coordinate 2,922,876, forward strand.
CCCATTCATGAATTCTCATCTGTTGCCCAGAGCTAATTTTGGTGTGCAGGATGCAAAGGGTCAGTGGAAAGTAAAATTCCTCACAAGCTCCATAGAAAGAGATGACAAACTCTTAAAAAACCTCATATGGACATTCTTCATGGCAATGCATAGCAGTGATTTCCTGTTGCCAGACACCATTTTCCAGAAAACCCAGAACAGACTACCATCACTGTCTTATACTGTATGCAAAAGGAAAAGAATGACTCATGGTTTGTGTATGGAACAAACAAAATCCTTATTTGTCATCACAAGCTACCAAGTGCAGTGCAGAGCACATGGTAGGGATAGTGTTGTGGTTAAAGCAGTGGTCTAGGATATTAAAGCTTAACCACTGGTGCTATTGAAGACTTTTTCTGAAGACTCATAATCTATCTCAGACTTGACTTCTCTCTCTTTTGAATGGTGATTGAAAGGTACTTATTGGTTAAAGGAAGTATGTAGATACATGAGGAAAAGGAAAGGAGAAGATATCTTTTTTTCTCATTTATTACTAACTCCTTAAAATCAGAGTTCCTACTAAGCGCATTGCTAAGTCTATTTTGTGGTGCAAAAGGAAACTGTAAAGACCAAGAACCTGACTATGTGAGTGGAGAGGAAAGGAAATACAGAAATAACTAGAAATTTGTGGTGTAGGGTACACTTTGTAAAGATATGTACTTCTGTAAAGATGTGCCCTCATACTTCATTTTGCTTATCCAATGTATTTTATCACAATCTAATCCAAGAATGAATGTAAGCACATGAATTGCTTAGCTGCAACATCTACAATCAAATCAAGAACCAGTTTAAATACTCAGCTCTTTTTACCTTAATTTGTTCTCTTGTCTTGACAGTTCCTGGTATCTGGCACTGGAGGCACAATTTCCTGAGACAGTAAAGGGAAGAAAAAACAGAATGCTTCAGCTTTTCTCTGTATGTGTCCTGGGTAATTATTGCTTGAAATTTTAAACAATGAAGTACTCACATTTGAGAAACTGCCTTCCTGTGAACACTTTAACAGGGCCATTCACGCTCTGTATGGAATGCCTCAAAAATATCATAAAGCTTTACAAATAATGTGAACATTTATATAGAACACTAGCAAAATTGATGTTATGATAAATACATACAGAGTTATACAATTTTCAAGATAAAGAATACCAAATGTGAGGGCTTCATAAAGAGAGTAACTGTGTTGTTTAAAGTCTGCTAGGAGCTGTCAAGTGTAACTTTAGTAATTAACTAATAAATGTAGTACTATTTTTCTCATGGTGAATATTTCACTTAATATTAAAATGATGTTTATGAGATAGACTGATGGACACAATAGAATACAATGCGGAATCAATTACCTTAAAAAAGGGAGCTGATATTAGGATAAAACCAAGTAGACAGAAAATAATTTTGAAACCAGCATGCTGGTCAATCTAATGGAGCACACCTGAATATTGTTGCTTTCCTAAGGGCCACCTGATTTCCAGTTCTATATAAACCCTAAGTAAGTTACTCCAAAGAAAGAGTGAGGAAGGAGGTGAGGTGTTTTTGTTTGTTTATTTTTTAAATGGGTCATATAGGCTCCTGTAGTAGGAAGTTTGTTGTCTTGTTGACTTTTTGAAGTTATATGTAAAATATACCTGAGGTTTTTATCACTTCTGGTCTGAGAAGGTAATGTTTTTTGATCTTTACTGTATATATTAAAAAAAACTTTGTATGAGAACTGCTGATTGTTGGGTTTAGTAGATAAATGATGAGTAGTGAGTACTATTTTCTAAATGTTCCTATACTCTGTTAAGTAGCTTAGTGTGAGTGCCTTCCAGCAATGCATTAAACTGATGTTCCTGCTCAGAACTGAAATCATCAGCTGTTTGGCAACATACTATCTTCCTAGATCTATCTAGGATATCCAGGCTTTATCTGGCATAGCTTATGAAGGTTTTGCAACATCTGTCTTTGAAACTTGATAGTACTTTAATGTTATTAAATCTCTCTAGAGTAGTGTCTCATCTCTACTGATGACTATCCAACAGCTAAAGCACCTTGTGCACTTTAATTTAAAATGAAAGATGAAATTGCTGCCACAGTCTTCTTCATCACAAGGCTAGTGAAAAAGCAAGACAAGCTGAGCAAACATAAAATGGAGAAATTTGCAGCTAAACTGACTACAATCCTGTTTGAGAAGTATAAGAATCATTGGTACTTGGACAATCCATCCAGAGGACAAGCCTTCAGGTAAGAAGACTCCTGATAGAAGGGTGAGGGGGAGGAGTGGAAACTTTACATGAAAAATCAAGATGCAGTGAGTATGTGTTCAGTGCCTGGAGCCCTTACACTGGAAATAACCAACAGCTAGATGTGAAATGTAGCAAAGCAAAAACTGAAGAGAACCATTGACCTATTTCCACAGCCTGAGGGAAGAAATACTGTTGATGGGTAAAGATGCACCTATTTTGAAAGTGGTTTTACAAAAGTTTTCACGGGTGCCTGTGTAGGTACATTTAGGAAGCTGAGGTGGAAAACTGAAAACAGGAAATAATGTGCATAAAATACCCTGAGTATCTGTTTGACTACTTGAATGTGGAAATCAAGTAGTCTTAAACTGAATCAGGAAATTCTCATGCCTGCATTTATTTCTCTAACAATGACCTCTGCAGTGAGTTGCTGCACTGTAAAAACCTTGTTTGGGTTGATAAAGCAGCTCTTGTTAGGCTGACTGCTGGTTAAGGCTGTAAGTGAGACCTTGCATCAACAGCTAGCCATGCTGAGATAAAATAACTGCTGGACTTGAATGTACTTGTGTGTGGGCAGAACTTGCATAATTGCAGTCAAGTCTTACCTTCCACCTGCACTTGTGCTCTTACCTAGGTGTATAAGGATAAACAAACATCAAATGAGAGATCCGCTACTGGAGCAAGCTTGTGTGGAGAGCAATGTGGACTTCAGTAAGCTTGGCTTGCCAAAAGAGATGACACTATGGGTTGATCCTTTTGAAGTGTGTTGCAGGTGAGCTGTGAGGCTGTGATTGAAGACATAACCTGTGTCAAGTACTCTAGTACAAACTTCATCCTCTCTAAGCCTATTACTAGACACTTAATGTCTGAGGGTGTACTTCATTATTAGTGCCAGTTGGCTAGTAGCAGATGTCCATATTTCCAGTGCAGAGCTGCATTATACAAATACAGTTGCTTCCAGATATGGCGAGAAGAACCGGCCCTTCACAATTGCTCACTTTGAAGGAGAGGAAAACAGAGAGCTGCCTCAGCAGATCAGCTATGCTGTTGACAGAGCAGCACTGGACTACCATTCTGGCACCTCTTCAGATGAGGAGAGCTTTAACAAGGAGCCAAAAGCTATCCCTACTGTCAGCAACCCTAACAGTGTCTACCAGGTAAGCATGTGCTAATGCATGTAGCTGCCAGTAAGAGCTAGCATCTGCCCTATAGGTTCATTCATGGAGTGCAGCAGGCTAACAATTGGCCAAACTAGTCTATCCTTCTACCCCAAAAATCTTTTAACACAATCTTATTTACTGCTGTATAGTTCAATGACTACTGCAAGCCACCCATACAGACCTGGTCTCAGTATCTTCATAGGAAGACATACATGACTGATGGACTTCCTCAGACAGGCTCATACTATGCCCAGCACAGGGGTTACAAAGTCTACAGGCCAACAGCTGCTTTCACAGGACCACGTGTTGATAGATACCATTGGATCAATACCAAGCGGTAGAACTGTGGCTGCACCTGTTACAGGCTGTTGAAACACTGAACTATGGTACAGGATGAAGGCTGGCACTACAAAATTTCATACATGGAGAAAAAGCACTTACTGTCCACTCCCTATGTCTTATCTTGTGCATCTGAAACTTTGGGGTTTTATTACATAACCATTTTAATGTTTTATTTATGTTAATATAAGATTGAAAATTCATGTGTAAGACACTATTTGTAAGTTAAAAAGGAAATAGATATCAATAAATCTAATCATGTTTTTTTAAAAGCTGTCTGATCTGCTATCAGTGCCCTGAAGGGAGCCTTAAAAAAGCCATATTGCTTGGTGAGAGCACAAGCAAGTCAAGATAAAACATCCTCTGAGTTACTTTAAAAGATAGTCTGCTTCCTTCTGGCAAAGGTAGTAAAGGCAGAAGCATACTACTTAGTTGCAGTGTGTGTGTGGGGAAAAACATCTATACATCACAAGCAGAATAACCTCTATGCTCTCACTTGAGAGGGCTTAGGTATGTGACTGTGAAAGTGTCTTGTGGCTCCAACTGGGCTTTTGCCTCTTAAGCTATAACTTGCCTGTCAGAAGAACACTGTATCATGGACAGAAGAAGCATGAATATATAGTGCAGCTTTCCACAGCTGTAAGCTAATGCATCACCTTGTAGGATGGTGGAGCTCTTTTCTCTAAAGATATCTAGCCTGCCTGTCAGTAGTACTTGGGGCCTTGGTAAGAGCCTTTTCTATAGTTCTGGGTAACTTGGGTCACTTGGACTGTCTTCTAGCTAGTCCAGAACCCCGGACTGATGAAGACTCCCCTGTCAGGAGAAAGGAAGAGGACTCACTAGAATAGTAGTGGGCTTCTGAACTATGTCCTGGATTATAGCTGTAAATACTAAGCAGATAATGGGGTGTCAGACAGCTAGAGATGCCACATGACTGCTTCACCTTGTTGACTTGGAGTATGTCCTCCTACTGACTGTATCATGTACTACTCCCAAACTGCCTGCTGATAAACTTGGGAGCACAGGGGTTGCAGAAGTGGTATCATTAGCTTCTCTCTTGCTGGTAAATTCCTTCATTATGCTCAAAGGCAAGTTTTGATAGCAACAGACTAGCTTGTCAAAAAGCTAACAGTTTGTAGACAGTGACAATTGTCACTTACTGCAAGTGTTCCTACTTGCTATAGTCCCAATATCACTGTCAAATAAGTAATAATTCAAACCACCTAGGAAGTAATCCTAAAGGGCAAGTATTGTCTGGTCTGTAAAAGCAGACAGCTAGGAGCCAGTTCCAAGACTTGAGGGCTGCCTGTATAAATGAAGCCATATAGGGAAGACTTCTAATTATAGACCTTAGCTAATCCCAGAGCAGGTGTGAAATGCTAACAATTGGTAGTTGCTGTATTAAGCCACAGGTGCTCCATATACTATATCTGAACTTACCTTTCAAACATGGTGTGGATGGGAATGATCAGAAGGAATCCTAGGGCTGTAATCCACAGCTCAGCGAAGAGGTACCATCTCAGTCATGCTTCACAGTGAATTGATCCATATTTCTTCAGAACAAACCCACATCCCTGAATCACCTGTACCTTTGCACAAGACTTCTTGAAATAAACTTGTTATTAATAGAATTCAGTAGCTCACTCTTACAAAATAAGTAAAAATCCTATACTTCCTATGGCTGTGCAGCATTTCCTTTTTAAAAGACTTCATTTTAAAGCCTGTTGTTAATGTATGAATACTGCATTCTGTGGGGTGTTGAATAAACTAATTTAAATGACATGTCAGGTGGGAGGCTTCTTCATTACTGAGTCAGAAGCAGTGTTTCCAGCTAATTTTTATAGCCTTGATGTAGAGCCTACATGGGGGCAACTTAATCACTTCATTGTAATCACTGTTTTTTTTTTCCTGACAAGATCAAAATAAGAATATATATATGGGGTGATGGTGTGAATGCTTGGCTCAGGACCTCTGAGAGAACAGAATGTGTACCTAATTCATGAGGTTGTAATATTCAACACTGAGAAGTGACTGGATTATTTAATGTATAATGAGGTAACAGCATTAGCGTGAGGGTGTTCAGTAACTCATGAAACAATTCCAAACTCTTGTCCCTTGCCCTTATGGATTCTTGTACTGGGGGGTGGGAAGCATGTTGGCTGACTCTGCTTCTGCCCACTTGTTTTTTTATCTAAACCAGAGGCTGTGGCGAGCAGAAAACAGGTAATGCTTACAGTGATGAGTTAATGCTAAATGTTTCATGTGATAGAGGGGGTTTGGCTTTTGAATTTTGGATGAGGGAAGAGAAGTTGGTCTTTCCAAGTTTAAAAGCAGGGCTAGTCTTTGACAGTGGGGAACCCTAAGTTAGTCTTGAAGAAGATTGTTTCTGTGGCATCCTATGATATAAAAAGACTAAGATCTTGCAGTTGTGTAGAGGTGTTACCACAGAGCAGGTGTCACATGGTGATTTCAGGAAAAAGTGAAGACAGTACAGGCCAGGCATGCTGCATTTGGTGGTGGAAATGATTTCTCCTGTTACTGTTGTAATTGTGTGGATACAGCTGGGGCCCACAGTTGTTAGCTGTCTCTATGGTCTCCTTTGTTTTAAGGTCAAAAGACAAGTATCAGCTGAGGTCTGCAGAGGCTTCAGTGCATTTAGTAGAGTAACATAAGTTCAAAAAGAATGTTTTAACACTGAGCAGGCTTATGAGTTGGGCTTTAAATTTCTGCTTTCACTCCTGGAAGCTGGGAGTTGGGTGAGCTTTTGCAACAATAATTGTCCTTTCACAACTCGGGTATCTCTAAAGACATCATAGTCAAGTAGGCTAAGGTCTTGTCACTTGCATATCTGCATTGCTTTCACTGCTGACTTAATGACCCTTGAATATAGTGAAAAATATACTATAACAAGGCAAATAAAACACCAAAACAAAGATTTTATTTGGTGTAAAGCTGGAAGACAAGGGCAGAGGACCAAATTAAAACCACACCACCAATTCTTCCTCTGCATATCATTAAAACTTATTGCCTTGTGCTATCTTCTCTTCCAACACCTCTATTTCCTTTACCAAGTGGTCTCTCTCCAAGCCAATACTTTCAAGGTGGTTAAAGAGCAAGTCGTCTTTGCCTATGCTGTTTAAAAAGTGGTATTCCTTCTCTACAATGTTCACCAGCTCTTCAGTTAATACATCCACTTTATCTTCCAGTTCTGAAAGGGAGAAGCAAGTGCAGCTGCTTTCTTCCAAGCTGAAGAAATGGAAATGAATGCTTAAAATCAGACACTAAAAGCCACTGCTAAAGTGATACCCTTATGCTCCTAACAAGGCCAAGCCAGGAATGTGATTTTTCACTGCAACTTTACTTCTGCTACTGAGAATGTAATGGTAGCTTATAGAGAAGCACTTGATCTTGTGACATACTCTGGCAACAAATCTACCTGTCACTTATACAATCTTGCTAAATGTAAGAGGTGATGATGATAAGCTTTTTAGTGTAAGAGGGCTCATGATTTGCTCTTGTATCACTGCCCCCCCCCCCCACTCTCCCCCTGTCCAAAGTATTCAGTTGTTGCTGCTTTAGTACAACAGTCTGCAATACCTCCTCAAGTCATTCTCACCATGTCCTATGTTCAAAGCTGTTCTTTTCATGGCTGTTTAAGGCATGAAGGAAATATTCTTTTCTCTTCACAGACAACTTGTCACTTAGTGGCTCCTCAAGTTTCATATGGAGCACGAGGTTCCTGTTCTCCTTCATGTGTCATGCAATAAACACAGAAGTGGAAAGGCAGGTCAGTGTTAGTTTTACAAGCCCTTTATAGATTCTTTAAATGCATTTTTCATGGTATTGCTTTTTATGGTATTTAGTACAATTTGCATGAGGTCAAATAATTCGTCACGATATGAGAATTTTCAGATACAAGCAGCTTCAGAAGCTGCTTGTGTTTTACATTCAAACACAGTTACTTTGCTGTGTATCTATAGATGAAGAAATGGGAGCAGAGTGCAATCCTTGCATGCTTCTATTCAGAATGTGTGCTCTTGAAACATTAAAGCAAGCAGAAGGCTTCTTAGCACTGCACTTAAAACAGTAGTTATAGCTTCCCAGCTGAGGTGGCTTATGTGCATACAACTCGAAGCACTTCTGCTTATCCATATCACTTTTAAGAGGATACTTAAGGATACACCTGTTTCTGATGGTTCAAACAGCCCTTCTCTGCATCAGTTGTAGTTTGAGTCAAGATAGTTTTACCATCATTATGCAGTGAGATAGTTAATCCTAGATCTGGTTACTCAAGGGATGGCTGAACAGGTGTTTGGCTATGCAGCTTATGAGCACCTCTTTGCAGAAAGCTAATGCTGTGTCTTTCCAACCCAATAGAAGTACCTTTAAGCTCAGGAGTTTAGATGATGTATAGAGCTCTTACAGATCCTGTGTGAGTCTGACCTTATTGAGCCAAGATTTGGAGGAGCAGGCATCTATAAGCAGCTTCAAATTGCCATTTTGTAACAAAGTAAGAAAATAGGGATGGAGAGCTTTCAACCACATTAGGGTTCATGACCTTTCTTATTACCTCTTCAAAGGTTTCCATCTCTGTGAGGCTTTTCACTTTCACCTCAAAAAGCTGGGAGATGAGGTTTATTTCTTCTTCAGAGAACGGTTCTGCCTTCAGCACCATCTCATTTATTCCAGAGGATTTATCACCCTGGAGAACTGCTGACATCTGAAGTCTGAGGGAGAACATTTCACTGAGACAAGCCTTTAGTGCCTATAAACAGAAATTGTATTGAAAACATAAAAGCAGTCACACACTTGTTTACAGCTAACCACTTAATAGAGATATTAGTAAGGTGGGGGGGAGAAGGAATTGAACAACAGTAGGCTAGCAAGACAGTTCTTCCACTTCTGAAAGCCTCTTTTATCTCAAAAAATAGGTTTATTGGTCTCATGGGGATTTGATGTAGATCACAAATACTTTGCATAATGTGGTTAGTACAGTGCTGTTAATAGCAGCTGTTATGGAGATGATCATGATGAGAACATGGTGCCAAACACGAGCAGAATCTCATTATGGAAATTTATGCTGTGTAGGCTTCTAGGCCTTGCTGGTAGTCCTTGCCACTCATGAGGAGAACCACCATTTGCAAAGAGTAGCTTTCAGCAAGGGGCCAAAATCGGTGTTTGCGCCCTGGGGATATCTCTGGGAGAATTAGTTGACAACTCGTGTCCCCTGTAATGCAAGAGTGTATTATACTGAAGGCTGGATGGAAAGGGTTGCATCACATAGAGGTGTTACAGGAAGAAAGCTGCAGTCCCTTATTTCTTAATAAATCTGTGTCTTGTATAATTGTTCTGAGTCAGGACTGTGATTATGAAAGAGCATTCTCTGTTTGATTCTCCCATGTACTGGCCAGCTGGCGGTTAGCATATAGCTGTCTGTTTCCAACTCTCCTTAGCTGTTGGTGGAACAAACAGGTATTTCTAAGTCAATGCTCTTAGTATACAAGAGGTTAATACAGGATATGTCAGATTTTTCTGTCTTGTAACACCTGGGGTGAAACAATGTTCTTTGAATGTTTGAATATCAATCTTTCTGTGAATAGCCACTGGGTAATTACAGTGGCAGTTCAGGCAATAGCTAACCATCTTATTTCACCTCCCTTCTTGCTTTCTATTACTAGAAACAGTACAAAAAGTGTAAGAAGAACCTGCTCTTAATGGTAATTTTTCCAAACACTGCTGTAATGTAATTACACTTAAAACATAGTGATGTACCTGATAAAAAACCCTCAGAAAGGCTGGGTTGGAGTCCTCATTGAAGTCAGTGGCAGTGATATGAGCGAAACAGTGCACCAGGAGCAAAAGGAAGCTTCCTACAGAGCCCAGGCAATCTCTTAGAACAAATAGTTTGTTCTTTGATTTCTGAGAAAGAACAAATATCCAGACCTGAGGCAAGGGCATTGTGGTAGTCAGTTCAGTCACTGTGACTCTTGGAATGGTTGATCTTAACTTGTATGGAAGTTGGATCCAGTTCAGAGACCATTGGGGCCCATGCACAATGCAAGAAATCAACATTATAAATCTTCACATAGGATACTTGTTTCTTCATGGAAGAAACATACTTTACAATTCACTTCCTTTGTGTGAAATGTAAAGCATTCTTGTATTCCACATTTCTAGACAGTTCTTTCTGCATCATGAACCTTAGTGTTACAGAATCTTTTTTTTTTTCTCAGCATCCCACAATTGTAAAGTTACAGCATCTGATGACTCAGTATTAGCTAATTTACTCAGAGCAAGTGAAATGCTGATAGGCTGCTGACTTCCATAAAGGCAACTTGTAGAGAATTTGGTAGAAATGGGAGTGGTGGAATTTGGGCGGGAGAGACTGGATTGATTCAGTTTATGTGCTCTGGGTATGACCCCCATATTAAACATACATTCATAGTCAGGATCCTAGCCGTAAGCTTATGTTCAGACATAGCTGGAACATAACATTAGCATTTGAGTTGATGCTTTCTAGGAAAAATATCAAGCATGCCATGACTTAAAAAATAGGAAACACTTTTGCAATTTTCTTCCTAGTTCCAGAACTTAATGGATATGAAAATATTGAGTAAGCAGGCTCGATATGAAGTTGACAAACCTGATAGAAGAAAGAGTTTCTGAAGGCATTGCCTGTGGCATTACTGAGAGGTATGCTGGAGGCAACACACAGGTTAATTTCTGGAGCCTACAAAGGGAAGAAAAATTGCTTCTGTAAAAAATGTGAATGCACTTCAGATCTGCAAAGTAAGAGGGATTAATGGGATATAAATTCATTTAAATATCAGCTTTGATTTGCAGTGAGTACACAGAGCCAACAAATACCACAAGAAAATGGAGACTGTTTAAAAAATCCCTAGCATATCACAGCAGTTCATCTTGCCAATTTTCTAATTAAATAAATGAAAATGTACTCCAGCCCTGGAGCTCTGGCTGCTAGTCCCCATTATTTTTATTATTATTTCATATAGTTGTAAAAGGTCCTGGAGAGTTTACCTAGACTACAGCCATAGTATGCAAGAACTGTACAAAGACAATGAGAGACTCCTTCCAAAATCTAAAAGAAATATTATTTATCTCCATACTAACTGTGCAGGGATGAATTCATGTGCCTGAGAATGTATAGAAAGATGCTGTAGCAAAAATAACTGACCTTGGACCTTCTGGGACAGAAGTTTGACCTCAAAACTATCCTTCTACACCATTGCAGAGAAAACAAATGGGTCTTACTTCCTGTTGTTTCCGGACTGATCATTCTCTACTTGATCTTGCCTTATAGTTGATAGATTCTTCACATCCTGTAGGCTGAATTTTATTGAGACCTGTTTTCTTTTGGAAGCACTGATTACTAAATATCAGTATCTTGAGAACTTACATCAATGTGAAGTCTGAGGAATTGTAGGATGGAGATGCCATATTGATATATGACAAACTCCCTTGCAGAAAGGGTTGCAGGATGAACTACTGTTAGTTCTCTGTTACAAGTCATCAAGGAATCCAGCGTATCCTGAAAAGAACTTGCTGTTTCTGCAAAAAAATAGCATTTCTTTAGACTTACTGTTTTTTATTTTCACTTTGTCCAAGGGGGGAACACTGCAATACAAATGCACAATGTGCTGCACTTTCCACCTTATCACACTTAAGTCGTTATTTAATATAAAAATAGGTCATTGTGATGCACTCTGAATTCTTTCATGAGTCATGAAGTCCTCAATAGCCTGAGTCAACCACCAGAACTCCACTCTTCCTAGGGAAATTTTAGATAACTAAGGCCTTGAAATGTGAGGTTACTTGTGTGACATACTTGATCAGCAGCAAAGCCAGGGTATGAGTCTATGTTCTGCGTCTTTCTGCTTCACTGGTAGAGCACTTACTCCATAGAGGAGAGTAACTGTAAGATGTCTGTCCGGCAAGACCTTATTGCAGTAAACACAGTTTATGGCTACCTCAATGCTGAAACAAATCTTTGCGTTACACTCAAGGGCTCAGACAGAAAAGAGGTTAGATTTACTTTTGTCCAGAATATGGCTTTCCAGGAGTCCAGCTGCTGCTGCATGACTTCGGAGCTCATCATTGACATTTTTCAGAAGACCAAGAAGCAAAGATGTTTTTATGTGCTTAGTTTTATCAGTGCCTGTAAAAACACATGGAAATATTACTTTCTGAAACAGTCATCTCTTACCATCTTTTTTTGAGCAAACAAGTTTCACACTCTGGTAAAAGCAATTATGTGACATATCCAATAAAAAGAATCATTTCTCATTCCCATAGTTCTTGCTTAGACTGCTTACAGAATGCTCCTGGCAATTCCAGGCAGCTTTTTCCTAAACAATGTTGTGTTCGTTTCTAATGCTTTATTGATGAAAAGAAATTGACTATCTGCCTTTAATATAAATAGTGACAGTCTATCAAAGTGTAAAATTCCCTATTTCATCAGAATTAATGGGAAGTTTTTCAGCTAAAAAATGCAACATTTAGCTGTATTTAAGTGCTCCAAGCACAACACTTGGTTTATTATGAGAACTGCATCACTGCTTCTTCACAGACGTAGGCAAGTTACTTATGCAGAGATCGTATGTGACTCGTAGTATGTTGACAGGCCAATATAAAGCAGCTGGGAGCAAAAAAAGCTTATGGGATCAATTTGTGCAGATCCATTTTTGGGGCAGTAGTCAATAAATTGATTTAAGGTGTTTACCATACAGAGGAGGTGTGGTGAACTGTGGATTCAGAAGAATAATTCTGGATGCCATCAGGTGTCCCGCCTGCTTCAGAACCTTGATATCTGTGAGACCAGTATACACTAGTTAATGATGGCAAAGAATTCCAGAGAGGCTTGTGCCCCTTCCTGTTCTTGTTCCGTAAGCTACTCGTGACTCTTCTGTATAGAACTTGGGCTAAGTCATCAGTTAAAAATCAACTATTAGGAATAAAAGTTGGTCTTGTTGACTAAATGTCTAATTTTAGAAGCAGTTTAAAAATACAGAAGTATATTGGAATCTCTCTAGTAGGCTAGACAGGGAAATCTTTCTCTGGGGTTCAGATATTTGGTGGATCATGCAACCAGTTTGCTGTTAAGGAAGCTCTGGGAATTACTCACAAAGTGATGAGAGCAAAGAGGCCAGCTGGACTACCTGATGCACTCAGTATGTGCTCTTTTTAATTTCAGTTTTTGCTGCATAGAGAAATTCCTTGTCCTCTGTGTTTCAGATAGCAGTGTTTCAAATCAGATTTTATTTTTGTTTATTTCTTTCTCTTTAGATGAATTCTAGGATTGTGCTATATCCCACTTCATCAAGCTGCTGAGAAAATAAACAGCTGCTTACTTCATATAGAAGGTGTTGGGAAAGACTCGGAAACCTTAAGGAATTAATCACATGTAATTCATCTGCTCCCAATAAAATCTCCCTTTCAATCCAAAGAGGAGGATATTCTGGTACCTATCGAGTAGCTGCTGATGTGTCAAGTAGAATCCCTAGAGACCTCTTGACCCTAAGGATAGGAATAAGCTCAGCTCTGCAGCTGCATGAAGATCATCTGGGTAAGACATTTAATTTTATTTATGTCCTAGAAAAAGCAAGCATCCATGTAAGAAATCATTTTTACATATGAATGTTGATAATGCCTGTAACTTCAGAGTGTCAAAAATTTATCATCATCTGATCTGAAACTACCCTTTTAACCTAAACTCTTCCTGTTTGCTTGCTTAGTTTCTAGGAGTGCTAAGGTGTTCTCCTGCTGATGCTTAGTTAGGAGAAAGGGACTGGCATTTTTTTTTTTTTTTCCAGAGAATCACTAAAACCTTCCTCATTCTATACAGTAACTATATTCTGCTTTCCACCCCACCTTTTCCCTGTTTGTTCCATTTCAAAAGCATTAATGCCCCTCCACAGGAAATGTATCAGCATTAGCAAAGAATGATGGATCAATTGAGTTTCCTATGACTAATCAGACCTACTCTCAGTCAAGAACAATAGGAGCTGGTCATCTGCCTCATGGTGTATCCCTGGAGTCCAGGAAGACTCTGTGATAGATGACAGGGGACTGTTGTTCTGCTGTGTGTCTCTTTCTTTTCCTTCTTCTAGTCTCATTCTCAGCTCTTCCAAATCTGGATGAAAATCCCTTCCTAAGAAGGCTTGTGTTTCACTGTATTGTTTCATCAGCTTCTGCAAATTTAAAGTGAGGAGATGTGAAAGTAAGCGCCTATAAAAAACACAATGGGTATTTTGCTTTTGGCTAACACAGTTCAGTTCTGTGTGACCCTTTACTACCACCCTGACATAAAGCTAGGCTTTGTATTTTAGAAACTTCTGCTCCCTAGCATTACTCAGTTTGCAGAAAAGATGTTAAGAACCAAAGTATAGGGACCTCCAGCAGGCCATCACCTCACAGAGTGAATTTCTCAGGCAGTACATGCTTTGTTTAGGAAGAGAGAATCTTTACATGCCTTCCCAACTACATAAAATATTACTTTACTAATCTCTACCTTCAAACCATTGTCTTCATATATCTGTTATGAATCTCATGGTACAGAACATAATTCACACAACATAGCTGCAGTTATTGTCTCGTTAGCATTACATCGTTAATCTTATGTATCATGCATATCATGCAGCTTATTCAACTTGGAAACTCCTGGGATTTGCTGTTTTCTAACCTGAAACGGGTCAAAATTACTTGAAGTATTCTTTTCTGCTCTTTTATTTCCCAGGAGGACTTTCAGCTGATCCTTCAGCCTTCTTATTTTCTGCTCTCTGAAATTCTTCAGTTCATTGGCTGTGATGTTAGCTTCATCCACAGACTACAGACCATACACAGGAAAAAAAAAAAAGAAAAGAAAAAGAAAACAAGACCTGGGTATTGTTCTGGAAAGGATGATACTTGAAAAACAGAGTTCTTTACACAATAACAGTAGCAATGCAAATTTTCTGAATAAAATCACTAGGCAATTTATTTTTAGTTTCACCTTCTCCTGGATGTAGACTTTTAGGCTTCTGGCTATTTCCTTAAACTGTGACTCTCTCAGTTGTAATAATTGGGCTGCTTGTATATATTCCAACACTAAAAATATATACTCTGTGTTGTCTTTCAGGAGATGCAAAATGTCCCTCATGTCATCATCAGTCGATAAGTCCTGAAAGATAAAATGGCCATGTGAAATACAATATGGAACATGATCACAATCATACTCTTTTTCTTACTTTATATGCAGCCCATTGATAACAGACAGTTTTAAGAGTCAGGGGGTCTTGAAAATACCCTCAAAGGTAGTGGAAGCTAGGTAATAATATTTTGCCAAAAAAAAAGAAAAGGTACCAATGTGGAGACTAAGATCCTTAAAGAAATTTTAAATAAATCTACCTTAAAAAATAGAACTGAAGTGTCTGAACCCTAGTCTAGGACCTAAGCCATATCCCAGGTTATTTACAATTCTTTTTGGCATGAATGCAAATGTTGCAGATTACAGTATGTTATACACTTTTTTTTTTTAAACCTGGAGTTAGCTGTCCCATTGCTATAAACAGAAACAATCCCTGAAGAGAAGTATATAAACTTTAAAGCTTTTAACAAAATGCTAGAGGGGTTCCAGACTCTATATCAAACTATGAAGAGAATTTTACTTTTAAAACAAGCTGTTCCAGGTTTATGCCTTCCATTTGGGACCTCAAGGCAGTCTTCTGGAGCCTGTAGCAGTCTTGTAGCATCATGACTGTTTGCCGCAGGTGTCTCTGAGATAGGATGAAATATGCCACAAGATTCCCTAATCCCTGTCCTTCAGCCTCTTGAATCACTTGCATTTCTCTGGCTTGCATCTGGGTAGAAAGCATTGCAAAGTCTTTTAGATTAGCTTACATGTAGACTTGTGAAGGCTTCGAAATATCCCAAGTTTCACTGCAGGTTTGAAGATAGAAGTTACAGGAAGATAAGAAATTAACTGGCTTGAAGAATAATGTAATCCACCAATTTAAAATGGGGCTTTAAAATGTTTCCCTAATCATGCCCAGCTAGAGCTGGAGAATCCTTGCTGTATTGACTGACCATATGACTCAAAGAGTTGCAAACCACATAAAACATTGCAGAACCTAAAATAACATGGCCAGAGATTTTACTCAAGTCTCATCCCTTTTAATAGCTCTGTTAGCAAATGAAGACTAATGCTTTAGCTCTTGTACCTTTTCTTCTGTCTGTGTTTGAAGTTCCAGTCCAAATTGTGCCTTCATATTTCTGAGCTCAGCCTCTGAGTCTTCCTGTAAACCGATAAGCAAATCCCCTTCCTGATGATGCTTCTGTAGAAAAGCCACTGCTCTTGCCACTTGCTGTTTCTCTCTAGTTTGAGCAACCTCTTGAGCTGCTTCTTCACCAGCACTTTTGTAGTTTAAACTGTTCAGGATTCTTGTCACGCCTTCCGGGCAAGTCAGCCTCTGAAGCAGGGAAGCACAGTCATACAAGCAAATCAATTTTATTTATAGAAATGAACTTGTTTTCTGCATTGGGTTCTATAACAAAAAGTACAGTGTACATGAGCCTACTGTAACTGCACTTTGAAGATGTGTAGTGCCATGTAACTCAGCCTGTGCCCTGCATGTACTGAAGGTCATCAGTCAGTGAGGCTGGGCATCTCTGAGCTCCAAGGTTTGGTGAATCACCATGAGGCTCATGCAAGGAGGGGTGAGGCGTGAAAAGAATGAAATGCCTCTACCTGCAGGTTGTTGTAGAGATCCAGGACTCTGTACAGACACACTTGCCTCAGAGCTTCCAGTTTCACTATCCTTACTGCTGAAACATGTAGTATTTGAGTTAGAGAGTTTGGAGAAAGCTCAGCTTCCGAAGAATGTAGTTCCTATTAAGCAAAAGAGAATAAAGGGTAAAGATTTTCAACAAGGACAGATAACACCATGGTCATCAGAACTAGTGAAGCCAGATTTCCTACAGACTTGTGGTAGGAAGTATGGGTCAGTTTGGACTAATCCTTCCTCAAAAGACATAGAGGCTCTAAGGGAAGCTTTTCTCATAGAGCTCTTTTCTGAATTAGTGTTTTGGTACCTAATAAGGCATGAAGTGATACTGTTTTTTTCCTTCAGAAGGTGTATGTGACAATCTGGATTTTTCCTCCACCTGCCTCTGCAAAGTTAGGTGAAATCAGGCATTGAATTAAAAAGCTTGTCATTCTCCTAGTCAGAAATAGACATCTGCTCCCAGGACAGACATATAAAACCTGACTGCAGAATGAATCTCTCCCATATTAAAAACTACCTGTATAAACAAGGTTATCTTACAGATAGTATTTACCCACAACAGAAATACTTTGCATAAGTTGTCTAAACATCTTTGGAACTTTCCCTACAATGTTTTCCTGTCAGGCAATAGCATGAGGTCTGTTTGCATGTGGAGTAGTAAGAGCTAAAAGAAAAACACCATTGGTGGTCTCTCAGACTGTGGAAATGGTAATGGAGCCTTCTACAAAGTGAGGGTGTGTAAAGGAGATGTCAACTCAAAATATTTTAAGGAAAAATTGCTGGTAGAAGAGGGAGCTTTTCTGCTTTCAAAACCTTAATAATTGTCCATTTGTGTCACTTTCCCAGCAAAACCCAGAACACATTAGAGGAGAAACAGCATGTTATAGTTCTACGTATATCCTAGGTTATAAAATCCTAGGATATTTATGGATAGAGTCAAGGCTGTTAGAGCAGCAAAGGATAAAAGAGAGGTTGTGAAGAAAAAAGAAAAAGTACATTCATGCATGCAAACAAGAGGAGAAAAAAAACTTAGGAAACACCATAAGCAGGCTTTCAAAAAATGTAGTTTCATACTGGTAACATCACTAACTATTTTTTCTTGTTTAATAATAGTTTAAAACATAAGGTTGTTATTCTTTAATACAGAAAGTATTTCTCAACCTGTACTGAGGCAGTAAAATGCGTAGTCCAATACAGGGAGACCTGGAGCATGCGATGGTTCTGACTGTAGCTTCTCTGAAAATGCAGCCACCTACATAATGCCTAGAGCTAGCGTGTTCATTTGTACCATCCAGTCAAAATCACATTCATTCTTGCAAAGCAATGAGATAATAGGGGCAGGAGCAGCATAAATAAAATGCCTTAAGCTCACTTCTTGTTCAGTGATGTTAGAATCTGGGATTTGTAAGCCAGGATAACAAATTGACAAGTGATGCAGAATTTCTTCCAGAAAATGTAGGTTCTGTTTGGGTGCTGCTAAATCCTGGTTGAGGCCTGAGCATTTGATTTCTTCCAAATGTTTCTGACAGAGAGTTTGTTCAGTGTGGTGGTGGTGTTCTGACAGTTCTTTCAGAAGTGAGTCCTTCTTGTTGGCTGCTTCTGTTTCTTTACTGTTCTTCATCCCCTAAAAACATAGATATCCCAGCTGCAGCATCTTTGTGCTCAGGAGCATCAAAGGAATAAGAATTATCAGTTACGCTAATTCCAAGATTTAAAAAATCATAGCCATAAATTAGACCTCCAAGTTCATTTAAGTAACATAAGTAGGCTGATTTACTGTAGAATGAAGTACCCAGCAGCTACTGAAAATCAGGCCACTGATTTTTGTGCCTAAATATTGAGAAAGGAAATTTCATTTTTCTGTATTGCTTTTGCAATGATCAGAACAGAAGATTCTGTTCTTCTTTAAGAAACTCCCTTTTGAATCAATTTCTTCTTCTGACGTGATATGGGAAAATTGAAAACAACCTGAAAAGAAACAGAAAACTTTCTTTTCCTGTACTTCAACCGAGAACTCCAAGCCGACACAGTGCCAGCCTTACCCAATTTCCTTTCTGGTCTTCCTTTTCCTTAGCCTTGGAAGATTCATAAAAGTAACAGATTGTATTTATTTCTTCCATCAACAAGGACAGCTCCAGATGTGCCAGTTCACAAGCGTGTTTCTCTAAGAAAAACCTACCACCAGAAATACATGAGACAGGACTGAAGAAAGATCACCACATTGTATACAGTTATTACTATGAGGCATTTGCCACATTCATAAAGATTGCCTGGAGGACAAACAGTGGGCTGTAACAGGTATGAGCCACCCAGAGAACCCAAATATAACCCTTTGTGGGGGGGAAGAAAGAATCTGCAAAGAATACTTTTCCTAAATAAAAATGCAGAGGCAATTAAACAAGGATTTCTCACCTCGTCTGGATTTCTTGTTTTATATGGCTGATCCTTGGTGAGTGTAAAGTGGGCAGAACAGATGACACTATGGAAGCTGAAGCAGTTTCCTGACTTGCTTCAGTCCTTAATGCTGCTGAATGAGCAGCAGATGCTTTTAAAGTGCTTCTTGATGAGTAGCCTGTCAAAGAAAACAGAGAGAATCTTTACATTTACTTTGGAACCATTAGTTTTTGGGTACACTCAAACCTTCTTGTGCAGTTCCTAGGGAAATACTCTTTTTTTTTTTTCCTTAACTCTGCAGTATTCAGTAGTAAAAGCAGCGGTATTCTTGGCCAGAAGGAAACCAAATGGCCTTTTTAAAGGTCATTTATTAGTCCATTTTAGTTATATTTCCCCAAAAGAGTATTTTATAGAATAGGTGTTTGTTTGTAAAAAAACCTTGTGTATCTGCTTATCAGTTATTCCTATAAAGCTGTCTTGAAATGGATGAGAGAACTCTGAAAATATGTTTATATTGCTCACTGAGAAAGGAAATTTTGTTTATACAACTTGTCTCTCTTCAACTGCAAATAAACTTCAACAGCAGATAAACTTTAACTCAATAGGATCTTCTTGCTGCATATCCAGACAGTCAATTCCAATGTAGTGAATCTGTCTTAAGCACAAATGAATAGATGGAAAAAAACCCTAAGAGTATACTAGTCAATTACTGTTCTGCTGCAGACAAATAAATCAAGTGGTGCCTGCAGCTGATGCAGGAATTCTGCCGGAAATGATTTTAAAGGAAAGGAGGTTGAAGGTTCATCTCGTAGTTCTGGTTCTCTTCACTTGTGTTAGTAATCCCCAGTGCTAGTCTACTGGAGTCAAAATACAACTGATGATTTCCTCCATCACATTCTCATACTAGAAATATTATGGTGATTATCCCCACCCCCAGTTTTGCTGGAAATAGTCAAGATGCACAAGTTAAAATACTGTTACTGAAATGAAAATCAATACTGGCTCAGGAAAGAAGAATGGCCTTTTAATTCTGTGTATTAATTATTTTAATGCGGTCTTGTTATTTAAATAATCACTAATTAGTCCTAAAGTACTGACAAATTTGCAGGCTTCTTGGGATGCTTTCCAAGTTTAGCTAAAATCATCAATGTTTTCTCAGGGGACCTAGAGGTGATTAAAAAATGGAAAAGTAGTAACAGAGTAGTAATGCTACTGTTATTTCATCCCTAATTCACTGAAGGACCTGATAGCCATTACAAGGCTAAACGCTCAGAAGCAAATACCTTTTTCCTATGTATGTGCTTATTTCCTCTGGCAGTATGCATGCTGAATTCTTATTTAGTGACTGTGTATTTCCATAAAGATAGCACTCTCCTAACTGAGTTACATCATCGCTAGATCTGATAGTAATGAAGACATTGTGTATGAAGACCTTTGAAATGCTATTGGTTCAGACTGCAACCTTGCAGATAGTGGCCCTAACAAAAACCGTGACTGCTCAGAATGTCCAACGCATGGAAAATGAAAGAAATCAAATTTTGTGCCATTCTTTTCTCATTGTCTTTCCTTTGAATTTTAACTGCCTTTCAGCCTATAACTAAATAGTCTAATGAAATTGCATTTCTACATGTAGGAACACTCTGAATGGGGAGAAGGAGATTAATAGTTTTGCAAAATATGCATTAACTTTTGTGAGGCCTGGCATAAAAGAGAATATGAGAATTACAAATGATTTTAGGAATGATCCCACCCTGCAGCAAGTTTATACAAATGATAAAGGGTTCACGCTTTAAGTCCAGGGAGATTTTTAATACTTACAAAATTGAGCCCAGGCTTCATTTTTTGCTGTTCGATGGGTGCATCTCTCTTTCTAGCACTTCAAAGTTGAAAGGTCCCAACAAAGGCCAGAATAAAATAAGGTAACCAACAGTACCTTTATCTTCTTTCTTACCTGGAGTCTCAGGTGGTATACTACTCTTGCTATTTTCCTCCAGCATACAAAGCATAGACTTGAGTAGTGGGATCAGTTTTTGATGAATGACCTTGCCTGTACCATGTGAGAACCCATTAATGCCATAAAACCTGGTTGTCCGATAGTTTTCAAAACACTGTCGTGACCCACAGAAAAGCATCTGAAACAGAACAGATCAGACAAAGGCCAATACATGCAACTTGCATTTAATGTATGTTATAAATATCATTGAAAAAGCATCCTGGCATTCTTTGCCTTCTCATGAAAACTCTATGCTGCTGTTTCATAGCCATCCTATGCAAATCATCTGGTGACACAAGAAGATGCGCCCACTGCATTAAGTTTGCCTCATCAGTTTAAAAGGCCTTTGCAGTGGTTATGGTCCCACAACTCCCAACTTTCAGGTATTTCCACATCCTTTGAACCTGTAAAAGTTTTAAGACAAATGATTTGAACTGCATTAGTTGTGTTTAATGTCCTCAGTTTCTGTGGAATCCATTTGTAAGTGCCATATGTGTGATAAAATGCTTTCTCTTCAGTATTGTTGTCTAATAACCTTAGCTCATTCAGACTAATAAGCTGAAATTCATTCAAATACTGTCAGACTCATGAGGATGGGACAGCAGGAGAGGAGGACAAAGAGAGCTCCCAGGGAACTTTAAAGAAAGAATTTTGAAGAAAGGAAAAGAAGATGAGGAAAGTGCACTGATTTTAAGCTTTTTAATATAAGTGGTCCAAAATAGAATGTGGAAACCAGTTACTGTAAAAATTAAGGATCAGATCCAGAGTCCACTGAATTAATGGAAACACTCACTGAACCTCTTGTGAAAAGATTTTGGGGCCTACATCTTAATCTGCCTAAGCACGTTTCTTAATCAAGATATTGTAGGTGCTCAGATGGGATTTGAAAGGTCCCTTTAAGACAGTGGGACTTGTGATTCTCTGTTACTCAAGCATTTTTGAAAACCATTTTTGCATCCAGAAAAAAAAGTGAACAGAGGAATTGCAGAATGTGTAATACCTTGTTTCTTCCCCAGAAAATACAGAACTTCAGGTGTCCAGGTGTTTAAAATCTGTCTGCAAATTGACAAATAGAGAACTTTTCTAACCCTGCTGTCAAAAAATTGCATTTTGAAGTGAAATTTTATTTAATTTCCAAGTTTCAAAGTCTTTGATCATATATGTATTTCATAAATCAACTTCTGCAATTCTCATTTAAGTTTTGTATAATTTTACAGCTCTCTGATTTCTTGTGGCAGTGTTCTTGGACAGGGTTTATTCTCAGAACATGCCAACTGCTCATGCTTTTGTAGGAAAATAAGTAACACGACTGCTTTTTATTTGCCATAAGGTGAAATAAGTACCTTTGCCTGCTGGGTCTGGATAGTTGACAAGTCCCTCACATATTCCAGTTTGGTATATGCAGTCTCCACACTGGCTTGTTGTTTCAGTATGCATTCCTGAAACTCAGAGGCTAGGGCAAGTATGACCTGGAAGAAACGACATGAAATATAAACATATTTCAAGTGAATTGAAAATCCTGGCTTCCATTTTCTTTTTTACGCACAATCTAGTAAGACACTAGCTACAAAGCTGGTGTAACTGTTACATTGCGCTAGTGCCTGGGTAGCCATTAAGGAATGATCACAGAAACTGCAGATGATGCAGAGGAGGGCAATAAAAATGGGTAAGAGATCTAGAAGGACTGATGTAAGAGGAATACTGGAGGAAATAAATAGGGCAGCTTGACCACAGGATGCAATTGGTCTGCATGTATCTAAAAGGTATAAAGATCAAATAGGTTGTGAACAGACAGGCTAACATTAAACAGAGAAGCTTCTTGATAATGTATTTCAATAGAACCTGCCTGGCATCTGTTCCATCCACGAAAAAAAATTGTGGTTACTTCAGCTGGTATTGCACTGGGTCATGACACAAATGGATGCAATCTCTGTAGTACTAGGTAACACTTAATTGGAGAAGCCCTGACAATGTTTTCAAAGGCCGCATATGTATTTATCTGTATGGAAGATTTAAGAGGGTTTAGGCTTTTCTTTGCATTCCCTGCCAAATGAAGAGTGCAGGAAGAGAAATTCAGCTGCACAAATACCCTATCTAGGTCACACCTGGATCCTGCCCTACAGAGAGTGTGTACTGCTTTCTGGGAGAGCAGTGCATCATCATCTCCTAGATCTATTCCAGCTTTAACAGCTATGATTTTATGTGGTAGGTTTCATTTATGTTCTGACAGTGACTGCTCAGCTCCTGTTCCACTGAGGAAAATAAAAGAAAATATAGCGTTTTTGCCAGGTCTTCTCTCTAACATCTTTCTTTAAGGAAAACCTTCTGTAGATTGAGGTCAGTGAGTCCAACCCAGCAGTGACCTCACCTTTCTGAGCTTCGGGGTTGTTGCTGTCTCAGTGTTCAAGAAGTGGCCCCCTTGCTTTTCGTTCTCTGTCAGCTGCATTTGTATTCGGTCTTCTTGCAGTTGCATTTTTTTGATGAACTGCATCAGCTTTTCCAGTGCCTTTCTGATCTCCAGCAGAACCTGTATTTCCTGTTCTTTTTCATCTCTGTCAACTATAAAGAGCAAATATTAGCAGTAGCTCCCGAATGATAATCAAATGGAAATTCAGAGCAGATCTGAAGTAATAATTACGTGAGGAGCTACAGAGTGTCTAATCTGGATGCAAGGTCCCAGATTAAATTTTAAATTTTAATTTTATGTTCAACTGATTCTGCAATCTTTTGCAAAAAGCAATATGCCTTCCAAATGTGCTTCACCACATCTCCATTCTTCATCTTTTAGAACAGCCCAAACGATCAGCCAGATCCTACCTCTGTATTGTCTTGCTTCGGGAGGACATAGGTAGTCTGTAAGGCTGGTGCTGACTTGGCAAAGGGAATGAACGTTACAGAAAATGATGTACAGCCCTGACTCCCCCTTTTCTGTTTGAAACTAACCCTTTATACCTTTGGATAGGAAGGGTAGTTCAGTGCCCAGCTGGCTGCTGAAATATTGTGAGTTTCTTCTCTCGGCTTCCTGCAGAGAGGACTGTTCAAGAAAATGGCACATTTTCTCAGTGTCTTTCACTTTTTCCTTGCACTTTATCTGTAAGAAGTGGAGGAGGAGAGGGTGTTTTAGATAACTTGTCAGTCATTTGTTGTGATGTTTCTTTCTCTGACAGGGAAGAGCAAGAGATTGTCTAATTTAGCCATTGCTTTTTCCTAGCCTTTTAATTTGTGTGTGTGTGTATAAATTGATTGCAGTCCCCATTTCTGATACTACTATGAATTGTTGTGTTGTCCTTGCTGTCTATAGACACATTCTGAGTCTGAATTGGTGGTTCCTGTTAGGAGGCCAGGGACTAAAAGGATTCCTTATTCTGGGAATGGGTGCACCGAAGTCACAACACCTCCATTTACATTTTGGGTTTGCACCATATTGGTGGGGGAAGAGACTTAGATTCAGAAAACCACCATCACAGGTGTGGCATCAGTGATATGTACATTTGATACACATGGACAAGCCTGTCTTAAGGACTTTTTAAAGACCTCTATTGAAGCCAACTGCAAATAGAATGCACCACACCTTCTGTGCTCTTCCTTTCTTTGCAGCATCAAGGACATGGAGAAACAGAGAGTTCAGCTCTTTAAGAAGCTCTTCTTCCTTCTTTCTTCTGCAATGCCAGTATACTTGCCTCAAATTTATTTCCTTTTCTAGAAGGTCCAGCTGAAATGCAATGACAGGCATAACAGCTCAGATCTGCAGGGCTATGAGGAAAGATTATGAACTTCATGGAAGCCAGTGATGAAATCTTCATTCAGTGCTTTCTACAGTATATATACAACTTTGCTGCCACAGGGAGGTGAATGCTTTGCAACTGTAAGTCTCTGCCCGTCCACAATTTACCTTTAGACACTCAATCTCCAAAGTTATAATGTCATATGTATTTGGGGGTGGTTGAAGGATGTGAAATGAAAGGTACAAAGAAGAGAAGAATAAGATACAGATAAAAGGGAAAGAAAAAGGATAATTAAAAGGGGAGGTCAGTACAACGTACAATGTTCACCTCCTACTATTAGAAAACATTATTTGTGGGGCTTTGAGAGAGGTGAAATCACCTCTCAGCAATTGAAAATCAACAAGGAATTTCCCAAAGCTATCAAATCTGTAAGTAACGATGGTTTACTGGAGCTATAATTACCAGATCTGGATCTGTTGCTCTTCTCGGTAAAGCTCCTAAGGACTGAATGGTAGGAATTACATTGTGTGTCCAGGGATTGGTTTGAGCACCTATAACAGGCCCAATTTCACCTGTAATAGGACTTATGGTTCTGGCACCAATAGTGATAGGGACAAGGCCTGTGGATAAAGAAAAATTAAGTACAATCCTTAGAATTTTGATCATGAGTAAAACTATTCCAACTGCAACCCTAGTGACCAGCTTTTATTAAAATTTAATACTGATGTTTTGAAATTTCCTAGTGAAACCAAATTTTCCTAAGCTGTAAATGCTACATACTAAGACCAGAGTTTAGGACTCTAAGGAGTTGCAGACCTTCCCTTCAGACAGCATCTGTTTGCAGCCCTGTTAGATCACTGAGAAGAACTTCAGATTAATTCTCTGAAGAGTACGCTAGATTTTTGAATGGCTGGAAGCCACCATGTGACTTGGTCTCATTCTAGCTCTCAGCATTAATTTGATGTTGCTTGTTCTGAATGTACACACCATGCAAATTGGGATTTTCTATTCAGTGTTGAAGCAGTACATGATCTGTTTCAGTAAGGTGTTTTCCTGGTTCTGAAAGTAACACAAATATTGGTGATGGTGTAGCAGCCCCAGTCTCTTTATTGTTTACATCATCTGATCCAATTTCCTGCTCTACCTTTTCCATCTGCATCTTCCATGGTTCCTGCGAGTGGGGAAGGCTGCCTAGTGTTCCAGTCACAGTCTATTCCCAGAATTGGCACCATCAAACTGGACCCACTAGGATCTGGGATTTTCATTCCAAACACTGCAGGGATCCACATCTCTGTGCCAGGATATTTGATCATCCCTAGTTTGTTCAAAAAATGAGAAACATGAAACATTAAATTGAAAAGTTTCCTGATGGAAAGAACTGTTTTCATTTTTAGAGGCTGACAAATGCACGTTATTTCTGCTTCAGCTTCTAAATATCACCTGGCTGAGTTCATCATAAGATTTGCTTAAGACTGGTTATTTTGACAAAAACCTTCCTAAAGGATATGAAGTGCTGATGTTTTGGCCAAACCCTGTGATGTAAATGGATGTATTTCAGTAGCCCTCAGTGTAACATTTACTCCTTAAAACACTGATTGTTTTATACCTACCCAGTTTACTACCATTACTCTTGAGACTCGAAGCTATTTCCTGTTTTTTCTCCAGCCTTTGCAAACAATGCATTGCATGATAAAATGTAACGGTGAAAGACCTCTTCATATTTTCTATTGAAGCCTTTAGTGCTGCCAATCTGTCTGCTACTAAATAGGCATCTTCCAGAACTGACTCTTTATACTGCTTCAGAGCATTCACCACACGGGTCTGGGATATCAGCCAGTCAGCTTCCAACATTGCTCGGTAACTTCCAGCATGGGGCAGCACCTTGCCTTGCTCAAGGTGAGCTCCATGTACCCGAGCAGTTTTCCCACTCAGAGGTTCAGTGAAGGAATCTCCAAGAAGCATTAGGTTTCCAGAAGGACCAACAAGTCCACCTACAGGTATAACCTCTCCTGCAGTCAAGGAACAGGAAAAAAGCAAGAACATCACTTGGCAACCAGTCATTATAGTCCAGTCCTTATCCATTCAGATTAAAGGCACAATGATCACTTCAGGGGAAGCAGAAATAGGTCTAACTGAACACATGAGAAAAAAAAAAAACTTTTACAAAGCTGATTATAAAATAATTAGTTATTAAAATATTAAAATAAAAAGTGTTTTAAGTAAGCTTCCCAGTTTCTACTTTAAAAAAGATTAAGGTCCCCACACCTTTTTCTGAGTGTAGTATATCATGTAATGTGAGTTATAAAGAACGTAGGTATGTGAAAATGCTTTCTATAAATCTAGAATTTCTAATCCCCCAAGCCCCTAAATAATGTATTTCATGCTACTTTTATTATTTTAATAGAGCAATTGGACTATCTCTAGGAGTCAGATCACTGTCAATAATTTGTGTCATAGTTAATGAACAGGGCACCTCAAATATTTCTCTGGATAGTTCTGTTGACCTTTAAAGTGATAAATGCTAGATTAAATTTCTAGAAAGGGGAAGGATCTCTTTCTGTTAAAGCTAAGTTGCCCAGCTGTTCCATAGCCTGCTCAACAAGACAAGGCAAATTCCACTCCATTGAGGCAGGTTAAGTGAACAGTGCATACCATATTTACTGAAGCATGAAGAGTATTCACTTACCAGTGTTATTATCCAAACTGACTCCAAGTATTGGAACAATCTTGCCTCCCTCGGGCTCGGTCATGGGTCCGCCAATCTCCAGAGGCGTCACTGTGCCAGTAAGGGGGTTCAGGTATGTCCCACCAATGGACAACTTTTGCCCAGTGTGAGGATGGATTGTAACTGCAAGCACTGGCACTTCTATTCCCGTCACTGGATCTAGCATGAGTCCTCCCAGGCGAAACATTTTTTCAGGACATAGGACTGGAAGTTTTGTCTTCACAGGTAGGCCATTGTTGGGACAAACTGGGTAAGGAACGTAGGGTAATATGGGCACTTCAGACTTATGAAGCTCACCTATGTGTTAAAACAGAAGAAATTTAACAAGGTTATGAGAACTAATGCTAACGGCAAGGAGGCATTAGAGCTCAGAATGGAGAATATGGAGCTTTCAGGGAAGGCTGATAGTAAAGGTTTATCTTCTTCAGGTCCAGAATTATATGAGTGAATGGAAGCACTCT
This sequence comes from Apteryx mantelli, assembly GCF_036417845.1. Lineage (NCBI taxonomy): Eukaryota > Metazoa > Chordata > Aves > Apterygiformes > Apterygidae > Apteryx > Apteryx mantelli. The sequence continues at coordinate 2,950,701 of NC_090000.1, forward strand.
CTGCCAGCTGTATTTTTTTCCAAAGTTAATTTTTGCTTTGGCCACTCCCTTAAAATGACAAGTTTCTTAGTATATACTAGCTTTTATAGTTTAATGAACAGAGGTGCTGAAATCGAGGAATATTTCAATGCTTTCTTGCATACAAGCCTTGTAATGTCTAATACATCTTATTCACAGCAAAGCTCACATCAAGCTGAACAGAAATTTCTTCTAGTACCATGTTAAGGAGTAGCTAGGCACAGATATCCTTTAGTTTTAGTCTTTTGTTATGTGAAAAATACATACAAGTGTACCAAGTTGTATTTTTTTGTCTTGTGTTTTTTTTCTTTGCCAGTACCCCCACTGTAACTACGCTCTGCATATAGGCAATTGGATCAATTAATTATTGCATTGTGGCCCTTACCTGAAGCAGAATCAACAGCACAGACCAGCCTAGATCTGATGGGATCATAACCAATGTTACCAGCAACGGGAAGTACCTTTCCAGTCTCGGGATGCAGAAAATGATTGATAGGTACAGGCCCAGGGCAATGACTGTTCAGCAGCACGGTACACTGTGGCTTGGGCGTTAGCAATCCAGTGGTAGAATCCATGTAGACAACATCAGGTGCTTTGGCGGTGCCATTTGAGTCTAAAAGCAGTGCACAAGAGAGGTGGAGAAAAAAGAAACTCTTAGCCTGTAGGCCTTCCAGATCTCTCCCTATCCATGGGACTGTGAGGGGTTTTGCTAGTTTATCTATAATTACATGTAAGGTCAAGAGACAGTGAGAATAAAGAAACTGATCTTCCTGTTGCCTTTTGCAGATGTTCTCTGCGGGGAAAAATCTACAATATTCCTGGCACACTGGTGTTCAGTTCTCTCTCTACTGTGTCTGGATGAGTCTTGTAACAGTAAAAAGATTGATGTTTCAGGAATATGCTTTCAGGATTTAAGATCTCATTGCCTGAGTCTGCAGTGTTCATTTAAACATCCAAGATCAGTTTGATTTTTTTTTTTTTTTAACTTCTGTACCTTTTAGAAGGGTAAAAGCAAGAGGTTTCTCAGTGTCAGGGTACCTACTGCATTTTATCATACAAAAATATGCATAGCAATATTAGAAAACAAACACATGCATAGGAACAAATTAACTGAACTTATTGACATTCAGCTACAGAATAGTTCAATTCCCTCTCTGTTGCTAGGGGATGATTAGCAATATCCTGCTAGCAGTTTCCATGCAATCAGTCAAAGATCCTGATGAAAGCAAATCTGACGTTATTCCTAAGAAATAAGGCATAAGAAAGTTCTACTGATGACTTTGCTTTTATAACAACTCCTTAATTCATGAGTTGTTAGTGGAAACTCAATGAGGACATTGTTTTCAAAGTATAGTCTCTTTTCATTTCACTACTGGTTCTTTTGTGAACTAGCTATTTACAAAGGGCATCAAAACCAGTAGATCGCAACTGTCTGCCTACACTTCCGTACACATTAACATCATTTCGAAAAGAATTTATAGAAGTTATAGTTACCCACTAGCTCCTGCTTGGTAAGAATCCTAGTTTTAGCTTTGTTAAGAAGGTAAGCTCCCGTTCCTTCACCCAGCACTCCCCATGCTTTGAGGCGGTGGCTTTCCTTTATTATTGTGCTTGTCATCCTGCTGCTTGCAGTATCTATCTGGGCTAACAAGCTGGAATTCAAGACATACATATGGTTACCAGCCATTTGAAGATAAGGTAAAATAATTTCAAGGGAGCCATAGAGGAAGAACTTTGATAGACATGCAGCCCATCTCTGCACTTTGGCACTTAGAGAGCTTGATATGTATTTGCTTTGGCTAATGCAGTGAAAAGGCCACTTTCCTGTTTCTCTCTCTCTCTCTCTCTTTTTTTTTTTTAATCATACCATGCTGAATCTGACAGTGATAAGAGCATGGCTGTCAGCATGGCTGACACACTAGCTATAGCTAGTGTGATATCCCAGAGACAAACCATTTGGTAGCGTAAAAAAGGACCCTTAAAACATTGTTGTCCCTTGGATTCTAATGGGAGCCTCTTGAGAGTTTATGGCTCTGTTGGAGATTTTCTAGGCTTGTTTTATATGAACCTGAAAATTATGATCTGCTTGTCACATCAATAATCAGTTATCAGCTTCCAGCTACATGTGTTGCCAACCACTATGCAATGCAATCACTCACCACAAATGCTTTCTAGCTAGGAAAAAGAAAGTTGCAGCAGAATTTTGCAGTATATGTATTACCTTGGATAGTCCAGTGGAGACCATGTTTTTTGGTTTCCTCTACAAGCCACCTTATTTGTCAGCATCTCTACCAATCTCACTGCCTCTCGCAGGGCAGAATTGAACATGACATAATGCTCTTCCTGGCATTTCAGATCACGGTGTAATAAGTGCATTTGTTTGTTCACTCTTTCCTCATATTCAGCAGCCAACTGTTTCCTGTGCTGCATCTCTTCTTCTGCCTAAGTGGGATATAAAAAGCAAAAACCTCTTTTTTCTTTTACCCAAATGTAAACACAGATTGCAACTTTTCTGCCCTTTATTAAAATGATAAATCCTAGAAATTTAAAACATTGTGATGTATTCATTTGAACTTGAGCATTCATATGTTAACAGCTCTAATATGCTGAATTGCAATTTTCTAGCAGGTAAGTGACCAGCATGCACCCAGATCTGAATAGGCTAATAATTTAAAGTATCCTTTTAATCAAGTGATGTAGAACTTTTGATGTGTCCTTAAGAAAATCTTAGCTTTTGCAGCTCCTTACTGTGTAACATGCATTTTTCCAAGTGAGAGGATGGGTATATTTCGGTTTATAATACATGAAATAATTTATTTCTTAGAACTTTTGTAGCGATGTAGACAAGTATGTCACCTCTGAAGTGGAAAAAGAAATTGCAAGGTGCATTCCTACAGACAAATGCATGCTATTTTCAAAACTGAAACCTCTGCTACTGAACCAGAGAAACAAGAGCTCCCAGAGGAAGAGAGGTGTTGCATCAGAGACAGATCAAGAAAAGAAAAATGAATAATCTTTCTGAGATATGTTTCTGTGTAAGCTTTAAAGGTCTAGTTGAGTCTGTTGCTCACAGACATTAAAAAATGTTATTTGCTTTGCAGTCTATGAAAATGTGAAATGTCTAAAATTGCAAAAGAAAGATTTTACATCATCATGCTTTAAAATATGAAAAGAGTGTGCAGAGGATTTCTGTTGTTATTCCATGTGTAAATGATGCCAAACTGAGCTTTACCTGCTGCTTTGCTTTTAAGTAACTCTCAGTCATTGTGCTCTCATAAGCCTCAGTCTCTTCTGGGATACTCAGTGTCATTATCCAAAGTTCTTTCAGTGAAGATATTTCACTTGTAAGCTTGTGATACATAGTTTTCACCTGAGGTCCAAAAAAATGAAAAATGACCAAATTATGACTGTAAGAGTTGATTTGAACATAGTGAATTCTCTCTACAAAATAGATATCTCCTTATGTAATTTAAAAACATACTCGTGTCTAAGTTTTCAGTACAAAACACATTAACGCTAGCTTTCTTCAGACTAGGGTACGATGATTTCACTTGCACTGGTCATCTGTTACACTGCATGCTGTAGTACCAGCTCCCTCTACTGTCCTTTAAACCACAAAGAAATTTAGATGAATCTTGCATATAGATTTATCCTAGTTACTGTAGGGTTGTGAAATGTTATCCCATTGATTTCAGCTGTGACATTATTATAAAATTCAAGTAGCATAATGAAGCTCCATATCTATGAGCTGGATATGCATTTATGTTTAGTTCTCCTCAATTTAATATGCAGTTCTCAAGCTTTTGACCAGGAAATGCATATTATTCTCATTTTACAGATGAAAAGCTGAAGCTAAGAGATGAAGTCACTTGCCAAAATGATGTAAGTTCAGTTTAGAACTGTAGGAAAACCAAAATGTTCTGACCTAAGGCCACCAGTCCTCCCACTATATTATGTGGCATAAACAATATGCTTAAGAATATAGGCACTTATTTATTTGTGTTTCACAGGCTAAAAAGATGAAAGCTGAAGTAAAGTACATACCTAATAGTCAAAGGCTAGTGAAACAGTGGGGAATAAGCAATGCTACATGTTTTAGGCTCTTTTTACATATATATGAATAGGCTTAAAACACAATTTACCTCTTCTTTGAAATGACCCAATTTGGCTGTGACTGATAGAGACTGTCTCAGCAGAAGTTCAAAGAAAACATTGGTATTGAATGACTCGAGGTCTATCTGTTCTTCAGGTTCCCAAATATCACCTCTTTTTAGGAAGAAGGCTGAAACATGGATATTTGTTTATTAGTATTTTTCCATTTAAGAGTGTTTTTTGAACAAAAAGTGAATGTAAATCATTCTGAATCTAGTGGCCATTGCACATGATTAGAGATAGGATTCTGGCTCCATTTTATGCAAGCACTCTGGAGACAGGTAGACCAGCTGTTGTTTAGCCTTTCTGTTATCTGACCTTTTGTTTCACCAGTGCCGCAAGAGTCAGCATCCAGACTACCTTTGTTCTGCAGCCAGGGATGACGTTTTTTAATGGAAAAGACTGTTGATATATTGGAGGAATATCTGTCAAGATTATATTTCAATTGCTGCCTTCGAAATGGGGGGCAGGTAGTGCCTTTCTGAGACCAGCTAAGTCGCTGACAAAGAAGCTGCAAAACACAACAAAATTAAATAAGTAAGTTTCTCTTCTTATTTTGACATATTTATTACATGATTGACATGCTATTCACTCAATAAGCAGGATGCATCATCACCTGTTAGGTGAAGACCCTGAAGGTCTGTCCCATGTTTTCTAACTATATCATTAAAGTGATCTGTTCTAAGAGAGAAGAGTTATTAATCCTAACAGATTAGGCCAAAACCAGCAGGAAGGAAATAGTTATCTGTTGTTTGGATCTGCTGAATGAATAAATAACATTTTCTCTCATTACTTCAGTATTCCGGTTGCAGAAAAAGCCTGTTGATTTCAGGACACACTTGAAACGTTAAGGAATGGCTGTTGGGGGGATTTACAGTCTAAATGACTATCCACTTGTTTACTGTGAAACAGCAAACCTGATCCCAGATATGTCGCGGTCACTGCAACTTTTGTCTGAAGAAGGAGTGCAAAACTGAATGTCATATGAATGACCACTGGAGAAAGGTATTCATTATTGACAGTTCTTTATAATAACTTTCCAGGATTCATCTGTGTCTCCTCTATTTTGAGGCAGGTGCACATAGATCATAAAGAAAAAAATAATTGTCCTCTCATTGATTCTTCCTGTAGAGATGTGAATTGTGGAGAATTTTATTATGGCTTGATCTAATGAACCAGAAAATAGGAATGAAATTCATGCATCTATTGAGTGCCTCTAAGTGGCCTATGTATCAGATAGCCATTTTGGAGCTTCAGAGGAGCAGGATCAATTCATAGGGATGAATTTTACCCCATATATAAAACAGGAGTTTGAATTGCAGTTTATTCTAATTTTCAACTCTGTAGGTGGTGCCTAAGGGAACAGATGACTTGTGGGTTCATTGTGCAAAATCTTGTCCCGAGAAAAGAGATTTTGTTTAACTATTACTTACGGTCAATAGCAGGCAGGTAATAAGGAATATGAGAAGTCCCAGGATTAATCCAATAATAGCTGTCCAGTCAGGTTTCAGTAGGAGGTCTTGTTTTTTTGCAATGCCCACCTGTACAGCATATCTGGGAGTTGTGGGGAAGAACGGACCCTCTTCATAACACTGTCCACCAAGTGGCATGACCTTAACATACTGAATGAAGTAAGCATAAACAGAAATGCTAAGTCATACATGATTGGGTCTGCTGTTTTAAATGTGAAGTGTTATTTTGTTTGTTACATTGAGTCAGAACCTTGCTGCAGCTGTACCTTTTTGCACTCATATATGTAACACGCACACATGCAAACTCACATGCTTACTGCTCTACTCACCAATACAATATGAAAAGATGCGCACTATTACTTTTAACATTTCCTTCAATTCCAAACCATCATATGGAACATGAAATGCTCCACTGAGAGGGACATCGTAAATGTAAACACAGGATTCCTTGATACAAACCATTTTTTTGTGCTGGTTGCTACTCAGTCGTAAAACATAGGTACCAGGATGCTGGAACTGGAAAAGGAAGAGGAGGAAGTTTGAGGAGGCCTCTCTGATTTCCTCTGCAAGGCTCCGGAAGTCCCCCCAGTCAAATTCAGCATTTGTGTTGTACAGATTGTTTCTAGGAGGAAAAGTAGAAAAGTCAGTTGTTATCTTTTTTTTTTTTTATAGGCTTATAATTACAGTGGAGCTTTAGACATAGGTGCCACTCAGGGTTCATCTGTAATCTGTACCCCTAAATAAGTGAGACTGGTGTGAGGTTAGGCGCTGGACCTCTGATCGTCCACATGGCTGCACTGTTAATTTACCCCTGCTCTGTTTTGCGCTGCTTCAGCTGGCTCTCTCCAAAACATGTCTCTCCCCCCAAAATGTCATGTAGCAGGAATTAACTCTAAGCAGCATGGATGTTTATTTAAAAGTGAAGACACAGTCACTGGGACCCCTTGCAGCTGTTTAAACTCCACAGATGCCAACATGGAGAACATGGAGACCACATGTAGTTTTTGTTAGCAACTACATGTTCCTTGGGGTACTTGTATGCTTTCAAACTGGATGAATGCCAGAAATGAAATCAAAATAGCCTATAGAGGAAGAAACCCACAAAACCAACCAGACAAAAGTAGCAAAGTCAGAGCTCCTAAGACTTTCGGTGCAGAAGAAACTGCTTATTTCCATTTGGGTTAGATTACCAAACCTAAAACTTAGCTCCAAGGAGATCCTAAACCTTAATGATTACAGAAAAGGGAAGAGAAGTTAAGATCAACTAAAGGTACTGTACAGCATAAGTCAGTGAGAAGTCAACAAACTGTGTGAGCACAGATCCATCTTTCTGTGAGTCAGAAACAGCATCAGTAGGGCATCAGGAACAATATAGACTTGTTTATTTTTGCTTCTGTTAAAAGTTGGATGTTGCTTTTCTAATGACTTAGGCGCCATTTCTTACTGTGCCACAGTGCCTTCTGTGTCAAAAAGACATTAAAGCATGTCTAATAATATGAGATTTCTACTCATCTTATTCATTTTTTTTCTTTTAATTCTACTTTGGGAAAAGTGAAAACTTCAGCCCTGTTCTCTGTAGCTTAAGTAAATGTGCATTAGCTATGTTCTTCTACCTTCGGCATTTGTACTTACACATCATAAATTGGATAATGCTCCTTGGAGACAATGAACATGATGGTAACGTTAGCATCAATGCATGTGGTCGGATTTAAGATGCCAGTAAATATTATTTTTGATGTGGAGTTTGAAGGTCTCAGGCTTTGTACCCAGGAAAGCCTGGCTTCTTCATGGCCAGACTTAACTGTAAAAGCACAGATCTCATTAGGTTTGGATCATTACTGATCATTTTCTGTCTACAGAGATGCTGCAGGATACAGTATTTCCTGTTCATTTTTATGACTAAGCCTTATAGATGCAAATCTGGTTTCCAGAGTAAGGTTTATGGTCAAGGCAGCACATAAACATGCCACTGGTATTGTCTGACATTGGATAATTATGCATTACATTCTCATCTCTTTTTGCAACAGCTCTGCTGAAATGCATCTGGTAAAGGAGAAGCACCACTTGCAAAATTTACAGGCTTCATAAGGGAGCTGTTCCCTTTCGTTTTATCAGATTTGACACAAAAGAAGGAAAGTCCTGCCCTCCAAGGGGGGTGCAAGTGGAACTAATAAAGAAGTGATTTGACATGCCCAAAGCTAGGGAGAGGATGGCATAGATTAGAACTGAGGAACGGAGCAAAGCTGTGCATTAGGATTATTAAACCAAAGGAGAGATGCAAACCAGGGGAGTTCAGCTCTGGCAGCCACTCCTGGGCTCTGTTCTTTCCACCCACCCACCCTCCTGTGGATGTTAGGGGGCTGTGTGCCAGGTCATGTGCACAAGCAGGTGGAGGCACTCAGCAATTGCCCACACAGCTGCTCCCCATTGCCCTGGGCAAAAGGCAGGGGCCCAGACAGAGGCAGTCTTTTGACTCCTGAGCTATGAGGCTGTGAGTGCCAGGGCTCTGATTCCTAGTCCAGGGATGTCAAAGCTTTTTCTTTAACTTCAGTATGTTTAGTATGAACAGCTTCTTGGGGCATTTGAAGATGGTGAGTTCTGTGCAGTTTTGCTATTGCTCATTTAGTTCAGCACTGGAGATGGTTGATGTGAAGAAGTACAAGAAAATTTTTGCAAAACTGTATATGAATACTTACTGTGTAACTTTATGTGAGACCTTACCTGGGGGTGTTGCTGGAGAAGGTCTGTTTTTGTGAAGTGATGACACCTCATTTAGCATGATGAAACTGTGAAGGAGTTGTGGGTCAGGATTATATACCCCTAAAAATCCTTTCCCTGAAGTGATATAAAAAGCACTGGTTACTACTGTTTTTTTTCTTTTTTTCTTTTTTAAATCATGTTGGACTTTGCTTTCCTTCTACTTTGTAGAGGATTGGCTTATGAAGTAACCCATGTAAAGCTTAAAAAAACTAAAACCAAGCCGTATGCTTTTTGCTGTGTTTCTCATATTCCACGGCAGTGAACTAAAATGCTTGGGCTTTATCCAAAGGCTTTAGGGTTTGTTTGGTGTTGCAAGACCTGTTCCTTAAGTAATAACTGGTTTAACTTGGCTGAAGTTGATGAAACTGTGCAAAGGTACCATGGGCATGTTTTTCCATCCTATTGCTCTTACTAGATTTTCATGCAGTTGTACAAATGGTGCATTTGGCTCATGAGTTAACTGTAGAATAGTGGAAAAAATGTTTAGCTACTTTCAATTCTACTTGGTAAAATCACATTAAAATATGAAGCCCCAGAGAGAATCTGTACAGAAGCATCTGAGGAGGCAGTCCTTTGACATGCAAAGATATTCTTCATCTCTGTTGATTATAATTTAGGGACTGGGAGGGAACCTCTGAATATCTATCCTTTCCTGGAATATCAGAAATACACAGATCTCGGATGAATGTTCTGGGAATGAATGGGATGAATTTTGCACTAAATGTTGAGTTTGTATTGCTTCAGGCTTATCTGGATATAAGCATCAAGACTGCTGATTGTTCGTGTTATAAACAACAAGGATAGGTATGTTGTTTATAAAAGCCATTTAATACCCAGCTAATACTGTAGCTCTTTTTACCTTTCCCTTACCGCTTGTTTTCACCGTGTACACTGGATGGGAAGATTTGCTTTGCTCTGAAGTGCAGGCATCTTTTGGAGGAAAAGCTAGTCTTAGTAGAACTGTTCTTAATTCTTCTAAGAAAACAGCAGTCTAATAGAAAGAGAGATCAGAAAACTTTTACTGTGATTCCTTCCTCCTCCCCCCCACAGTTGCAATTTAATGCCAGGTATAAAAATATGCTATGCATGTAGTAGTGTCTGGAGGTTTTTTTGTTCGTTTCTTTCCTTCTATGCTCTTTTTAAGAAGAGAAGAATGAGGGTGTTCCTTGGTTAAAAGATTACTAAAAAATTAGAATTTGAGTGTAAATTGGTCGACTGTAAGAATAAATGCAATCCTTTACCTTGCTCCCATTTCTGTAAGTGATAAAAAGCTGAGCATTTTTCTCTGCACAAGTGAACCGCAGAATATCTTTTTGTTGTCTTCTACACTGAGAATTGCACACGCTTTCCAGACTGTCAGCTTGACAAATGCAGAGACCAAGAACCTTGTCATAGCCTTCATAATCACTAGGTATGGTACAAACCTGCATGAGGAAAAGGGAATAAAAGAGCAACTTGGAAGACAAGTAATGGCCAGATGTTCGTTAAGCAAGGGGGGAACTCTGAGCTTCCTATTTCAGGTTGAAGAAGAGCAACGTTATATGAGGCAAAACCTCTTGTGAAAATGCTAATAACACTTGGTTCTCATGCTATCTATGCCTAATGAAAAAGGAGCTAGGGAGTTTGCTTTTAGGGCAATTCTGCCTAGTCCTTGGTCTTAACTAATGCCAAAATCACAATACCTTTTCTGAGCAATAGCGAGCCCATCCTTTCTTGGTTAAACATTGTCCTTCCTGATTTCGGGAGGCTGAATCTCTACAGATGTCATACACTCGCCTGACACAATGTCTTCTATCGTCTAAGGAGCTCCAGTAACCTGGAGGGCATGTGCAGTGAGCGTCACGGGGCTGGAAAAAAAGACAGATATTTGTCTATAAACCTGCTGTCTCATGCAGACGCTGTTCTGTAACTTGCTAGGTTAGGCATTGCACCTCATTTGACAAAGATCAGGTGAAACTTTGATATCCATATGCATACCCTTTACCTTCCAGGGAAGGAGAAAGAATGATGCAACTCTGAAGCAACTCAGAAAATATGCAGATCTGTTTCCCCCCCCACACACACACTCTGTGGATCTATGTAATTAGAAATGAGATGCAGGACTGAAGACTGCCAATGCTAACGAGAGAAAGATGGCACAGGGCACTGCATGCAAGGTAAAGAGAATTAAGATCAAAGCCTGAAGTAATGGGTAGTGATATGCATGACAACTGAACTGCTTTTGCAGGACTGCTCCTGTACCTGGAACACCTGACCCTTCCCAAGGCAGATGCATGTATCTTGCCCTTCTGCAGGCTGTGCAGCCTCTGAGCCACATGGAAGACATGCTTTTTGGCCAGGCATAGGATTAAAGAAATCCACTGGGCATGTCAAGCAACTGTGTGGTATCATTGCTGCTCCTTCTGAACGAAAAGTGCCTGGGGGACATGGAACTGGTGCGGTGTTTCCTTCAGGGCAGAAAAAGCCTTTGAACAACAATAAAAAAATTCCTGTGAATTTTTCTTATATAATGTGGCTGTATTATGTAGATTAGTTAGATGAGTTACAATGTCTTTGGAGTATAAATACAAGGCAACTTATTTGTGCCATAACATCAAAATCTGTTAAATGCATCCTGTGTCATTAAAAATGCTCCCCTGTTTCAATATTGTTTTATTTTGCAGTACAGAAAGGAAGTCTTCTGATTACTGAATCTTATTACAATAAAATTTGAATGCTGTGCACTACTTGTTTAAACCTATTTACCTTTTGCAATCTGAGTTTCTGCAGGCCTAATTGATTATCTCAGTACTCCTGTAGCATTCAGAAAAATTAAGATCCCACTGTGTTTTTACTGAGCAGTATGTAACTAAAAAGCATTCTAAAGAAGCTAATAACCTCTGGTAAATTATTTCCAAATACCTGCTGGACAGATTGTCAGATTCTGTTCTCTTCTTTTGCAGTAAATTCCACTTCGACAATCCTCATCGTTTGGAAGTTGCAGCTCCCCATTACCACAAAGCAAGCTCAGGAGAACTGAGAAAACGAAGAGGAAGCGGGCCATCCTCCTCCTGCAGGGAGTAACTCAGTTTGTCAAACGCTGGTAAGTAGCAGACACATAAGGAGAGTGATCTTTTCAGCCACTGGATACTCAATGAAGAGGGAAAGTTAAAACGTGCTAATATATCTGTGTGAAATATTCATACAAGTTATTCGAGCCTATTGTACTTGCATGCAGGTCGTATAACAGCAGCTGTACTCTGTTCAGTTGAACGAATTTACATATGAAATACTTGTGTTGCAGCACAGATAAACGCTTATCTAGGACTATAGACAATTTGCTACTGTACTTTGTAACCTAAACTCTTCAGGCTCCCTGTAACAGCCATGTTTTTTCAAAGCCTGTGAGTCCTCGCTTACCATAAGCAATCATCAGGAAATATGGGATGTGCTGTGTGTCTTAGTCTCATTTATGAGGTGTGTAAAATGACCCCCTGTTTAGCAGCAGTTGTCTTCTCAGTGTTTATTGTAGGAAGCCTAATTACTCATGGTTATTTTGTCCTCTCCGCTTTTCAAGATCTGTGCCAGATCCTAGGATGCAGGTCAGAAGACCTGATTTTGAACGCTCTCCTTTTTTCCATTCTTCCGGGGGGGGGGGGGGGTGTTTCCAAGGTTGCAAAATAGCACGTGTTTCTCAACCTGTTATCCAGGAAAACAAGGCTTTTCTTCCTATTAGTCAAATACCGATTCCCACAGCAGGGGGCAGCGTGGCTTCTCTTTCGGGCCCGGGAAACCTGCTCTGCTCTCACCTGCTCCTCACAGCCCTGCAGACGCCCCCTATTCAGCAGTCGCTTCCATGTGCTAGACCCTGGCAGGTAAAAAGAAGGTATCTCGAGTGGTTCCTCCTCTTTAAGTTTTGCATTGTGACACAGAACGTGTTGTGCTCCTCTAATCGCGGACAAGCAGGTGATAAACTACTCGATGTCACTTCAGGAACCGATTTTCAAATGTACTGAGAGGTAGGTAAAGGGAAGTAATGCCACATCTGAGATTGATGGGTCTGAGCATCTGAGGCACTTCAGAAACCTTTGCCCTTGCAATAGAAGGCAGCTCTCCCAGAGCCCTCTCTGCGTGCATAATGAAGGAGATGCCATATGTCTAGCAGTGACTTGTGTTTTCTTGTGAAATATAAAATCAAATATGCAAGAGCACTTCTGGATGACATTTCCCACTGCTCTCCTCTGTTTGTATCTCTTTTTAGCACTGTTTAGTGCGTGTATGTTCCTTAAAGACCTTTTGCACAGCTGCTAGTTCAAGAAGTTGTGTTTGCGGAGACTTTCTAGGGACATGATATGAGTGGCTTCCAGATGTATTTTGAATGGCAATTGTTTTTCCACTGGATAGTTAGCCTGGAAAACACAGGGTATGGGAGGGAAGCCCTAAGGGTGAGGAGAGTGTAGTAAGAGTTTATATTAATATGTCTTTTTTGCAAGAGTTAGGACTGCATCTTGTTTGGCTGTATGCTTGTTGCCAGTAGTTGTTGGTACTATTTTGCAGAACTCTATGATTCTACAATGCAAGGATTAATTAGTATACTTTTTTTTTTTAAATACAGTAGTAGCTAAAGCCCTCAACCAAAGGTGGTGTTTTATAGGGGGATATGCAATAGAGGCTGTATTAACTAAAACTGTTTGGTTCTTAAAGTGGGATTTACCTAGATTTGAGTTGCCTTCATTTTAAACTGCAATCCACAATGTTTTCCCGCTCAGCAGCTGCCTAATGCTGAAAGTGTCTCAGCTCACCTCCTTGTTTGAGTTTGCATTCCCCGAGCACCAAGATCTGTCTCTGAGCATGCCTGGAATTGCCCCCATTGGAGAAAACCTGTGCATAGGTCCTGCATAAAACAGACTGGAATGCAGGAACTAGCTATCTTCTGCCTATTCCCCAGTCCCCTGCAGGGTTTTTGCTTTGGTGTGCAGTCTTGGAGCACACCTAATAAGTGCTGGTGATTGCCAGATTAAGTGCAGTCATTTCTTTCTTTTCTTTTATTTATTATATTTAAGCGCAGATAGAGCCAGAGTCATCTCCTATCCAACATCCACAGAGCTGGAATGTTCACCCAGAAATAGCAAATGTGCGTTCAATTCCTTCTTCTCCCAGAGAAGTTTCGGTTCAAACCTGCTACCTCACAGGGATGTGGCCTTGCTGCCAGTCAATATTTGTGAGCAGAGGTAGAAGAGGAAAAGGGGGAACATAGAGGAATGACTGTCTATTCTAGTTCTGTTGAACCTGTGCAGCTGCTAATGCCATATTTTCGGGAATGCAAAGAGTAGCTTTGTGGTTAAGTGTTCATCTCCCTCCTTCCAAAGCTGTTTCTCTATTTCAGCCTGTTAATATTTGAAGTAGAGCTCAGGAAACAAAACAGAGGCTGAGGTTCCCCTCGCTGCCTGCGATGAATGCTAGTCACTGAATCACTGCTTTCTCCAGCCATGCTTTAGAATAAATGAACTGTCACTGCTCTGTGCAACCAGGATTCTGGGCTCTGGATGCCATGTAGATGGAGGTCCTTCCCTGTCAGAGAGCAGCCCTGAGTCAGGTGTCAGAGCTCCAGAGAAAGATGAGCTTTGGGCATATGCAGGAATTCAGAACTGGGTGACTTTGCAAGACCCCAGCTCAGCATGATGTTTTGGAGAGATTATTTATTTATTTATTTTTAAGAAGTACCTAGCACATGTCCTTCTTTTAAGGCAGCTTTCTTGCCTGCTACAAGGCTTTGGATTTCACCATAAGTCTAGAAGTTCTTGTGCTGGAATTTTTTTTTTTATTTTCCCCTGGAAAGATTAGGCTGGACAGGCCTGGATATGATAAATTCAATCTTTGAGAATGCAGCATGCATAGTGTTGTGGAAATAACCACAGAGGCTCCCTGAGACATTAGATTTCATAGGTAAAAAACATGAGAATAAGTTGGCTTTACTTCATACAGGAACTATTGTATAATTGTGTGTCTGATTCCTGTTGGTTATACAAACTGGTTCCCAGTTGTGATGGGTCTAGAATAAGGAAATAACTTGTGATAGCATTTTCCCTCTTGAGTCTTAGGTTACTGATTGCTTGCTGTTATTAACAGATATGCGACTTCCCTTTTCCACAGAACTGATACGCAATGATGCGGTGTGTGCCAGACAGTCCTTCTCCTGGCAAGGACTAGAGTTTAATATCCCCGTAAAATGTTTCCTAACTGTAATCGAGAGCAAGAATAGCTAGTGCTTGAGTCGCTCTGAGGTACTTGTCCTTGTCACTGTGTCAGACAGACTTCTTTTTAAGCTAGGAAGTACCTAGCTTAACTTTTCACTCAAGCAAAAGAACAGAAAAAAAGAGGGAGAGGTTAAGTACAGCCAAGTCCTGTTTTTTCTATTTCATTTGTAAAGAAGATGGGAAAATGAGCACACTATCAGGGGAACAGTGTCTAAAAGCAGCATATTTTTGAACACAGAAACTAGAGATCGCAAGCCTGCTCAAAATAGCTCTTGAAGAGAGCAAAGCAGAGTCTTGCTCCTCCTCTTCGTTATGGAGCTCATAAGGCATGCCCTAATGCGCACATGGTCTTTAACTCATGTGTAATTCTGGTTAGGAGCGCTGGTTTTTTTCCTCAGTAAATATAGTACTTCTGTTTCTGGTCTTTGCTACACCAGATTCATGTTATGAACTGCACGTTATCATTGGCTATTTTTCTTTCTGGCTGTTGGGGTTTGAGAATTATTTTTTTAATTTAATGACATGTTATTTCAGTAAGCAGGTACCATTATGTTTGTAAGACCTAGGATTAGTAAGTTAGTCAAGCCAAGCTTTGGTCTGTTTGCCTGTAAAGTTGAATACAAGTCTCTAAATAAATGGAAAGCTGTGTTTACATAGCCACAAGTCATTTATATTCTTTTGCAAGCATCTGACCAAGCTAGTAACTAGTTATACTATGTTGTTATTTTTCCACATAAACTTTATTCTCCAGGTAATGCTTACAGTAGCCTTTGACTCTGGTGAAGAAGGCAGTTACTCTTAGCTAAAGCTTGATTTATGGTCATATTGGTTTTCTGAAGAGAAGTTTACACAAAAACTGAAACGTTTTTAAAGCCTTTCAGTGAAAGGCTAGGCTGTGACAGTAGGCACAAAGCCAAGGTCATCTTGATGGTTTTGGTGGCATTAGCTGAGAGTGTCTCTTGCAGGACTTAGTACTCTTAAAAGTGTAATTTACCTTGAACTCCTCTCCCTAGATCCAAGTTGAGGACATAATCCATTACAAACTTTCAGTTTCAGTGTTGGCTGAATTGTGAGGGGAGGGTGAATTTAATTTTCTGCCTGGTCTGACAAAAGGTCAGGGATTTGCAACTAGTTCACACAGACTTGCTCCCTGCTTGGAGAAGTAGGTCACAGGTCTGGCCCTATATTAGGTTATGGATGTAAGATTGTCATTGCAAAACAGAATGTGTTTTTGTTTCCCTGTGCTGTTTTATTTTGGTTTACAATGTATCTAATATCTGAAAAAGAGGAAGGAATCCTTCTTTGCACAAAATACAAATATGTGATAGCATATCTGGAGCTTCTCAGAGTTATCTGTCATCTTCATAAAAATAAGGTGCCCCCCCCCCCTTAAATTGCAGAGGTGAGAGTGATCCAACATGTGAAAGATTCTTGCTTGATATTCCTTCCCCTTTCCATGTCTTCTCTGTTTTATTTCTCTTCTTTCTTTGACATTTGTGGCTGTTCATGTTCAGTTTTGGGGGGGATTGAATGAGCATAAGGCTTCTGGCATTTGGGACTCAGCTGTTGTGTTTGAAAACAAAAGACCTGAACACTGGCTATTTGAAATAATTCTGAAAAGCCAGCTGAATCATAATTTAAGTTCAAATGAGTCAGGATCTAGACCAGAAAGAGCCCAGATTTTTCAGGTCTCAGGGCCAATGCAAAGACTGTAAGTTGCTGTCTTGTTTTTGTTTTGATTTTGCAGTTGGATTTTTGCAATAGCAGAGCTTTAGAGGTAGCTGGATTAAACCTGTATATAATATGCGGATGTAATTTAGCAGTCTGTGTCTGAGCTCTGATTCGGGGGGGGGGTAGCGCATGGAATATAATGGTGCATAGTTTTTCTTGCTCAGGGAACTAACCCCTAAAGCTTTACTTTCATATGTAAAAGAGAATGTAGCTGGCTTTTTGTCTTAAAATAGGCAAGTATATTATTGGAAATAGTCTGCTGTGAACATAGAAAATAAAATCCAATATAAAAATGACCTCCATACTGTGCATAAATATAATCAAGGTGGACTTTAACAGTGTACGTGCTTCACCTTAGGAAGCACCATGCTTGGCTGTGAACTCGAAGAACTGCTGGGTTCTGCAGAAGCTTATCTTGTATTATATCAGAAAAGGGATTGCCTTTGTGTGTGAGTAATAATTCCAGTGAAATGGAAATGTCATGTTAACCAGGATACAAAGCATGTACACCTAGAAGCAGCAGAAAATGACATCCCAGAAACTGTCAAAGTATTTAAAAACCTAGTGTGCACAAGATGAATTTCTGTGCATTAATATTTCCTAGAGTTTTTTTATCTGACAAATATTTCTGGCTTAATTGCAATGCGATTTCATTGCAGCCTGAGTAACATACCTTTTTGCCCTGCTCTCTAAAGAAGTTTTTTGAAAGGGGTAAAATGAAATGCTGAAGACGATGAGAACTGAAGTTTTAAGGGGCTGTGCTTTGTTTGTGAGGGTGGAACACTTTTTGGCCTTTGTGTAGAAATTTAAAGGAAGGTTATTGTGTTTCTCTCACACTAATGACCAATTAGTTGTGAACAGCTTTCTAAAAGTAATTGTGAGAGATTCAAAACCTGGCTACTCATTGGCAATAATGGGATCTAGAGGGTTTTACTAAAAACAAATCTTAATATTTAAAATCTGCCACTATGTTTTTGTATTAATTCACACTGCATATTTTCCTTTAGATCTAAAGCAAATATTTATTCTGGGTTACATAGTAACCCTCAGGTAATGGTGTTCTGATTTGTCTATGTACTTATCATACCACATACAACTCAATATTTGCATTTGGACATATCATTATGTTCCAAAAAATGAGACTTCTGTAGACTTATTGGGCCAGTGGCAATAGATACAAATGACAAGCAGAGAAAATTAAAAGTTGGGACCTACCTGGACAAGGTTCTCATAAGTGTAGCAGTGGAGTATGGTCAAGCATGGAGCAGAGTAGTGCCCAGGGGGCTTTCTGACATAAATTAATTGATTAACATCTTGTTTTTTTACACCTGAGAAGGGATATTTTATCCATTGGAGTCTAAACTCCTGCTGTCAAGCCAAGCGAACCCTGAAGCTGCCCCATTGAAAGAAAGGGAGTGGCTTCAAAGCTGCTGATAAAAAGAAATTATAACCTGGAAACCCAGGGAAGAAGGAATAAACACTGTATCTTCAGCTCTGCAGGAAGCTTAGCAAGGAAGGAGCGGGGAGAAAAAAAAAATCCCCTTTCTTCAGGAAAAGTATTTCTTGATCACATGAGTTTAAACTCTCTGCCCCTCCTGGAAATGATATGGAAGGAAGGATGGAGAAAAGGCAGGAAACTGATGGTGTGGTACTTCAGGGCACAGGTTCTCTGTGACCATGGTGACAGTAACTAGGGCAAACAGGGATGCCTGAATGTCCAGCACATGTAGGCTGTCTCAGGACTGAAGGGTCTTCTTTAGGGCTGACCCTGCAAGCTCCCGGTTGCTAAGCTGCGTAGCATGCTTCTCCTTAGGAGAAATGAAGCTTCTGGGTGAACAGACTGATGAAGTGTGCAGCAACACTGAACTGTGGCTCCTGGCTTGAGTGTACGTGTGGCTGGGGTAGGCTGGGTTGTAGCCGCTGCTACAGCTTGAGAGCTGTGCTGTCTGGGTTGAGTAGGAGCTAATGTCCTGTCCTCTTTCCTTTTCCTGCCTCTCCCTGTTGTGACCTCTCTCTTAAAATTCCTGAGACACTTGGTGGACTCCCTTTCCCTGCCTGTGTTTCATCTGTCCTGTTCAGCACGGCTGCAGAAACATGTCCTTGTTATAAATTGAACCATTTGGTTTCCAAGTTCCTCCAGCCAGAAACAAAGCAGGAAAAATAAAACTTGATGGGTGAGACTGTTCCAAAAGAATCTAAATCAGCCAGGAGCTCAGCCTCTCCCTCTTGCTTGGCTCAGAAACTTGGCTCCTCCAGCTCTGCTTGCAACTCAGCCTGGGTGTCATTATCACGTGGAGAGAGATGTGGGGTTGTGGGAAATGAGATGCAGAGCTGTGTAGAGGAAGAGTCAATGTTTCTTTTTGAATGGCAGCTCTTGGCCTATGTTCTCAAAGGGCCAGTGCTATGGGGGGTTTTCTTTAGTGTCTCCCCCCACCCCCAATTCTTTTTTTAGTTCCTCATCTACAAGACTGAATATGTTATGCAGTCACGGCATTGCTGTTTGCTGTTATCTATTTTAGGAGGCAATAGTCCATATGTTCCATAGCTAAGTTTTTGGAATCTGTGAGATATAGCTTGCTTTGGCAAAACCCAGCAGTCTTACGGAGCCTTTACCGCCATAGTCTTGAGTATGTAGCCAAGTATGATTTCAAGAACTTGTTTCTGAGGATAAAAACAACAGGAGGTGGATTTTTCTGCTACGGTCATTTTGTGGATATCCTACTGCTGAGGTGGTAGGGTCAGAAAGCAGTCAGATCTCCCCAGCTGGGGATTCCTTTCTGTCCAAAAAAAGCCATGTCCCATCATCCCATTTGGCATTAGAAGTAGGAAAGGAGACTGGAGAATTCCTGCCATCACTAGCTACTGAAAGCAGTTCCCTGAGGACCTGTCTGCTTAACACATCTTCCAGAGTTAATGGTCTGTAACTGGCTGTCTTGCTGCCTGCAGAATTTCATGCAGCTGAAAATCAGGGCCAGAATCTCTTCTCTGCTCCCCTTTTTGTGTTATTCCTACTATTTTAATGTACCTAATACCTGGAATAGTTTCCTCCTTTGTCTGCCATGCAGTTGCTTGTTCATCCATAAAATTTCTTCCCTAATCTTTTCGTTTGTATTGCCTTTTGTAATTTATCTTGTGTGTTTCATAGATATGAGCAGCTTGGTGGCAAAGGCTGTGCTTTTTTTGCTTTTCACAGCGTTTTATAGTTGACTATGCTGAGTACTTGTGTTGCTGATAACTTCTGGAAGCTAGTGGGAAAACATCTGTGTGCATCGAAAAAGCTTTCAATGCTAAGGCATCGAGATCCTCAGAACAGCTTTTGTTTTCTGGGCTTGTTGTGATTGCGACTGTAGTAGCAGCATCCAAGTACCTGTGTTCTGCCTAGTCTCCTTGAGAAACTTCAGGGTGTTGGGCTTGTACGTGAAAGGTGTAAAATGCAGCCAAAGTCCTAGTGAGGTAACACCTAAGATAGAGCTGTTTCCTTGCCTCAGGCTGCTTTGACCAAACATATCTATTCATCCCCTTGCTGTAGCCTGCAGCTTCTCTTATGGGTAACTTCAGCTTTTGCGGCTCTGGCATGTGTATTCCCTTTCACCCAGCATGGAATGGAAAGATCTTTAAGAGAGGAAAACCTAGAGAACTGATATGAATTACTATAGGATTCTGTATATCCATTAGAGACCATAGTTACTGTCTTTCACTTTCATGAACAGGAATTGTGGCCTTGTTATCACTGATGGTAAACATGTGCATCAGAGAGCCTTGACAGGAAGATAAAGTTTCTACCATTGCCAGGGCCTTCTTCAAGACATTACAAATCTGCCGCAGATACTTCATGAATTTCCTCTTTCTTCATCAGGAGCATCCCTGAGAACTGCTGGGAGTGCTGAATCTGATCTGGTTGCTTTTTTTTATCTTTCTGTGCTGAACTGCAACTAATTCAGTAGCAAAGCTCTTGCACTGCGTTTAAAAATAACTATGCATGCCAGTGCTCATATACCTTCAAAGGAATGGGGAACCTAACTAACCATGTAAGCTGGTGAATGACCCTCATTTTGTAATACAGGGTGAGAAGTGAGGTGAAGAAGCAAAGCAGCTTCTGTAAGTATGGCCTGTGCTGTAGTTGAAAGGCATGACTACAGCTTGTGGGAGCACATGTGAGTTGGCTTTGAATGAATTAGCTGGAGGACTCGCACAGCAAATACTAGTCTGGTCGCTGTAAGTGGTACTTAGGAGTCAGCAGCACAGCACTTTGTCCCAGGCAAGCCACAGTCTGGCTTCCCGCCTTGAACCTTGTGCTGCTGTGACTGCTCCTCTTGAAATGGGCCCAGCGCTGGTGAGGTTCAAGTGAGGCTGATAACATCAGTGCAGCTTAAAGTAGGTCTGACCTCTGCTCTGTGATGGCCAAACTCTGTCCTGGGGACAATTCTGCTGTTCCCTGGCTGGAACTGCAGAAAGGTAAGTGCTCTCCCTCTGCCATGGGCATTTTTGCAGCTTGTGAGAATAAGGCACAGGACATGTCTTTAGGTCAAGAGGTCACTCCTTGGATTACAGTGACCTTAAACCTTGTCAGCACCAGAGCTGAATGTGGAAGCCAGTTTCTGTAATTAATGTGAAAGAGGATTTCATAGGAACATGTGACTATTTCCAGAAAAGCAGGCTAGTGCTGGTGCGTGCATTTTCAAAACCTGTTTAAAGACAGGCCTGGGAGAAGCCATTGGGTTAATTCTGAAGTATTGTAAAACCTTCTGCTGAGATCCTATTACACTGCTAACTGAGCAGGTATGAGCTGGGACTGTCTAAAGAGATCTGAGGGCAGATTTACAGCACGTATGTGGGGCTGAAGGAAGTAATGCTAGTGATCCAGTAAGTGTTATCCTTTCCTTTGAGACAGTCCTGAATCAGCAACGGGCCTAGGTTCAAGGAGCTGCCTTGCCAGGGGAGGTTTTCCTTTTGTGATGAGATTCAAAGCAAAAGCCTTTAATCAGAACCATCACGATCTAACTAGCCCTATCTAGTGCTGTACATGCAAGTCAGAGTTAATTTCAATTCTGCCCTTCCCAAACTACTATATCTGTTAGCACATACCACCCTAGAAAACTTCCCCCAGAGCTTTCACTTAAATATGATATTTTTTCATTTTCAGCCCAGCTGTTGTGAACAACTGTCTGCAAAGAGTTGTTGTATCACTTGCAGTAGTGATTGCCCTAGGAGTAGGGAAAACGCAGTACCTAAAAAACCCCTATCTTAATGCTAAAAGGTCTTTCTCTTCACAAAGAGGAAAAAAATCATCAAAAGAATCTTGTTGTAGAAGTGCAAATTATTTTTATGATAGATAATTCCTATTCAAGGCCCTCTGTTATTGTCTTTTGGTTTAAAATAGCTTGTTGCAGTTAGCCACATTGAACAGCTGAAAAGGTACAGCTTTTTCAGCAAGTTCTTATGATACTTAATTCTCTTTTGTGTGTTGTCTTCCTCTCCCCCCCCCCCCCCCAAGCTGGAGATCAGTTGTAGCCCAAAATTTCCTAGTGCTGAAAAACTCTGATAGAAAGAATAGTTTTCTACTCTTAACTAGAGGTAGAGAATTGATGAATATGCCTGGAAAATAAGGGTCTCTAGTAAAAACCCCTTAGTAATAATGATGTTGCTGCACAGGCACCGCTCTCCACTCCTTTAAAAAAAAAAAAGCTGATGAGTACACCAAGTGGCTTTAAAAAAAAAAAAAAGCACAAAAAAACCCTGCTTAATTTGCTCATTTGATGACCGTCATTTCCCCTCTTAGTATATCAATTCAGTACATAAAAATAAATAATGCATGAAATTGAAAATTTATTGATGAGAAGGAACAGTGAAACAATATAAAGCACATCTATTAATCTTAATGCAATTAATATAACTGTTGTAAAAATTTGTTGTACAGGCAAATTCAGTTTTGAGTATATTGAATAAATGATAGAGACTAATAGCTTAAGGTTCCAGTCCTCCTTTCACCTGAACAGCATCCATGTGACTAAAAACTTGATTAATATTGTATTCTTATATAATAGTTTTCTACAGTTATTTCTGTGATGTCATGTAGACAAATTCATTTTTCTTCATTGAAAATGTTTATTGATGCAACTCTGAATTTGGTCACCATACTGCTTCATTCTTGGTTTTGCATGTAATGCAGAATATCTTGCCCAGTATTCACTGAAAATAAGGAGTCTTTAATTTCAGTGGATACTGGGACTGGTCCTTAAATCTTATGAATGGAAGCTGAATAACCTAGAAGATCCACATTAATTCTCTCCAAATGAATAAAAAGAACCGTGAGCTTAGATGAGAATTGAAATGCAAACTGAAGAAAGAACTTGGGGGGAGAAGGGGGGAGGTGACAAAAAAACATTGGAGAGGAAAATATTTCTATTACCAGGTAAAATCTGGGACAAAAGAGGAAAGGAAAGACTTCATGTGATTAAAAACATTAAGGATGCCTATGGAAGGAGGAGGATGAATATTGCATAATGTTATACAACTTGTTATGCAGATAACAGTACAAAATTATTAAAAATACACTTAAGAGTTTTGGAGTACTTAATTCTCATTCAGACTGGAGAAGATGAATGTAGAGTAATGCAATACAAAATTTAGCTGTTCAGGGCATAAGAAACACAGGATATAACCCAAAGCCCACTGGAGTTAACTTAAAAACACTGTCATTTTCAGTAAAACTTGAATCACATTGTACAGTATAGCTCTTGGAGCTTAACACTTAAGGATATCCAACGAGAGGAAAGAGATTGTTTTACAACAAGAAAATGCAAAGAGATCATTTAAAAAATATCCCCCAAACATGCTGAGTACTTAATACTGGATCCTGCAATGTTTACACATGAAAAACCTTCCATTTACTTCAATAGGAGGTACATATGTGAGCTGATTGCTGGATCAGTCGTTTTGTAGGTTTATATAAATCTAGATTGCTCCATATGTAGCAAACGGGGAAGTTTCATAGAAACCAGCTAATTAACAATCAGAAGTTAAAATAAAATGACGCTAAGTCTGGAAAGAGAAATTAATTTCGGAGGGGTGGTAATTACCTGATTTCTAGAAATTCTAGAAAGAATGCTTACATATCTGTCAATAGAGGATTATTTAAGCTACTTGTTATCCTTCTAACTTCAAAATTCCTTGGTATAAAAAACAACATTGTGCAGCGTTGTTATATATTTAAGTTTTTTTTAACTTTATCTATCTAGATGATCTATTGTCTGATAGATCATCTAGAGTGAAGGAACTGATTCAAAACATTAGCTTTTTGTCCCAGACTGCACTTCCAATCCATTACTGATGGCAAATTCTGATTGCATAACTAGAGAGCTTGACTTTTGTTGGGGGGAGAGGGGGAAACAGGCTTAGTTATGAGATGTGGGGGGTTTTTGGTTGTTTTTAAATGTGATTGCCTTAAAGAGTGACAATGCCAGCCTTGGACAAATTCAAAGCTAGATTGCAGAAAGTATTGAATTAAACCAGCCAGACTTTGAGTACCTGTAGTATGTATTCAAATTTATGTTACTGGTGGTTTTCAGCATATCTGAACATTAAGCTCAGACTGTAGAGAATAATCTTATTCTGGTGCTCTGAAGACTAGGCTCTGGAGGGCAAAAATCAGGATTTATTTTGTTTTATTTTCTTCCTTAGACGAGATACCTGCATTTAAAAAAAACTGTCAGAGCCTCAGAATGTAGAACTACTACTATTCAAATGAACTTCAAAAGGCAAGTGCAAGTGCTCAACTCCATAGGAAAATTAAGATTTATTTATTGGTGCATCTAACACTGAATACCTAATACTGGTGAAACCTGGCTTGAGGGTTTTCCCCCTTTAGTTGTTTACTCTTTATGTCTAGATACTGAGGAGATGTTTTCAACAGCCAGTTCAAGCTACAATACATTTGAAGACTTTTACTGTCTGTTCTGTCTATTCTTCAGCAACAGCTGCAGCATATGGACCATGAGATGCAGATAATGAGCCTTATCAGCATTTCCCTGGAAGGCAATAAACCAACAAATATTCAGTTCAATCTACATGTTAAATTTTCTTCCTAATGCCAAAAATTTTCTGCTTGGTTTTTGGATGAGCAAGGAGTTTTGCAAGCAAAAGATATTTTGTGCAGAACTCTGGACTTTAATCCAAAATCTGTTACAAGTCACTGGGCATCTTTTCCATCAGTTCATGTGTAACTGATGATTTATGATTCTAGAGCAACACCAATTAGCTACCTGAGGTAGCCACTACATTCCAGCTGTGGAGTTACAAAGATCCTGACTAGATAGAATCATTTTCCTATCATGAAATACCTTTAAGAATGATGTCAAAGAGGTCCGAAGATGAAATGGGAAAAAGTTCAGAAATGTTATCTGGTGGTGAGGGGTAAGGCATTTTTCCTGGAGCATCAAGCAAACCATAACCCTGTAGAGAAGAAAAATTCAGAACAGTAAGTTTTCAGCAATTTCAGTGAGGCAGGCTTTGCATGAAGGACACATACTGGTTTTGGCTTGCTAAGCCTAGCTTCTGCCTCTTACCATAAGATGGAAGAGGATGGCATGGTTAACAGTTCAGTCAGTAATAACCTGTGTTGAAATGATTTTAATTGCTTGTACTGTTTTATTTCCTACAGAGCATATCTGCTTAAAAAAAAAAAAATTGGTCCATAAATGACTGAAAATGTGGATTTTTCTTTTTAAATGTGTGTACCCCTGACAAAATTTTATTTTCTTTCTCAGTTTCTGTACACACACATACACAGGTGGGAAGTCTCATCTGATGCATTTAAAAAATACAAGACACTAGAATAGGTCTGAGGGCTGTTACTCTGAAGCATTGAATATTTGCTTAGTCTTGGACAAGAGTACTGAAATCTATGGCAGATATTGCATTATTTCATCAGAACAGAATTTTACCCTAGGAACTCATTCCTCTGTTAAGCAGTAAAATTGCTGCTTTTCAGAGTTGCTGTCTTGTTTACCGCACCAAAAATTTAGCAAGAGATACTGATAC
Source organism: Apteryx mantelli (assembly GCF_036417845.1). Taxonomy (NCBI): domain Eukaryota; kingdom Metazoa; phylum Chordata; class Aves; order Apterygiformes; family Apterygidae; genus Apteryx; species Apteryx mantelli. Next base: position 2,976,109 of record NC_090000.1, read on the forward strand.
CACAGGATAATCTGGTTATCTTTCAGTCCTGTACTGCGAATTTTGCATGGGGTTTGTATTGAATCGGTATGCTAAGGGACAGGGAAAATGAGGAAAATCAGCTTTTTCTCTATTACAAAGCTGCTGAAGGTAACTGAACATGGTGGCAACATTCTAGGTTATAGCATCTCTTTATCAGCAGAGGAAGAATTCCTCTGGTGCTGCTTCTGAGGTTACCGCTGTCTGGCTTGGTGTTCTGCAAAATGTTGGAAATTAAGTTGTTGAGGGGGGGTTGGACTGGGGGCAGGTGTGAGCAGTGTGCTGTCAGCCCCTGCATGCAACTGGACCGCTCTAAATTATTGTGTACATAGCAATCCCTGGAACAGGCACGGATTAACAGCTGCTATGGTGGTCTCCTCCTGAAAAGGGGATTATCTATGCTGTGCCAGCTAGGGCAAGGCTGGGAGCTTTATCTACTGTGCTTACAGCAAGGTATGGTTTATATTACCATATTTGCTTTCTTGGGTGCTAGAGCTGGTGTAAAAGTCTCCGTAGGCAGAGTTACCTCTTGAAAGATGTTTATTCTCCTGGGTTTATGAGTCTGGAGCAACTGCATCAGCTCGGTATTCTCCTGAATTTTTAAACAGGGAGTGGTAATTTGACATGAATTTAGTACCTACAAAAGAAAGTGAAACCTGTGTTGGCAAACAAATAAGAAAACATAAGACCACAGTAAGCAGCCTGCTGTTGATCCTCACCTGCAGCTCAGGTTTTCCTCCCATTTGTAATAAACAGTTAATTCCCTCAAGAATTTGATCTTTGCGTAGTTTGAGAAACCTTCTCATGTCTGTACTGATGTCAGTTTTTTGAGATTCCATAACTAAGACAGTGTGAGAAAGAGCGGCACAGTGTAATGGTGTTAAACCTGAACAGAAAGGATCACAGAAAAGTCAAATCCAGTGCTTGAACCCATCACTTAAATAAACCAGCCCATGCATGGCTAATCATAAGGGGGTGCCCTGGTAAGACTGGCCCTCATGCTAAACCTTTTATTTTTAAATGTGAAATTAAATGTTCTTTGGTCTAGATAAAATCTGGGGTCTGAAACTTCAGGGATCTACACTAAGCTTCAATATAGTTAAGCCTTTTCTCTTACCATAATGGTCAGTTAGGTTCACTTCCACACACATGCCATTTTGTTTGAAGTTTTTCAAAACCTGAAATCAAGAAAATGTTGAGATAAATCATGATTTTGGCACTGATAAAATAAAATCACCTTATCTCACTTTAATAATACCACACCAAAGCTAGTTTTCTGGTACATAAAAGCCCTGTCCATTCTGAAAGAAAAAACATGTAAAGTCTGTGTTTGCACATGTGGCTGTAAAACATACATGACCAGCTTACTTCTAGAACTCGCAGATATCCATTCTCTGCACATAGATGAAGTGGCGTTTTCCCAAAACCGTCCTGTTCATTGACATTAGCTCCCAGGGAAATCAGATCACTGACCATCAGGTGTTGGTTCTTTTCTGCAGCAAGATGTAATGCAGTCTAAGTAGGGGAAAAATGGGAGAAACTCATTGTAAAAGGTGAAAATGCTTTTAAAGCAGTACTGCTTGTTAGAGAGGAAGAGTTGGGACTTTGGGTTCTATTCCCAGCTGTGCTAATACTTGCTCCATGGAAACAGTTTCCTCTCTGTAGCTTTTCCTACCTCTTTGCAACAGCAGAAGCAACACCTTGCTCTAAAGGGTGCTTGGTTTTTATTTGGGGGTTTGAAAGATATTTGATATGTGATTTAAAAAAAAAGACCCTATTCTTTCCAAGTTAGCATCCTACCCGTTTCGCTGCGTCCTTCTCATCAATTTTATTTAGGGATGCAAACCTCTGTGCAAGCACGTAAGTTAGAGCTCTTCTTCCCTGAGCAACAGCCTTGTGCAGCAGCCTGGAATAAACACCATTTTAAACAATTAGAAGTTAAAGCAATGCTTAATTTACTCAAAAGTAACAGAACGTATTTCAAAGCATGAAATGTTAAGCGCCGCAAGTGTCAAAAGTTTGGGTTCTTTCAGCATTTAATGTATTTATCTGTCTTGTATTAATAAGGGACTTGCTGATTTTGTGGCTTTGGTTTAAACTGGCTGTGTGTGCCAGGGCTTCTTGCTCCTCCCTTCTTGCTACTGTCCCATTCCTCTCCACTCCAGGAGCTACTGCATGATTCCTCTTTCTCAGCAGTCTTTAACTATTTCTTTCTCATTTTATATGAGCCTCTTTTAGTACAGGCAAAAGTGAGTATGAGATACCTAAAAATCCTGGGAAGGGAATCCCTCCTTTCCCACTTCAGAGAAAAGCAATCTTTCCAAGCAGTAATTCAGTCCTATGCAGGAGGGGAACTCAGTGCTTCTGCGTCTTCAGTCACACTGAACTGCTCAAAACAGCTCATGTTCTTCTCCTGAGTTTCATCCTGAAAAGACTTCTATTCTTGTAAAATTGGACATGTTTACCTTTCTTCCTGGAGGAAATGTTTAGTGCAGGCACTTATTTTCCTTGTCCTGTAGCATGGTACTCTCAATGATGTCTGAATAACTCAAGGCTGGGGTTTGGCCGCTTACTGCAGTCTCTGTTCTTTTTTGTTTTTGTGGGGGCTTTCTGATGCAGTAACTCATATTGCTCAGGGTTCAAGACAACTCAGAGTTGGTATCTTTTTTGGTGTGTACTCCTGCCTTCAAATGCTCATTTGTGCGCATGGCCTGGTGTTAAATTCCTCATGGATTTAAGCTTGCTGCTGAAAATTTTAGCTTGTGAATTCTATATAAGCATGGTAGTAGAAATCTTAATTTCTTAACTGTAATGGATTTTGTGTATGTGTGAGGGTGTTTTTCTATATTATTGTTTTAAAATTCTGTGGGAAATACTGAAGAAAGGTAGTGGGTGGTTTATTTCAACTGTTGCAGTTCTTCCATTATTGTTGAAAAGCAAAGTATACGTTTTTTATTATTACACTGCAAATCATTATTCTGAATGAAACATGGTACTTCATGGAAGAGGCCAGTCCTGTATCTAGCTCTCCCTGCATGGAATCTAAATACTTTAAATTGGGAACAGGATTGTCTGATAGGAATGAGTCTCTTTCCCACCAAACTAGGACAGCTTATAACTAGGTCAGGTTTTCTGCCAATTGGATTTATCTTTTTCAAATTAGCTGAACTGTGGGAAACCTCATAAGGTTTTGCTTTTTCGATGAACAAGTATTTATTCTTTAAGAGTGCCATTCTAGGGAATATGGGTGCAGTAAAGCCTTTTGTTTTCAATTCATTTCTAACAAAACAACCACTCCCAGTTCTTTGGAAGTCTACCCTCCGTAGACTAGCAGTGTATGTGTGTTTTGGTGTAATCTTTCCACCCACTTTTATTACCAACTAATAATAAAAGCAATTATCCCATGAGTGGCTGCAGCCTGGAAAATAAATCTCATCTGCAAATCTTTTTTTTTTCCCTCCCCCCACCCCCAGTAGCAACAATTTGTTTTGCTTGCTTTAATTTTCTTCTGAATCCTTACATATAAACTCAGTTCTGAATATTGTTCACACTCTGAATTTGTCGTGATGTCAGCTGTGGTTTAGCAATACTACTGCAAATAGGGCAACTTTCTATTTTTACTAGTGGACTTTGATTCTGCCTAAAACTGTATACTGCAGTGTATTCAAGCTTCCTGTTGAGTAAAGAAGCCTTTGCTACAGGTGTGCCCAAAACTGGTGGTAGAAGTTAGAGCAAATCCTCAGGATGAGTGACACCCCAGAAAAAAGAAAGCCATATGATTTAAGTAGAAAAATTGGAGACCTGTTGCCATTTTCATCAGGTGCGAGCAGTTTGTCCGCTGGGATATTTCTCAGTAAACTTTCTTCCCTGTGTAGCTGGAACTGGAAGAAAGAGATGGCAGAGAGATCCTGCTGTGTGAAAGAAATCAGGGTCGACTTCAAATGTCCCTCAAAGCCTGGAGAACCTGTGTTAGTTTCCCGAAACACCTCTGGACAGCCCCCTGATGAATTATAGCAGGGAGATGTGGTCCATGCAGAAAGCCTCAGGAAATCTTTCTGGGAACTGGTACATGCATCCTGCCTCCACCAGCTGCTCTCTTTCTCACTTGTCCTTGAGAATAGTCCTGGCGAGTCTGGCTCTTGTATGTCTTTATGATCATGAAAAGAAGTCTCTACCTCTCCTTGCAACAGTGAGTTGCCATCTTTCAAAGAGCAGTATGAGCGCAATTTGGTCAAGCTGTAGCATCTTTCCTGCAGACCACCAGCTGCCTGCTTGCTTACTCCAGTTTCCCATTGAGTGGCTTGCAGATCTGTGGAGAAGTCCTGCCAAAAGCTGTCTGGCACAGAACCCGGAGACAACTCCTTTGACTGGCTTTTGTTCAAATCTTCCTGCAGTACCTCCACCAGGATATCAAGGTCCTCTAAGCCTTTTGGTGTTTGTCCAATGCTCTGCTTGCTCTGAAACAGCAACAACAAAATGGGAGGGTGGAAGATGGGGGAGGAAAATCAGACATGAAGTGTCCTGTTCTTGCTCAGTGATAAAACATGAAATATGCCTGGGGAGGCTGGCAGCACTGAATTGAAGGTGTTATGCATACCTGTCTAAGCTGTTTCTCTGTATAAGGGTGAACTCTTCTTTTTTCTGTTGGAAAGAAAGAAAGAGAAAAGCTATCTTGAGTTATAGGAAGGGGGAATATACAGAAGGTCTCAGAATTTTAGCAGAAATGTTTCCCCAGGTAAGACAGGTAACGCATACATGGTGATGATGCACAGTTGCCCTGTTCGTGTACTTTCGGGGAGCTAGGAACCAGTGTTAGTTACTAATAAGGGGGGGAGAAGTGGCCCAGCTCTTTGGGTGTCTGAGTGCTGTTCCTACTAGAAAAGGAGACCATGTTACCGAGAGAGGAGTTTCTTAACCTGTTTTTCCTGAGGATCCTTTAGTTGCTGTCTTCGTTAATGAGGTTTCCTAAGGAGACAAAAAAACTCAATTTGAGATGCTTGCACATAAGAGAAGGTGAAACTGGCAAATAGTGTGATGTGAACTAATTAAATTGGAACTTTGTACAGCAAAGTACCAATGTACTTTGCACAGCATGTACTTCACACAGCAGCGGCTGCAAGTCAATAAAACTCCATGACTGTGTAATTCATGACAGCCACAGATGGATGGTGGCATAGCCCTTACAGCAGTCTAGGTATCTGGGAGTCTACCAGCTTCTTAGGCTGGTTTTGCAGGTTGTTCAGAGATCTGCGTTGCTACAGCAAAATTGCTGTTGGTTCTCAGGCCATCTTTGGCTTGATTGCATGATGTTTAGTTTTGGCATATATTTGGATATATAGGGCTTATGGGCTTATCCTTCAAAATGGTATGTGGGGCATGGGTGAGTCTTTGCTGTCGTGCTCTCAGAAATGTTCCTAGCACCAGCCCCCAGCCTGTTTAAAACTTAGTATATTCTCCAGCCCCATCAAAAGCATTGACCTGACCTGGTAGAAGAGGCAGCAGCAATAGGGTAACCTTTCCAGAGTACCTGCAGAGTGGGAGTGTGATGTGCATGCACCAGGGTGCTACGTCTCTGTATGTAAGTGACCTTTCCAAGCTCTGGGAGAGTCCTCACCTTGCTGCGAGCTGGGTCCAGGCCTTTGGAAAGCCGTATCTTTCTCAGTAGTTCCCGTACTGGCATCTTCACCCTCACACCCATATAGCGCTTCTGAGGGGGTTCAGAGCTAAGTCCAGAGTCTAGAAAAGTCATAATATGATGCTTAAAGTAATATAATTCTATGGGCTATAATACAGTAGTGAGAGGATGAGGTCACCCTGAGGGGCAACCTTTGATTCTGATGTTTGGTATCAGTTGTAGGAAACTTCCACATTACCTACACCTTTCTTAGTTCTGGCCTTTTATTAAAATACTTCCTGCTGAACTATTACTTTAATGCATTGCTTTTCAGGGTAGAAGGGTCTGTAGGGCCTCACAAAGGGAATCCTCTTCTTCAGAAACAAAACAAAAACAAGCCCCAAAGCTGGCTGTGGGATCTTCAGTCTGAAGGCATAAGCAGAGAGCTGACTTAACCTGCAGATTGCCACAGGAAGGCCATTGCCAAGTTTTGCTGTGCAGGGAACACTTCAGTTTGGAGGGAAGGAAGAGAAGAGACTGTCCAAAGCATGAATGTGGCACTAAAGCTGGAAACAGGACAACACGTGCAGGGTAGCAAGGCAGAGGGAAATTCAGATGGATGGATGGGAAGAAGGGGAAAAAGCCAGGTGTTATGGTCTGGAGTTTTCAGTGGTGCAGAAATAAATGTTGTATCTTGAGGCTTGGCCCTGGGCAGTTGCTACTGGTGCCCTTCAGCTCAGGGATGCCGTGCTGTTTTACAGCGTGTCGCTGTGCTTTTGGGGAGGTATCTCAGCACTGTCCAGATTATTGCTCATCTTAATCCTGTTCCAGTTTTCATCTGTCAAAGTAAATCTTTCTTTGCTGTTTTTTGTCCTTTGGTTTCTTCTATCAGTGGAAAAATAGGAACAGAACTGTTTCTTTAGGGATGGGACAGAAATGCCATGTCCAACCTCTTTTTCCAGTGGTTCTTGGTGTATTTAGAGGTCAATGTGGTGTGATTCAACAGGGAGCAATGCTTTTCTGTAGTGCAATGAAATACTTATTTGAGAATATACATAATTGTCCAAACAAGCTTGTCTTCGTCAAAACAAGCTGCTCTGTAATTGTTCGTGTTAGATCTTCTTGCATCTTGTACTTGAATTCCCAAACTTGAAATACTAGCCCAGATTAGGAGCTTAAATGTATCACTTTTGAAATACCTTTTATGTAACTTTTTCCCCTTGAGGATGAGCCTTTTCCTATGAAATGCCTTCAGTAATAGCTGTTGTTACTATAAAATGATAATGGATTTAATGGATTAGTTCAGGGTGGTTCTTAGTTGGTTAGCATATGAAGTACACTATTATAAAGGCCACTGTTCCAAAGGAGCCCTGGTGTCGAGGGTCAGCGTGTGCGCTACTGAGAGCAAGGACTTAGCCGGCAGCGTTGCTCGCTGGAGCAGAGGGGAGCTTCTGTGTGTGCGCCCTGTAACTGCTGCTGGAGCCTGGCTAGCTAAACCCTGGGGAGGAGGATTGCAGGAGCTCAGCTGGCCTGGATGGTGCACCTCCCCACACTTGGGATGTCTCAGAGTAGGCAATATTGGCATGGAAACCAGCTGCACAAGATGTGGTTTGAAGTCACATGATACTGTTTCTCTTCCCTGCTTCAGGCAATAAGAGACTGACACCCCTTCATCAGGAAGGTGATGAATCCCAAGTGGCAAACAGTTTATTTTTGGGTGTATATTGAATTGTCTTTTGTGCTGACTTTGGGTTTTTCTGAATGTTTAACCTGTCACTGAATATTTGAAACACTGAGACCTCAAAAATGTGGTTTACTTCTCAGACTGCTCTACAAATGGAAATAATTACTGTTTTAGACTGTTTTGAAGATGAATGATTTACTATCTGTAGACCATTTTTAAAGGCCTGTCTGAAAAGCATTATAAAAAGGCAAAAGTATTAATATATTATTATCTTCTAAGCTATTTCACAGTAACAGGACTAGATGATGGAGTACATGCCTAGATATAGCCTTGAGAGTGAAGAACTAGGCAAAGGCAATGATTCACCAAATACGCTTTCATATGATTTTGTAATATTAATAACTTAGGTCACATCTATTACATTGTTTGATTCAGAAACCAACTTGCAATTCAGATTGTAAATGAGCAGCAAAATGCTAGAGAGAAATGCAAATCATGGATTACTGAGCAGCCCTTAGCAAAACACAAAATCATTTCTGACTTCAGGAACAGACCGCAGCAAAGCAAAAACAGCACCTGAGTAGGAGAGTGCAACGTGCATCTATCTTTGGCATTATTGCCACGGAAGCTTAACATGTGCAACTCCAGCATAATTTTCTGCTGGCACAGAATGAGTTGCAAGTCAGTGTACTTTATCACTTTGCAAAGGAAGCATAATACTGTTGCATAAAATAGAAAATGTGAGTAAACATTTGATCTTACCGGTGGGAGCAGACATCTCCTGAGGTTTACCAGAAGGAGGACAGTAGATCTCGGGACTCGCTACATTAAATTCGGTTAATCCGGAGTCTGGCAAGGATGGGCTTTGTTGAAAACAGCTTTTGGGGCTGGCAGTTTCTCCCGGCAGTGGAGATCCCTGGCCTGGGCTATAGCCACAGATTTCATTTTCACTGATGTTTTGACTGACCAGTAATTCGGGACTCATGCAGACTGTTTGCAGCATTTCCACTGTGTGTGCAGAAAAATATGAAAAAGGAGGGGAGGAAAAAAAAAAACACACCCAGAAAACCAAACCCTATTGGCTTGTAAAAAGAAATGAAAATCCAATTTCACATTGAGAACACAATAACTATATTTAATTCTCCAGAGTAATTAGCCACTACTAGCTGGCTCCAACTTCCCTCTCCTTTTTTGAGTAGCAAGTTATAGCAGTTGCAGAATAAAGCCAGTCTTGGAATCCAAGCAGTCACTGGAAACTGCTTTTGAGAGTTTCTTGGCAGCAACACCCCCCTGCTCTTTATAGTCAGGTAGGGCTTGAAAGACGTCAGCCTGGGAAGGCCCCACCCTCTTTCCTAACAATCTAGCAGCCGCTGATGGAGAAATCACTTTTCCCAAGAAGAGGTTGAGTACATGTTGAAAAATATTTTTCCTTAGGTACAAAACTTAAAAATCGGACTCTGGTTGAGTTTACTGCAAGTGGCATGAGTAGGGAAAAACTCCCTCCCTGTCCTTCCTGGGTTAACTAGATGAATAGGTTGAACTGTACAAAGAAGCAACTGATCCAGAAGTAAATACTTTGTCAATTCTTTTATCAGGAAAAAACAAAGCCCTTTCGCCAAGGCTGTATAAGAGGAGCTATTGCTCACAGCCTTCAAGAAGCAAAAAACAAAACAAAACAACCCCCCCTTCCCTAAAGAGCAAAAATTCAGCCAAGCAAGCATATCCCTATCCTCTGCATAGTTTTGATTCTGAAGACAGAGAAGTGTTATAGACTCTGTTAAAGTTTTTATTTCTGCTGACTTTTTTTTAAACAAGGAAGGATGCGTAAATATTGTGACACATGCAATTTTTAAAACCCAGTTGGATTAAAACTCTATTTGGATGGGCACTCTTTTTGGAAAATAGACTTTAGCACTATATTTAAACTCTCTTCTTGTTCCTCTGGGAAATGTATTTTGTTATACACAGCTGCTTGTGGGCTATGATATTTCAAGTCAATAAACAGATATTTCTCTCAAGTACATACCGTGAAAAGAGTACAAGGCTTATCAAATACTGTAATAATGGAAGCTTCCTTAGATGGGTCTTGGAAAGCATTCCAGCTTTACTCCCAAGCAGAATTAACCTCCTTGTATATCAGACTAAACAGAAGGGGGCTAGACCTTCTTGACCAAGTGCGCAATAATGCTACAAATATGTTTTAATTTAATCTGGATACTGACTTCTTTCAACAGACCTGTGCAATCCTGTCTTTCATTTTTCTCTGTATTGCATGTAATAACCCCAGTCTCAGGAAAGCTGACAATTATTTAGATATTGATCAAAGCTAGAAAATTTGATGCTTGTATAACAAGTGTAGAGCCAGGTACCAGTCTGCATTGCAGCAGCACTGGAGAGGCTATTGACTTGCTTCCTGCCCTATAGAGTTTACAATCTAGTAACACCACTAATGGCATTTGGATCTGAAAACATGAGTGTATGAGGGAGAGGTGTGTCTAATGCATCCATATTTTTTCCTGCTGTCCACTGTTTAAATGAACAGGGCCAAGTGAGCTCTCTTTTATTCCCACAAAGTCCAAAAGATTCTGTAGGTGGTGTTCAGGGATTAAGGACATATAATGAACAAGTATCGCAATGTCTTCCTGCGTGGATTGTGACCTGTTTGCTTAATGGGAGTGATTGATAAAGGATATTTCAGAAGTTAGAAAATAATTCACCTCTCTAACCTTGGGACAGTCAGAAAGTTTATCTATTTCCAACCAAGAACATACTCTGCTCTCTAGTTAAATATTTTTGTTATCTTGCCCACTTTGCCTTATTGACTTGTGTCAGCATAGGATGAGCTGGAGCCAGGGTCTAGTCCTGCCTTCCTTAGTGACATGAAGCAGTAAGTTATTTTGTAAAAGGTACTATTTAAATCAGTAGGATGAGACACCCTGTAAGGAACTTCTCAGTGCTTGTATAGGTGGGAGAATTTGGCCTACCATAAACAGGAAAATGCTGTGGTGAAATATCGCATTTATTGAGTTGAAAATCACATTGGAGATTTCTCACCTGTCTTTTCTCTCTCCCACTGCACTCTTTATTTTGGATAATTTTCACTGTTAGTTTATAATATGCTATTATGTTCACAGTGAAAGCAGAAATTAAACCGGTTTTATGGTACAGAAAGAACAAAAACACACATCCCTGTAGCCATGAGAAGAGAAGCAGTTTTGCAAAGCTAGCAACAAAAACCTTGAAACGTGGCCACTCTAAGAAAGTGAAATCTTGTGGTTCTTCTGCTTCCAACTTCAGCAGGTATCTAATATTTTATGCAAACACTTTGATCCTGTAATTTCAAATAACTCTTATGAGTCTTATTCTATGAACAAGTATTATTAAGAGTAACCAGAACTGGAAATGAGCTGTCGATTCACAGCTGCATCTCTTGTCCTGTCAACAGCAGTTTTAAATTTGAACCTGCTGAGAATGCTACAAGTCATGTCCTCCTGTAGCCATTGCTTCAAGGCAAGTTGCAGCATGCACAGCAAGCAAAGAGATTGTAAACACAGTTTTCAAGGATCCGAAGACAGTTGGTACCTCTTGTTTCCCACAGCTATGGACAAAATTACTTAGCCTAATAACCAGTGAAACCTAAGCTAGGAAAAGTATTCTCAGGGGCATAGAATATTTTCATTATCTTCCAGTTTATTAATTTCCTGATCTTTTAATCTACCCTGTACCATCTATTTTGAAAAAGGGAGAAAACTTGAAGCACTGAAATGCAAGGAATGAGGATACAAGTCTGAGCATTTGGGTAGAGATTTTTCAGTGACAGTCAGCTGGGGAAGGGGATGAAGTCAAAGCACAGGTTTGGTCCTACCCAAGGTTTTAGGAAGGACTGGTTAGCATTTCCCCTTTTCTGTATCTCCCACCGCACCCCTTCCTCTCCCCTTCCTTCCCCCCAACTCTGTTGGTAGGAAATATTGCATGTTGAATCTTTGTGTTGGGAGAAGTCCCCCCCCCCCCCCTTTTTTACGTATGCTGATGTAATATGTTCAGAAAAATGGCTGTCACCAGCTGGGATTTCCTAGTAGATAACTGTAGTTAAAGCAATTCCTTTCCAACTGATTTGTGATGGGCAGCTCTGCAAATTTCTCTCCATGTAAACTTTCAGGTTATCCTGCCGGTGGGTGCAGCTCCTTTTATATATTTGGATGCAGGATGAATGCTCTGCAGCTTCCTTCATCCCTTGTTGCTACATGTTTCTTTAATGCGCACGCCCACTTTAACGGCATTTGCTGGGTTAGGTTTTTGTCTGTCTTTCCCTTTAGATGCTGTTGCTTTGCCAACTGTTAACTCATCTGAGTGTCAAATCCCTTGTTGCAAAGGTTTCCTTTATTAATATTCTCTTTCAGCTGTGGAGGAATCAGGAGATGGTGGACTAAATTTCTACTAGTGTAGAAAGCAAGCATAAGGATTTTGCCTGCATGCACTTTAATGTCTGATTAGAATATAAATGAGACATCGACCATATGTGTACAATTCTGTTTAAAGATGAATGTTTTATTGTGTGAGTAGATCTTGATGGCAGTGGATTTCCAATAATTTGAAAAGTACCCATTAAGATATGATAATAAGGTATGATATTCAGAGCAAATGCAGAACGTGTGAATTTCTCTGGCCTCCGAGCGTCTCTCCTGGGAAGCAGCATTCTGATGCAGAGGTGCCATTTGCATGCCTTCAATGTAAAGCTTAAATTATGCTGTATTCTAGATGTGCATATTCTACCAGCCCACATCTACACTGGCAATGAAATAGGGTTGTGACATTGCTATCCAGTTGCAGGCTCACGATTTCATAGTCAACAGGAGTACCTAATTTGCTATGCTGAGGCAGGCCATTGAGCAGTTGCATCGCAGATCTCTGCTGATGGTGACCACTATATGATGCTTCAGAAAGAAACTGTAATGACAGAGGTCAGTGCTGAACAGCTGAACCTGAGCAACTCTTAGTCATCTTGATGCCCATGAAATATGAACTCACTTTACCTCTTGCTGCAGTACAAAACTGTGTTGCGAGACAAAACTGATTTGTCTTACCAATCACAAAGTCATGCAGATCTCCTTAAAATCCCTGCTCTGGTAACTGCCATCTTGCTTTCCTAAAACTTGGAAGTCTTTAGCTTTGTTAAGTGAAAATACATCATCTTTCATCTGTCTGTGATGATCTTCCTTCAGTAGGAACTTCAGTAACTATGCATGCTCTGCCTTGCCTTTAGAGGGCAGAAATAGAGCAGAGGACATAGACAAGATCAGTGTTCATATACTGTGCTTTTCTCTATTCTAAAAGCCTCCTGTCTTTCCTTAGGGATGGTTTGTTTTGCCATCTTCTCTATGCTTATCCTCACAAGCACACATGAGGGCAAATCCCTCAAGAGCAAATGCATTTCCTGAGAAGGGAGGATATTTTTGCAGCTGTGCAAGTGTGTATTAGAAGGATTCCTGTTTATTTGCTCGATTCTGACAGGGCCTGTCTCAGTCCTGAAGCAGTCATGCTATTTACCTAATGCAGATAGCAATTTTTCTCCACCCACTTTTTAAAGCCATGCACCCAGGGGCTGAAGACATCACAGCTTGTGAAATGGTCTGTAGTCCACAGAACAGTCTTCACTGTAGAAGATGAAAATACATAGTGAAGGCAGGAGAGTAAAGGAGGCAGCTCTAATGATGGCGTAATTCACAATATCATTGTAATTTTTGCATGCTTTCTATTGTAAATCCCCCAAGAATTATCTGCTACTGACTCATCTTTAATGATGATGCATGATTACTTCTGAATGTTTTCCTTGGATTCAGAGCTCCCCAACACTGACAGAGATGGCATGTTAAGACTATTTTTTGCCTAGCTGAAATACCTTTTATTTAACCATAAGAAGTTTTCTCTCTTGTCAGACTGCCTGTTTGACTCAGTCCCCCACAGTTACTAAACAAGAAATATCACAGGCTGTCTTCACTTCTTCAGACTATGACAAATAAAGCTGCTTCTCCTGCTGATCCTGTGTGACACTAGTTTCTAATGTCATTGTGTACAGTGAGCAGAAGCAGTTAATTATTGATAGCATTCGGTTCCCTTCTGAGCTGTGTGGTCACGTCTCAAAGAACTGCAGGTTATTGAGGGTGAAGAAGTTATTTTATGATCTGTCCATTTTCAATGCTTGGAGATGTGATTAGGTTTCTTCTCAGTACAGCTCTGAGAAGCATCAGTCTCCACACACAAGTGTTTTATCGTATGTTCACTTTTTGGTGTGTTTCTGGAAAAGGTATTTAGGGAAGAACTCTTCGAGCTATTACAAATGATGTGGCTTGCTGGTATTCCTGATGTGAGTTGTGCTGTCAATGCAAAATTAGCACATCTGATGCTGTATTTTTTGGATTTATACGCTTCTATGAAGCAACAGTGACCTCGCATGGGCACAGATGAGCTGTCAGTCGTTTTTTGTTTTGTTTGCTTGACAGATCCACTATGAAATTAATCACCTAATCCCAAACTATAAATTAGTTTTCAGAATAACTGGCCAAGTGTTGACTTAAAACCTTGCTTATTTATTAGTTTTTCTGGCATACCTTTTCACCAGTCTGTCTGTCACAAATACCCAGCAAAGCTGAAGGCTAAATTTTAAACTTAATGGCCTGATGCGTGTAGAGAGAAAAATGTGAAAATTTTTGTATTTGGAAAACTGTGATGGACTTTTCCTTGGGTGCTTCTCATTTTAACCAAGTTTTCAGTAAGAAAGTGTTTTATTCAGACATATCTGAGAAAGATACCACAAGAGAAGATTTCCAGATGTTTCCTTTAACTTTTTTTTTCCTTTTCTATTTTCTCTGCCAAATTAAACCTCTAGGAGCTATAGAGAATGGATCTTTATTTTGAACCCTTCTTCACTTCCTCAGTTGAAAAGTACTACCAGATGCTGGTTTGTTAACAGAGTATAGTTGCTTTCCCAGAGGATTTAAAATGGGCTAGAGAGTGAAATGCACTGTAGCCTGCTGTTATGTGTAGCTGATCAAGTAAAACAGGCTTGTGACCTGGAGTAAGCCCATTGCTGAGCTCTGAAGAGGAGTCACCCAGCTGATGCGCTGGAGTGAGCTGACAGGAGTTAGCGAAAGTTGGTCTGCATTCGCAAGTGAGAGCAGGTATTTTGAGCAGTGAAGCACTGTGGTGTAAGTTAAATGTGTATTCGTGTATGGAAGAGAATTTTGGTGTTCTGTTGAGGCTGATCCCTAGCCTACTGAGATGCATGTGTATCTGCCTATTTACTTTCAGGGTTGGGGTTTGTAGCCTCAAATCTTACAGACTGGTTGGATTTACTGTAATTTTTCATGTGTTACAACCATCCTGACCTACTGTGGGACAGGAAATCAGTTTTTTTGCACGCTTGCATTTTCCCTCTATTTTCTTGGTGTCTCTGTATTCTTTCCAAGTGCCTGAATCATCATGCCTGTAGGTGGGGAAGAGCACTTCCTCATGCTTTAAGAGATAGGGGATGTCTCTGATGATGAAATTGGCCGCCTTCTTCCATGTCTGCCTGCTGCTTCTGTTGGAAATCAAAGGGATGGCTCAGGCTTTTTCATACGTGCCCTATTACCTACCTCACTGTCATCTTTAAATCTGAATATTTAGCAGGCCAAACGAAATCATTTTTAGAAACTGAAAAGGAAACGAAGTGTTTTAAGATACTTCTTTGTACTCAGTTCTCAGGCCATATTCTCATTTCATTTTAGTAGAACTATACAGAGTCGCACCTATTGAGAACAGAGCTCTTAGATGTTTGTTCTTGGCATTAATTTTTATATCTTCTGTATGATCACTGAAGCCTCTAGAAATGACACATGTTGAACTTCTAGGTTTAAACACAACTGATGGTTGAGGTGTATTGAATTATTATACCTGGGCTGGAGTAACTGAACGTAGAAAGACAGAGAAACAGCATGAACAAAGTTCACAGGGCTTCTGTGGGTTTTGCCTCTGAAACGAAAGCCAGACTTGTTTTCTTTCTGCTTTTGGGAACAAAATGGCCCTACGCTCTGCTGCCTCACCCTCAATGGTAGTGAGGATAAGGGGTGAGGAGGTTGTGACAAAAAGGTATCTAAAATATGAGAAGAAAATTAAGCCATAGCAAAATACTTTGTTCTGATCAATAACCGACCCCTTCTCTGGAACAGGTCTGTAAGGGTTTGCCTCTGCAGAAGAATGACACAGGGGAAAAATACCCACCACTTTTTGTGTATATTGAATAGCTTTAATGTTAAGTTGAATACTGTATTTGCAAACTGACAGTGTTCTGAAACAAAGGTGTTTCACCTATCAAATAAAACACCTATCAGACTCTGCATTACCAACATGTTAACTGTAGCTACAGGGTACCATTGTGCAGCTATTTCCAAGCAGGGCTCAGCAAGTGCTTTCAGTCCCTTGTTAAATGCAGATTTAGGCTGACTGAAGTGTTTTTGTGAATTTCTGTTCAATTATTTTGGCTGAGAGAGATGTGAGCAGAAAACAAACATAGGAAAAGTGGAAATACTTTAGCTGACTTTTAAAAAGAAACATTTTCAAGTATTTCATTCTTAAACTTCGATTTAACTTTTAAGAAATAATAATGAAGTCTCCCCAAAGTTCAGTAAAACATTTAGATCTGACACAAAGACTTCTTTTCAGTGATTTCTACTGACCTGATTCAACTAGAGAACCAAAAAATAAGTTATCAACTCATTTTTCTCCCCATTCAGGGAAGTGTTAGTCTCTGTTCCACTTGCTCACCAAGGATTTATTTGGATTTAATTTTTCATCGTACTTTTCATTTGCAACTACTAAAAACCAAAATCCACCCACGAAAATGAAAAAAGTAATACAAAACAAAATTTTGTTCCTGATCCCAACTGCTGTCACTAGATGGTGCTGTGAATTAGACCAAAGGAAACCCTCGCTAGCAATCGGGCTTGTGCTCTTTGCAATCAATCAGATAAAAAAATGAGAGTTCAGCAAGGAGCAGTAGTCTCTTTCTTTTGGAGGGACACGGGTGAATCCATAAGAGGGTGGCTAAATCTCATGTTGGAAGTAATCTGATATACGAGGACTTTCTTGTGTTTTCTCTAGTGTTTTATAGAATACATCAGTGAGGAGTATGGCAAGAAATAGCACTTTGATTAGTTTCCCTCTGCACAGTTGGTGACTCAGACTTGACTCAAATATTTTTATTGTTAGTTTCTGAAATACTTGGCTGAGTTTCACTGTGAGCCATAACCAGAATTCAGGGTGGAAGGGACAGAGCACTGTTAAAAATAGAGCCATTCTTAGATATTAAGTCATAACAGTACAGGTGGAAGCTCTGATGAAATTATTTATCTCATATGTTCATAGAAGGTGACATTTAAATGTGAATATTGTAGAAGACAAGGGAGTGCATGGTGAAGACACTGAGATCTGAGCTATGGTTCAATTCATGTGTCTGAACCAGACATCTTGTATCATTTTAGACGTCCAGGTTGTCCCATGTGGCCTCACAGCCCTCTGGACCGGTGCAGGTCTCCTGGGAGTGATGTTGCATCTGCCAGCTCCCTGCAGATGTCTTGGGTACCCTAAGGCATCTCAGCAAGCAGAAGAGGCACAGAATTAGGCAGCTGGCTCTTGCTCTGAATGTCTTTGTAGCATCTTGCTATAAATATCACAGCTACTCCCTCTTTTTTTTCCTGCCATCACAACATTTTTGAATCGCCAGAATGAATTTTCTGCTTCCTGTTATTCATGCCTTTGAAAATGTCCCTTTTCATCTCGCTGCAACTTGCAGGGTTCCTTACTAGGAGTGAATTTAATTTAGACCTGCACATCCAGACTGAAGTAGTGCTTCAGCAAAACAGGCCTTGTGATGGCTTTGCAAAGGAGGGGCTCGACTTCTGTTTTGCACAGTTAGGGTTAATATTTTGTCTGTGAGAAATGTGTGTTCCTTCTGAGAGTGGGTATATATGCTGTCTTCTCTATCTACTATCCTTTTTTTCAAAGGATCATTTATCCATTTAGTTATTAAAATACAACTGCATGGCTGGCAGCCAGTCAAAATACTTAATTTCTCCAACTTTTTTTTTTTCTTCATACTCTCTCCCTCACCTTATAAGTCCTGCCTGTGATAGACAGGAGCATGTGGGATCTGCTGTTCTGCTGGAAGACTGTTGATCCTCCTACAATTTTGCTTGCTTACCTTGAGGAGTGAATTACTCCACATGAACAAGGTGGAGAAAATGAGGCCAAAGGAACTAACTTTTCAGATTATTTTCATACAGTTCTGTTTGCAAGTGCTTTTTCTTTATTCTTCTCCCATCATGTCTGAGATGGCGATAAAATGCTTGATAATCTGTTTTCTTTCTTTCTGTTTAATCTCAGACTGGACTGTGATCCAGTAGAGGACATCATTTATGGATACAAAGCTGCTCTCTGCCATGTTTTATCTCCTTTGATCTGCCTTTTCTGGCAGGGATTCAGTAAAGCAATTAAGTCTAGAAGTTAACTGAAAGCTTGACATTAAACATATACCTGTGCTATTTGAATTGGGGCCCTTGCACTTTTTTGTTTACAGTAGTAAATATTCCATTAAGTTCCCCACTGCACTAGTTATGCCATCAAACTAGGTGCATCTGCAAAGATACCAATTTTGTTTCTCAAAGATGTGTGCATGCCTGAGCAACTGAGTACATCTGGCTGGGCTTGACGCAGATTCACTTCTGGTGTGCACAAAGAAAGCTTGATTCTCCGCTGGCTTGCCTACAGAGCAGCAGTCAGGGAGCTGAGAAAACAAAGACGGAAATTGCACAGGTAGATATGAGATCTTC
This sequence comes from Apteryx mantelli, assembly GCF_036417845.1. Lineage (NCBI taxonomy): Eukaryota > Metazoa > Chordata > Aves > Apterygiformes > Apterygidae > Apteryx > Apteryx mantelli. The sequence continues at coordinate 2,994,290 of NC_090000.1, forward strand.
ATGCGTATAATGTCAAAACTCTGTCAGTAGCTGCATGAATTCTGTGCGTGAGAGGGTGATACGAAGGGACATTTGTCTCAGAGACAATTTCTGATCTCCTGTGCTCTGCTCTGCCTAGTCGACTTTCAGCCTCTAAATCTTCTTGCCTCTGATAGTCTGTGGGATTTTTAAAAACTTGTTTTCAAAAGCATCTCTGTATAAAAAGTGAGGGGTGTCTCAGGTCTTGGTTATATTCCTTGAAAGAGTTCAAGCTCAAGGTGCCATATCTGTAGTAGAGTAGAAACTCTCAGTTTAATGACGACTGAGGCAAATGCCACTGACTAGCACAAACCAAATGGGAGGCCAGATCCTCTGAAGGGAATGTAAAATTAAATATTTGTGCCTAGGAATGGAAATATGCTGAGCGGTTGTTTGGGGTTTTTTGTTTGTTTTTGGGGGGTTTTGTTGGGTTAGAAAAGCAGTAGCTGTGAAGCACTCCGCATTTCTATTATCACATGGAACTCTGTTCCAGTACGTTTTACTTCCTTGATGTTGAATTTCTACTGCCTTTGAAAGGAACTGCAAAAACTTCTAACACTTGCTGAAGATTTTAAATGAAAACTTTATGCTTCCACAACCAAATTCTCAGAGCAACTTCTCATATCAAACAAGATCCACGTAAGCAGTATTCCTTAATACCTGCATGTCAGGACGTTTGAAGAGAGAGAGAGAGGCAGCCTATTTGTCATTGAGCAAGTTGGAGCAGCTGAATTCTCATTCTTTACATGTCTTTTGTTTCAAGAGATGCTTGCCATTCCAGTGAATGAAACAAGAATTAAGATGAACCAAATAACAAATTCCCTTCTTTTAACTGCAAGTGAGCTACATAACAATTTGCTTATTTAGGGTTAATTATTAAAGTAACAGATAAGAAAATAAAGGCCCTAAATCCACTTTTCCCTTATGAAAGAGAGTCACAGACAACAATGGTTTGTAATCTGGGGTCAAGTTTCAGAGCCTTTTTCCCATACGCTGAGATTACACTTTACTCTCAGTGGCCCTCATCCAGCTTTTTTCTGAGTCTGGGAAATGACTCCCACTGAAGTCAGTTAATGCAGGTTAGAGTCTCACCATGGCTGCCTAAGAAGTGGGAGAAGACATTTCATACAGACCTAAAAATGCTTCTTACTCTTGTGTGGCCAGGCTTGGTTGTGCCTAGGCTTAATGAGAAGGAGCCTCTGAGTTTAGGGATTTGTGGTGCAGGCAGGTCATCTGTAGCAAAGGGTGGGCAAATGTCCTTTAACTCATCCCTGCAGGGCTAGGCAGAGCCAAGATGTCGCTTTGCCCTTTGGCTGTTAGTTGAAATCTGACATGCAGTCTGTAATGATTATTTTAGACCTGTCAGGCAACCTGAGGTATCATCTTCATTTATGCTGGTTGCCTCTGAAAGTGTATCACATTATTCTGAGAGATGCAAAAAAAAATCCTACCCTGAGCATAAGTATCATAGCAAGCCTTTACAGCCAACAGTGGTAAAGATCAGAGATGCTGGGACTAGTGTCCCTTTTTGTATTATTATCACAGCTTTGCTGAGACAGGAGTAAAATTCAGTCCCTTACTCCCTGCTCCCACATTCAGGTAGTAATGTTAATTAAACTGATTTTCTTGTATTGTTTTTCATCTGTAGATTTCAAGGAACCTTACTAAAGACCCAAACGAGGCATTTTGCAAATGGGGATTCTTCCACTCCGGCAGAAACTTTCATAAGAGTCTGAATGAGATGTAGCAGCCATATCTGCTATATGTGAACTGCCTGACAGGACATAACAAGCGAACAAAACACCTCTTATCCCGGAGAAGCAAGTTCATGATATCTGAAGTCAAAACTTATTTGTGAAATCTGATCCAGATGCTGCTTTGCTAATCTCTGGATTGTAACACAATGAATAAAAGCAGAACCCTGAAAAACACCTCTGTAAAATTTCACAGAGATTATTGAACTACTTTATTTGTTCAAGGTTGCGTATGGTAGTGCTTTTTGGTTTTCTTTAATAATTGTGACATCTGGTATTTATCTAAATATAAGGAAGTACACCTTATTAATCCACAAGGCTGAGAAATGTATTTAGCTGCATTCAGTTCTTTTGTAGTAGAATAAACTAATCTCTAAGAGTTTTGTGTATGCAAAGCTCAATTGTAACATGGCTTTAATAACCAAGCTTTTATGTGCTTGGTTATGTGCCCAGACACTAGATTTATAGAGAAATACTGCAATAAGATGTAAGTGATCTCACAGGGGCCAAAGACCAGTGAGTGACGCAGGGCGGTAACAGGAACATTAGTCTTAGCCCAGCACTTAAATTTAGGAGAACTCTAGCTGATCTTTATGGGACCTATTCCTGTCATTATAGCTGAACATTCTACTGAATGGGGACTTAACCAGAAACAGAGTTCTGGGTGTAGTTAAAGTATATTAATTAGCTACAGTGCTTTGAGGGGAAAAAAAATGCTAAGCATTTAAATTATTATTTCTCCCTGATATTTTAGAACTGCATCCCCTTTTAATTAGGGTGCAAAGAAAACTAGAAGGTAGTCAGGGATCATGTCTGTCTTAGGCTGTGGTTACTGCCACCAAGAGCTGAATCTGAAAGCGTTTGTGTGCAGCTTGTACAGCATTTGGTAGTTGTATTTTGAAGATGGATGTGTTTCTCAAGCAGCAGTGCAGCTTTGAACTGTTGAGTCCTCGTGGCTGCATGGCAGTAGCTTGACAACATCTGGCGACACTTGGTAAATGGTAAACAGGCAGAAAGGTGGAGTGGTTGTCCAGAGCTTATGTGTAGTAATGCAGGTCAAGCAAATATGGTAACCCCATGCTCATTCCTCCAGGCACCTGTTTTCAGACTTAACTTCCCAGAACATGACAGCCTCTCTGCTGCAGATAGGAGCTCCTGAAGAAGTTCTCTATGGCTTTTGCTATCTGCTGCTGCTTCTGTCCGATGAGCTTTGTAAAATGAAGCGTGCCGCACACCGCATAGTCACTGATGATGAGGTAAATAACATGTATCTCATAGTCCTCCAACAAGAGAGTCTGCATTCTGCGCAACTGATGTCTCTTGGAAATTTGTCTAAGAGGACAAATGATGAAATTGCTACTCTTCAGTAGGTATATTTTACAGAAATACCTTTATTAGTGATGGGAGAGACTTACCTGGGCTTTTTCTGCCTATGGTTCATCTCATTTGCTTGTGCCATGAATAGATAAGTGATTGCTATATCACTTTTTGAGGATCAGACTCTCAGACCAAACCAGTTTAACTTGGTGATTGTTTGGGTTGGTTTCTTGCCATTTTTTTTTTTTATTCCTGAGCAGCAAGTTCCCATGAAAATGCCAACATCTTCCCCCTTGTTAAAAGTTAATATTTCATTAACATAAATCATTTCATGTTTTGTGGAGTCTGACCTAATTTCACTGTGAAATATAAACCTGCATGTTAACCCTTCTTTGTCATTTGCACTGCCAGGTAAATTCCAGTACCAATTCCTAATGCTACAGTTATTGCCCTCTAGAATTTCTGCTCTTAAACACTTTTGTTCTTTGTTATCAGAACTCCCATCTTTGTCAGCAAGTGCTTCTTGCCTCTAAGAATTTCGTAAATGCAGAAGATGCAGAAATACCAAACAACTCCACAGTATGGTACTTGGCTATTTTATGGGCCATATCGGTGCTCCGTTGAAGAGCAGGAACCAGCTGATGGGAAATGCCCACAAGAAAAAGTTTTATTATTGTCAAGAAGTTTAACATGTCTTTCTTCCGGCCACAGTCTTAGCTGGTTTAGATTAGAGAAGCTCTGCCGATTTCAGCAAGGCCATGCTGACTAAGCCAGTGCGCAGCAGAGGCTGCTGTATGCCTACAGTAAACTGCTTGGCATGTTCCAAAAAATATATATTTATCAAGGAGCAGAGGTGAAAGATGCCACAACTTTCTGGCATATTTAACTGACTCAGGGTGAGTTTGTGTAGGGAAATGAGGAAAATGCAAAAATACAGGTGTTGCTTGGAATTTGCTCCTCTTTATCCAGGGTCAAGAGGCTAATGGAAGTACAACTCACACAGGGAGTTTAAAAAAAAAAAAAAAATTTTTTTTTAAACTAAATATTTACCCAGCAAAAGAAATACAAGCTGGCAGATTAAATATGCAGTCTGCTTCGTTATCATTCCAATAATTCCAGAACAAAAAGTCGGCACTGAAGGGGCACCAAAAATGTGGTACAAGCCTCACACCTGTGCAAATCAAGAAGAGACTTGCCACCTGCAGTTCTCTGGAGAATAATGACCCCTTGGAAGCACTGTAATTGTTTTCAGCAGTTTGCATCCTTTTCTGCCACAGATGCATTTTTTCCGCCCCTCTTGCTGCTTACATGTTCCAGACGAATTCATGAGAAGAACTAAAATGGCTAATCTGTCAGGTAATAAAACCATATAATAGCTTCTTCACCAAAATAAGCCAAGTCAATACAGCTAAACTGAGTTCAAGGGACCTAAACAGGTTCATGTTGCTAACAGTCTATTTGGTCACTGGTGTAAGTGTTGTGTGAACAGACATTTCTGATTGTTTTGGTGTGAGCTTTGGACTGATCCAGGATCTACGGGCAGATCCCAGTGTGGATAATATTTATGACCCATACAAGTTCAAATTTTCCAGTATCGAGTCTACTTGAACTTAAGCAAATGGTGGGTGATCTAGATTTTGCACTAGTTTCTGAACAAAAGTTATGCTGTTGTTTGCACCCTTCTCTGATCTGTAGCTACTGCTTTAATCTCTGGCTAACTCACAAATCCTAGCTCTATTCGCTAAAAGGGACAGAACCTGGTATTAAGTGAAAAGAGTCTAGGTGTGGCCCCAAACATTTTCTTGCTTTTACAGCTAGAAGTGACAACCCTATTACCCTAGCTGTGATACAGTATTTAGTAGTACTAGAAGCTCTGCACCTTTTATCTCTTTTCAGATGATGGTTTGCACTAACAGCTGCAGTCAGATCACGGGGAGTTACTGCTGTTAGCTGCACTGTGTCATCGGATTGCATGATAGCTTTTTGTGACTGAGTTAAGGTGCATTCACGTAAATAGCTCAGAGAAAGAGTGCTCTATGGATAACGTGTTTTATTTTGCATTTACATTGAGTAAAGAGCAGGGAAATGGTTAAGACAACAGCGTTCAGTGAGTGAGTGGTCGTCATTTAAACTACAGCTGTTTTGTTTATAAGTTGCCAAACTTATCCTGGTTTTAAGCTTTAAGAGCAGTGTCTCCATGGGCTTTACAGTATGCTGGGCAGGGTACCATTTTAAGTGTATCAATACAGTATGCAGACCAGGATGCAATGAGTAGTTTTAGACTTCTTCAAGGCTCAGGGGCTTAGCATCCAAGTAGCTCACGATGTCATACCTGTATTACCTTTCTAAATGTTGAGAAAATGCTTCATTTTTGTTGCGTGTCTCTTCTTCTTTATGCTATTATTGGAAACCTTGGAAGTTAGCCCATGCAGTGGAAATAAATTGTTTGGGTGCTTTTTAAAGCAAATATTTAAATAATCTTTGTAAAGCATCAAAAAGGGATTCCTCCTTTATTTTGCTGGTCCCCCTGCAGCATGCTCAGCTTGTTTATCATCTTTTTTGACAGAAATCTGTTGAAAGCTCAGGCAGCATTACACAAACAAACTGCAGGTGCACTAGTAACTCAGTAAACCACAACAGCCAGAGACCTGTGCTAGATAAAATATACAGGGAATATGTGCATCAGGTGGTAATGAGAGCTTTTCAGTCAAAATAAAAGTCAACTATTCATTTAGCTCCATTAGCTAGCCATTTGATCAAAATCAAAGGGAAAACTTTTGTGCTCAGCAGATTAGACTTTGAAATGCTCTACGAAATCCTTTTGAATTCACAACAGTTCTGTTGTTCCTTAATATTGTGCATGCAAATGAGTGACTCCTCCTTTACTGAAGTTTCACTGGAAATCACGTGTCACTCTTACAAGCGTGGTATTTATTATTTAACCTTACTTTTCACAGACTAGCTCTCACTTCTGAAGCAGTGAGTGCATAGGAGTAGGAGACTGCTGAGGCTTTTCTTGCTGGGTGCCCTCATAGGTAGTGGTGAGCTGATTGTTACAGCTGAGGTTATCAAATATTGTGACTGTAAATAAGCTAACAATTTTTTCTTTCCTTTCTTCTTGTGTGCAAACATCTAGCCATGTAAGTAAGCACTCTGGTGCCTTATGGGACAGTAATGGAGAGTAGGGAGGCTACAGAGGCCAGAATGCAAGGTGCCAGTCCAGCCTTAGCATAAAATGGGGAAGGTAATCCTGTCTTTTCTCCATCCTTTTTTGGTTTAGGTTATAAATTCTTTGGCACTTGTGTTCAGTTGCTCAATGTGTACGTAGAGCACCCAGCAAAATGGGACTCAGACATCTTCTGTGAGGTTTAGGGTGTTAGTGGGATCTAAATCAATAACAGCAAAGGCTTCTATTACATACACAGATTGAGAGGGGCAGGTCAGGTTAGCAGTCTTCTTCGGATTTGGGTCTCAAATATGTGCAGTATGAAGTGTCTTGCCCTGACCCTGATAATACTATTTGGAAGCAGGAACCATCCAAGGTATGGTTCATGATAGCCATCTAATTCATTGCAGGCCTGGCTTGAATTTAAGAGAGCGACCTGGAAACATGAGACTCTTGTCCCCTTTTGTATGTGAAAGTGGGGGGTGGAAAATTTCTGTTTCTCCCTTGATAAAATATAACCTGAGTCTTAGCTGCACAGGGAATGGCCTGTAGGTACAAGAGGGCCTGAGCATGCCCTCTCTGAGTTTGCAAACAGAGGGCACATGAGTGCCAGGGTGCACAGCAGGCTTCAAGATGTTTTTCTGCTAGAACTTAAGCTGGGAGTATTAGTGTCAGTGAAGTGGAGTAACACTATACTTCTCAGTAACAGGGAGCTTCATCCGATACCCCATTGCACTCTGTGGCTTTCCACACATACTGCTTTTCCCTGGGACAAACTGTTTTCGTTACAGCACGCTGAATGGCAGCTGATATAATCAGTAATACTGGGAGCAATAATTCTGCAGGGTTGTAACTTGCATTGGCTGCCTTGTTTGCTCTTCCCAGGGGGAAAAGGGCTAAACAAAGAAATGGACAATGCTGTATGTATTGCTCAATAGTTTGACTTCTTCTGTTCTCAGTTTACAGACTGAAAACAAATTGTTTGTGATACCATCAGAATGCTTCATTCCAAAACCCTGCTGCTCCTTAAAACTTCAGATCTCTAACCTTCAGATGCTATTCTAAGTTTTAAATCTTTGCATTCTTGAGGATGCTGCTTGTACCTAGACCCAACAGTGCTTTAGGGCAATGAGGGTCTTGTTTCCTGGATCACACTGTCCTGTGGGAGAAACTCACTGGAGGAGGAGTGATGTCTGTCATGTTTTGCAATCTGCTGAAAGCTCTTTCTGTTTATGCTCAAGGAGGGCCATGTAGGTGCTGTTAACACAGCACTAGTCTTGAACAGATGAACCTTGTTAAGAGGGAGGATGTTAGCTTGTGCTTGGTGCCAGGCTAACAGAGTCGTCCAACCTGAGGCTGGCACAAAATCCCAGGAAGGGCTTGTTTCCATCTGCTGTGACCTGGGGGAGCAGTCTTGTCTGGTGTTAGTTGCTCAGATTCATGGCTCTGCTGCCAGCACTGTGTGAACTTGAAAAAAGGGCTTAGCCCCCATGGGTGAATTTCATCTGCCTTAAATTTGGTATCTGTAAGTTGGACATGGAAATCTCAGCTGGTCATCTAAGTTCCGTTTACGGTCAAGAAAGAGATATGGGCATCCTGGAGGATTCACCTCACCAGCTAGGTTGCGTGAATCATCTGCTGGAAGCTGTATTTCTAGAGACTGTAGAGATAGGGTATGTAGGCACTTAACTGTGCTTCTCTTCCTCATCAGTGCAATGGGGGTGTTAGTACTTCTCACCCTACTGAGTGTTCTGAGCTAAGAGTGAGCCCTGCTGCCCCTCAGGCATCATGGATGAGTCTGCTGTGCATGTACCTCGCCCTGATCTCAAAGGGAGAGGCTGGAAATCCAGAATGCTTCTGCAGTAAATTGAGTTTGGAGTTATTTAATGCCATATTTTGAGCCTCTATCCACATGCACTTACTCTGCCACAGGCCCAATGCTTGAACAAAATGGCTAGACTCAGGCCATGCATTTCTGGAAATGAAAGATGAGCTTCTAGAATGAGAGGGAGGGAGTGTGTGAAGTGTGGAAGAAATAATTTTTTTGTGGTCACAAGCCTGCTTCTCTGACAGTTTGCTTTGCACATACACGTGCACTCTTGCACAGAGGCTATTTCTCTGTCAGGTATTTCACAGAAATTCTTAGCCGGAAACAAATAACACGTAAGATGGCAGGGATGGTAGAAAGAGTCCACAGCAGCTTTGCCCAAAGGTCTCTGTAAACCAATGACAGCAAGATTAGTCACTATCCTCTTCTCTTTCAAGTGCTGTCAGACCTAACACTGTTTGGAGTAGCTTGGGAGCTCTGTTTTTCCCCCCTCAGGCTGGCGGCCTTTTGACTTGTCCCCAGGGATTTTATTTGTATTGCTGTTAGATCCTTTTCCTCCTCCTGCTGTTCTGCTGTGATTAGATGCTATCACAGTGCTGCTGTGTCAACTGAAGGGTCAGTTGTGGATGCGCAGGACAAGATTCCAGGTGGCTTTATGGCCTTTGAGGAGTGTGTCCAGCTCTTGTGTATGTGCATGTCATCAGCTGTAAGTATTCAGAAGTCCTGAATTTGATCCTCAAAACCACAAGGTTAGTTTGAAAATAACAGGATTTAATAAACTTCAGGCTGCTCATATTTTTGTTTATTTCTCAGCATTAGACATGCTCAGTCTCATGTTTGCAAATACCCCCCTGCATTTTAAGTCTTGGGGTTTGGCCTTTTTTAATTAGAGGTATTCCATGATCACTTGATTCCTGATGCTGGTCCTTTAAGATAAATGTCAAATGTTGCAAATTTCAGAATAAACCAGAAGAGTTGGAAGGGAAAAATAGTGGAAAAATCTTGACACGTGTGACTTTGCAGTGAAGTACTATCAAAGGCATTTCACCTGCTCTTACAGTTTCACCTGCTTCTCTCAGCAAGTTGCCAGTTTGCTCCTGAGAGAGTGAACAAGTCTTACTCTTCCTGCGGGACCAGTGGTCGTTTTCAGCATGAGTCAACAACGGTAGGGCTACACTTCCTTAGGCCTCTTCAGCCTTGAGCCAAATCCAAGCAGGCAGGAGAATGTGATGGTCCCCATAAAACATGCCATGTTCTGCCTTACTGCTCTTCTAGTGCAAACCTCCCAGCTGCTGGCTGCTATCTTTCTGGCTGCAATGGAGAAGGAGCAGTCAGGAAACCTGGTCAGTGGGTTTTATGCCTCCTGCAGCAGACAGGTCCAGCTGATGGGAATAGAAAATGATTTTTAGGAAACAAAATTGGAGGGTGACTGGACTTACCTTTGCCAAGCCTTAAAGGCATCCAGGGTGAGGGGCATGGAGGTGGTGTTACCCTCAAGTACAGCTAGACAAAGAAAGAGAACTTCTATTACCACACTGCTGAGCTGGCCCTTCCCCTGTCTGCATGGTCTGTTCTTGGCCTCTTCTCCTTTCCTCCTCGCTTCTTTTCTGTTGTCGGTAGCTGGGGTCTCTATGACTTTTAATGACTAGAGATACCCAGAATACTTTGCACACTTGGCAGTGATTTGTGCTTTAGTAATTCCAGAAGCAAAAGTCTCCTGGTGCAGAGCATTGAGTCAGAGCAGAGAGACCGTTTCTGGAATCTGTGAAGTGTGTAGCATGCGTCATTAGCCTGGGTTAATTAACCAGCAAAACTGTCATCTGCTAAGGTGATGGGTGTTATTGCAAGACCTCTAAAATGGATGATTTTGTGTGTTCCTGGGGTCATTGTTAATAGTACTGGTGATTTAATTCATGAGCCCCATGCAGTACAAATATGAAGCAGCGAAAATCTTCCCTTATTTAGTAGCTGATGCGGGTAGGAGACAAGAACTGGCAGATAGTGCAATAGAGCTTTTTTTCCAAGTCAGGGAGAAGTTAACTAACTTAAACCCTACTGAACAGACAGGTTTTCTAGGGTCCAGCCATGCTGGGCTCTTCTTCTTTTCTCAAAGCTTATTCTTCTGAAATGTTCTTACTGGAGTCTTCTCCCAAAGTAGTAAGGGCATGATACAAATCAGAGGATGGAGAGCAATATAAGCTTTTGGAGAGCAGGAGTTAAAAGTTATGGGAGGTACAATCTAAGCTGCTGGTGGGATTGTCTAGTGAGGAGGAGCTTTGTGCAATACATGTGTGAAATGCTTATGATTGCATATGGCTAATATCCCTGTGCGACCACAGTCAAATCACGTAAACCACAGACAGTCATCACCTAAGCATATATGGACCAGTGTAGTCTTTGAAGCCAGCAGACATGCTGCGTACTTAAAATATAGCACAAGCTTAATGCTAATGCAATGGAGTATTTAGTACCTTCATCTTTCAGTCTTTCAGTTTCTATAACCATCTAGGGAGGAAAGCAGCAGTAATAATTTTTCAAGCTCTTGAAGAATTACAAGATGTAATTTGTTATTAACTCAAGCAGGGGTATCATTTTATGGGTTAAGAAGTGCAGAATCACAACAAAACACCACTGTGATGACACTTTTTTCCCTGAAAAGGGACCATGTGTGTCACAAGTAGTTTAGGCTACGAAGCTGGTTTTAAGCTTAGGCAGTATGTATTTTATTGCACATTGCTATATATCTTCCAATCATACTAAGAGAGTATTCTGTCCAATAAACACTATATGCTTTGATCCATGTATTAGGACTAAGTTGCATCAATTCTTACATCACTTTAGATTACAAATATAATAGTTGAGCTCTAACTTTTCACATCACTGAAAAATAAGGAAGTATATTTCATCTCTTCACAGAGCAGAAGCTGAGGCAGAGGTAAGCTCACTTTTAACTAAGTGTCAATGTAGGTTTCCTTAGTTTCAGGAGTACCTGTTTTCTGGTATCTTGAAAGGGAGTGATTTTCCCAAAAGGCAGAATACCTGGCCTGTGAATATTGGAGCCTTTTTGAGAATTCTTAAACTAGATACTGGACACTTGAAAAAACACACGTGTCTAATAATTAAAAAAAAAAAAAAAATCTTTCGCAAGGAGGGAACAGAGCCCTGCCCTCCTGGGCCCACTTTGTTCTGTTAATCGCTCGACCATCCTTCCTACTTGGCTCCTGAGCATGATACGCTGTATCTGTGAATTCTGACTTGTTTGACATAGGCAATCAAAAAGCCCTTTTAGTTTGAGAGCATCCGGTGATTTAATGACAGGGCAGGATTCACTGTTGTGCTTTGGATCTTTATGCCTCACTTAAACATCTGAAATGTTGCTTTGTGTTATGGCTGTTTAGTTTTGACAGAATTGAATTTTGACAAAGCTTGGAAGGGGAATTGAAAACAAAAATATTTAGCATCCGGGTTCATTTCACATAGACACACATTACATGTTACAAAGTTAAACAAATCAGAGTAAGTCAGAATATTTTCACAATATTGAGATGTTTAGGTGGGAGGATCTAAGTTTACCTCACTGTAGCAATTTATACCTGGAACACTATGATTTAATTTCTTTTGTGTTTCTCAGATGATATCACGTAAAACAGAAAACACGAGGCAAATGCTGGAGGACCTTAAATACCTCCAGTGTAATGTAGTATTTGTGTGCTGCACCCTGACGTTGTGACTTCAAAAGATCCGGCTCTGCCGCTGGCAGCAGAGAAGTGAATTCTTGGTGTAAATACACAAGGTTGATTTCCCCCCTCTCCCCCTGCCTGTCAGGCCCCAGTGAATTTCTTTTCTTTTTTCCTCGCTGAGAATTTGACAGCGATGTGTGCGCAGAATGCGATGCTGGCTGGGGAAGCGAGTGTTCGTCTTCCTCCCTGTTCGCTCGCGAAGGGCAGCAGGGGGAGCGTGTGTGCGAAAGGCTGCTGTATTGCAGCCGCCTTGGCTCTGTGGATGCGCGGCAGTGCCGAGATAAGGATTTTGGCCAGCTGTAGAGAGGAAGACAGGCATGGAAAATACGTGATCTATAGCCAAGTGTTTCCCATAGTTTTCTATTCAGCATTGGTAGCCCTTTCCTGAAAGCTGTGAATTTATTTATCTGGCCGTGGTGCCTCCGTTTGGCATTTGTGCGTTTCTGTGCAGTACACTTGAACTCTAAGAGACCCAGGCTTTGTGCCCTCCTTACCTGCAATTGTTAGGGAATAAATGATTATAACATTGTTTAATATGTAATCCAAACTATGCTGGGCTCTGTCCAATATGGAAATTCTGTCATTCTGTAAACATAAGAGCAACTCTAAAATTCTTTCTTTAGAAATCACCTGGCCTGGTCTAGTCTGGAAAAACACAAACGACTCTTTTAATATTTGGTTTTAGGTCCTCCAAACGGTCAAAACTGCAGTTACAACTAGACTTGGTGCAAAAGTGGAAGAATAGGACCATAGCCCAAAGAGGAACAGCAAGAGAGAATCAGTGTGTCAGTTGATATCTGGTATTTTTGTTGGATGATGAAAATTCTCAGTGGCCCAGATGCATGAATTTTCAAGGAGAAAATCTTGGATTTTAATGAATGCATGAGTCATTTCCACTTGTTACTATATGTATTGTCATTTCTCCTTATACTCTTGCCATGCTGATAGCCCTGTTAAGTCTGACACAATACACAATACAGGAAGACAGCAATAGGGAAACACTGCAAGTGGTTTCTCTCTTCAAATGAAGTTCTCTGGAGGGAAAAATCAAAGTGACTTAAAACTGACTTATTATGATCTGGTTTGATCTATTTACTTATTCAGGATTTGACAGCCAAACTGTGGAGAAAAATTCTCCAGCCGCCCCCAATTCTTTCCACAGAACCTGTGCAAATGAATTCTACTAGGGATTAATGTTGGCTGGGAGAAAAGCTGTTCATCTGAGCCCAACTTGAACACACCTGCATTCATTAATCATAAACAATCTTTGGCCCTTTACCATGTGGGGATATACAGAAAGACATTGCTGAATCACTCAGATAACTAGCATATAACCAAAGCAGAAAACTAGGAAGTATCTGGTTGCTATCAGAGAGGAAATACAGCTCCCAGAATTTTTTTAGCATGTTTTTCCAAAGTGGCTTTGGTAATATTTTCAAAAGTAGTTGCGTATTTTACTGTTGCACAGGGATTACACTCAGAAACACACATTTCTACCTGTATTTGCCTCCTTATTTTCATTGAATAGTACTCATAACAGGAAAAAAAATACAACTAAGAGCACAAATGAGTATGTAGCCACGGTAATGATAACACTTAAAGGTTGTTTTTTTTTAATCTTACACTAAGAATGTGATCACTGAAGATTATCCAATTTGTCAGGCTTCAGTTGAATCTCCTAAAATGCATCGAAAGTTCCTCTGTATAAGCAAGCTCTGAAAACTATATGAAATTGTTGCAACTGGAGTGTCATACTGAAGTGAAACTGGGTGATACGTAGAGTAGTAGCTGGTTAGAGGAGCAGCCTTACAGAAGAGAGTAACTGGCGGCCTGTGTTCTGGGAGCTACCTCCAGTGTCCGGTCAGACTGTGGCTGTAGGCTTTTGCCTGCTGGTCCAAATGCTGAACATGTGCATCAGAGCAGTAACACTGACCATTCGGTAGCTCACAAAATTAGTGTGAGAGTCTGCAATTAGGCCAGATTGGTCTGACAGGTGCTGTGCTAATGTATTGTATACGAGGCTCCTAACCTCAAAAAGAAAAAAGGTTGAATGAATTCTGATAGCCAAGTGTGGTGTTGTAAGGGAGGATTCCTGAGGACAGTCTCTCACATGGCAAACTTTGAGCTAGGGAAAGGCTAGTTTTCGAAGTGCAATAAGAGGGGAAACAGCGTGGAAAATAAATTAAACTGTAAAGATAGAGTATGCAAAGCCATTGACAGGTAAATGAAAGATAAATGGAGGAGTGTGTCAAATGGAAAATTAAGTGCCTTAGCTGGCATTTGCATCAGAATCATCAAGTACAATAAAAGCTGGTCTCTGCACCTGCATTTAATACAATAAAAGATCACCCAGCGAGAGTTCCACTCACTGAAAGAAATGAGCAGGCAATTTTCACAATTGAGTCCTACAAAAGGAAACCCCCTAAGTTTCCAGGAAACTGATAATATTAATCAAATATGTTCTGTGCATGTAGAGTAAAAGAAAATATCCTTCTCATTCTTCACTGCAATAGATCAGGAAGGGGATTACTCAAAAACATGTAGCACAGATAATTAGCAGCAGCCAATTCTGTATCTTAAATGATAATGTCTGATTTGAGCAAAAGTTCTCCTCAGATGTGTTCTTTAAGTGCTGCTGGTATGCTACTGATATGACTTATGCTGGTGAGACTTCTAAACATCTGCTATACTTGAAATATCCATTTTTATCAGGGTTAAAAATTTTACAGACAGATGGATAGCAGAAAATTCTGCAAACAGTGTTTCAGTTTTATAGTGGTGTGTCCTAAACATGCCTAGAAAGAGAGCAGTTTAGCTGGCTGTCCTTAACAAAAATCAGAGCAGAACATCACAGAAGTCTCTGCAGGAGAACGATGCTGTTTTAGCCACATTTGGCTAAGCCTGTTGCTGCATAGATTCGTTTTTAGAAATGATGGCTTCAAATCCTCAACGGATGTGCATAATATCCTCTGCAGGATCTGGGGAAACAAAAGACGTTATCTCTGCATTGCTTTCTGAGCTTGTTCCCTGATTTTAGCATTTAAGCCACAGCAATGGGCCTTATTGTTTCCCTTAAAGAAGTGTTGGCAGTGGCTGTGAGACTAATGGAAAATCTCCCATGCCTGAGGGGGTTCTGAAATTATTCCGAAATTCTCATCTGCAGAGGAAAGATTTTCTTCCTTGCTGTGCATGCTATATCTCCACTGCTTTCCCAGCTCATTTACTTCTGAGAAGCGCTTTTCTTTTTCCTGCCCTGTACAGAATAGTAGTTGTTCTTCCAACTGTTGGTGGTTCCTGGTGCTTTCATTAGCTGTTGGCCCACACTGAGTGTGTTTGTGAGACGGTGAGCCTCCAGCCACCTCTGAGGTGCGTGGGTTGCCAAATCATGCACACCCGGAGTTGCTTATTCTCTGAGGGTGAAACCCATCCCTGTGTAGGACAGCAAGAGGCACTGTTGCTATCCCAGGCACAAGTTATTGGTGGTAGTTAAAGACATCTCTGCACTGAAGCCATTGCTTACAGCACGTGGAAAAAATTTCAAAGCACATCAGCACTGTGAAAAGTGGCCTTATTCACCCCATAACCTGTTTGGTCCTATCCTTCCCAGAGGGGTGTCTCGCTCTTTACTTTCCCATATGAAATGGCATATATGATATTTACAGAAAGCTTTTGCCTCCAGCTCTCCTTTTGGACCAGAAGTCTTGTTCCCTTGGATGCTCTGGTCACAAGGAGCCAAAGGAGCAGTTTGTTTCTTTAGTAATTCTGTTCTACTATAGGTTTTTTTAATAAGATCTGCCTGTGACATGACTGGAACCTGGGGAAGGCTCGTCAGCAGTGTTGCACAATGCTTGCGTGACTTCAGGCAGGGCGGCTGCCTGGGTTTTACTGGTGACCCTGCATGGAGCTGCTCTTTCACTGGAAAGAAGCAACGTAACCTGAAGACCTTGCCATTGGGTAAGCACTTGCTTGCGTGCGTGCTTGTGAGGGCCATCCTTAGGTCCTCCAGGGAGCTGTATGTGATCTCTCAAACACCTGCCCTGCCATCTGAGTCATTTTCAGCGGCGGACACTGCAGTTGGTTCTAAGAGACAGGTGTGGCTTGAGCTGTGGTGCTCCCTGATCCTGCCACTTGAATGCACAGGGTGGTTATTGAAATTACTGAACCATTCAGGACTTGATACAAAGCCTCAAAAACAGAGGGTGGGGGGGAATGACAAACAAACCCAAAAGAGGGGGAAAAAAAAATACCCGCAGCAGCTGGAGATGAGGAAGCATGCTAAGTGTTTCTGAACAGAAGACTTAGCATGGCAAGAGAGGAGTTTGCTTTGGGTAAAATGCTTACACTGATCCTGAGCACTGGATCCAACTGGGGAAAAATGCAACCAATGGATAGGAATAGGAAGCAGCTGTAGTTTGTGGACCCTTTCTGATATGTCTTATTGCCCACATTCATTGTTTTTTTCATTTGCTATTTCAGTGCATCACCTGATTTTTCTTTTCTTTTTAATATTTAAATTTAATACTTGAATTTGAGTTGGAGCAGGGTTTTAGGTAATAGGGGCTTTTTTCCTTTGGGTTGTTGTAGGTTTCCTGCCAGTAGCGCATGTTAGAGAGGAGATTGTCCAAGGCTGAGCTCCAGGATTTGGTCTCTGTGCATTTGCAAACCTCCTTTTCTTCACTTTGTCTGTGTCTCTTACTAACACAGCTGCTGAGCCCTAAATCACACTTATGTGATCCGAGAGGAGACCAGTAGGTGGCAGCTTTACCCAAGTGATAAAAATCTTGTAATAAGCAAACTGTGTGTAAACATTAGCTGCAGAAGTGGATTTCTCTTGCTTTTACTTAACTTGTGGCTTTTCCTTATGTTCTGTTGCCCCTTCGGGCACTCGCTGGTAGGGTGTCAGGAACAATGACAGCTGCCATTAAGCGACTGACTCCTGCTGGGGTCAGTGGTACTGTATTGGACTCAAAATCAATTCTGGTCTTTGCATTCAGCAGGGAATTGCCCTGAGTGTATGGGGACTGTTTCCGTTACACACGCAACTGGGATCATTCAACTCAAGATACCTCTGCATCCAAAGCCTGGCATGTGTTTGAGTGGTTTTGAATCTGGCTGCTGGAATCTTCCACTGACTTGTAGAAGCTCCAAATCACATCTTAATTTTTTTATTAAATCCTGAAGCACAGCTGTAACTGCAACATTTTTTTCCCCAAAGTAACCACTTTAAAATACAAAAAGGCAGTTTTTCTTCATGTCACGAATGCCCTCACCTCACTAACTATGCAAAGGCAGAAAAAATTGTCACTCACGCTTTGTTGAAGTGGCCTTTTTTAATGCCAACAATTTGCTTTTTGGATTAACATACAGTTTTGTATTGTCATGATAATTCCAAAAATGAATGGGTGTATGCTTGGAGAATAGCAAGTGGAATATAAAGCATTGCAAGAGAATATACGAGAGAGAGAGCGAGCCTTAGGGTCCTAAAACAGCATTCCTCTTTGAGGTTTCCGTTGTGATTTGCCTGGATAGTGACGGATGTGATAACATAATGGACCCTGAGATCCAAATGCCTGGAGAGTGTCATTAATAACTTTCAGCGCTCTCAGCTGCCAGATGAATGTGCCTTCTCACTCCTACGAGTATTTTAGAATTTCTCTGCTTCTGGACATGATGCATTTAAACTAATCTTTAATCTCATTGTTAATGGAGAAATAAAATAATAGTGAAATAGGAGTAGACTTGTGACAAAACCACTCCAGGATCTTTTTCTTAGAGTGACCAGAAGCATATTCTTCAGAAGAAGGTAAAGAAACCCTACAGAGTCTGTTCTAGGATAGTCTGCCTGTAGCACAGACTCGAGCTATTGGGTACGAAGATCCCATGATCAGTTCCTGCAGACAACTCGTCATTCTTCTCAGAGAGAATTCCAGCAATCCCTCCTAGAGTTTTATTTCACTTTAAGTAAACTTTATTTCACCAAAAATTGTCATTTCTTCCTCTGTTCCTGCTAACCACGGCCATCATTAGTAATTTCCCTTCTGATGGAGAGCTTTCAGCTATGCACATTTCTCTGGTGTGGGCAGAAATGCTTCCACTTCACCAAGCTTTTAATTCTATGCCTTTGTCTAGGTGGCTTTTTACTATTCTTTCTAATCGGTTGTCAGATAGACAAGAATCTCTGTAAAAGTGCTCCCTGTAAGCACCTTGGTGCAACTCTGCAAACTGAAAGTCAGATTTTCTAAATGTGGGCTGGCCAGGAACCAGAGCTGATAAGATAGAGGTGAGGTTTTTGGTTCCTTTTCTCATCTGGATTTGAAATCAGTTTGAAAATCTTGTGCCCTGTCTTAAGTATGAGAGCCAAATGAAGATACAACAGGTCTCCTCCTGC